>NC_091977.1:356324668-356675365 GCF_044704955.1 Pristiophorus japonicus
GGGAGGGGAGGGGGAGGTCGGTTCGGTTCGGGTCGGGGGGAGGGAGGGAAGGGGGAGGTCGGGTCGGTTCGGTTCGGGTCGGGGGGAGGAGGGAGGGAGAGGGAGGTCGGGGCGGGGAAGCGGGGGTCGGGGTCGGGTCCAGTCTGGGGGGGTCGATGTCGGGTCTGGTCCGGAGGCGGGTGGGCGGGGAGTCGAGTCGGGTCGGGTCCGGTGGCGGGGGGCAGGAAGCGGCAGTCAAGTCGAGTCGAGTCGAGTCGGGAAGAAGCAGGAGCTGGCTGTGGGAGGATTATTCACGCAGCCCCAGTGAGGCCATTCGGCCAGGGCTAGGGGCTGCGTGCTTCAGTCCCCTGCCACACAGTTTTAGGCGCCCACTGTAGCGCGCATGTGCAGAGGTCCCGGCACTGTTTTCAGCGCAGGGACCTGGCTCCACCCCCGACAGCTCCTGCTGCGCTGCACCGAGGGGCCGTTTTTCGCGCCACAAAGTGCGCCTAAAAAATACTTCCAGATTCTGCAGTTCCCTGCAGGTCGTTTGCAGCTCGGCGCCTCCAACAGCCAGCTCCTACTTCCTCCCGACCCCACTCGACTCCCGCCCCCCGTTCTGGACTGGACCCGACACCCGTTCTCCCCGCCCCCGCCCCCGGACCGGACTCGACCCAGACACCGACCCGACTCCCGCTTCCACACCCCCCCCTCGCCCCCCTCCCCTGGACCGGACACGACCCCCGCTCCTGGACCGGACCCGACCCAGACACCGACCAGACTCCCGCTTCCACACCCCCCGGTCCCCGACGCCCCCACCCCCGGACTGGATCCGACCTGACCTCCTCCTCCTTCTCCCTCCCTCCCTCTCCCCGAACCAACCTCCCTCCCTCCCCCCCGACCCAACGCCACCTACCTGTAAATCTGGTGCTGGGCCCGGCCCATTCAGCCTCCCCTCCCCCTTCTCCTTCCCCCCCCCCCTCCCTTCTCCCCTTCTCCCCCATCCCTCCCCCTCTCTTCGCTGTCAGAAACACAGACACTGACAGACAGAGAATGAGACACACACAGACAGACAGAGAGATAGAGACACTGACAGAGACACACTGGGGGGGACATCCCAGCACGCTGTTGGAGGGCTCCCGGTGCTGCAGTAATTAGAAAATGCTTTATTTATTGATTTAAAAAAAAAATTATTTCTTATTAATTTTTTTTGATTGATTTATTGGTTGATTTATTGATGTATTTATCATTTATTGATGATGGCTCTTTATTTGTAAAACTGAAGTGTTTAATGTTTGTAAACTTCCCTTTAAACACCCCCCCCCATTTCCTACGCTTGATTTGTAACCTATGCCTGATTTTCTAAAGTAGACAAGGTTTTTTCGAGCGTACAAAAATCTTCACTTACTCCATTCAAAGTTAGTTTGGAGTAAGTTTTCACTGACGAAACTTTGAAAACAGGCGTAAGTGGCCGGACACACCCCTTTTGAAAAAAAAATTCTGTTACAAAGTGAAACTGTTCTAACTGACTAGAACTGGAGCAAACTAAATGGCTAGAATTCCAATTTCTAAGATACTTCGTTCTACACCAGTTGCTCCAAAAAATCAGGAGCAAATCATGTCGAAACTTCGGGCCAATAAGGGGTCCTGGATTGTCCAGGTTTTGATCTGCCTTTACGGTAGCATTGCCGATTACAAGAATCAGTTCTTTCGTGCAAATTCTTAGTTTCGTGCAGACTGGAGTCAAGACTGGCCTTGAGGCCTTGTTGCACCACAACCTTTCAAACGTCTTTTTGCCCAAGATGGACTGGCTCGTGCCAGTGTCCAGCTCCATTGACACCGGGAGTCCACTTAGTTTAACATTTAGCATTATCGGGGGACAATTCGAGGTGTGTGTGCACCCCATGTACCTCTGCCTCCTCAATCTGAGGCTTTGGTTTGTCGTGATCCTCCGTGGATCGGTCCTCCTCTGCAACATGGTCTTTTGCAGGTTTAACAGGATTTGCAGCTCGCCTGCACATACGTTGGAGGTGTCCCATTGTTCCACAGCCCTTGCAAATGTACTCTTTGAATTGGCATGAATGGAAACGATGATCACCCCCGCAGCGCCAACAAAGTGTTAATGGCCTTGCATTCATCACCCTTGATGGTGGACTCAGACATCTGCGGACATGTAGCTGCATGTGACCTGCCCTGTACGTTATGATTCGAAAACAACATCACTTTGTTCACAGTACTTGTAGCAGCACTTGTGTGCTGAGAGATTTGCTTCGTATTGTCACTGGTGGCAATGAACGCCTGGGCTATCGCTATGGCCTTACTCAAGGTCTCTACAGTCAAAAGTTTGCGAAGTATGGTTTCGTGGCCAATGCCAAGTACGAAAAAGTCTGAGCATGTGCTCCAAATTCACAATGTCCTGCAAGGCATCTTAGCTCGGCAACATAACGCGCCACTTCCTGGCCTTCAGACCTTTTGTAGGTGTAGAACCAGTACCTCGCCATCAGAACACTTTCCTTTGAGTTCAAATGCTCTCGTATGATTTCTCCGTGGGTTTCGCTGGAGTGAACAGATTCTTCGAGGCCATACGTTGGTGCCCCATAGACGGTGAGAAGGATCACTCTACATTTGGCAGCGCTCTCTTCCCCATCTAGCTCATTGGCCACAAAGTATTGGTTGAGTCACTCCACAGAAGTTTCCCAATCATCTCCCTCCGAAAATTTCTCCAGGATGCCCACTGTTCTCTGCATCTTTGGGTTCACTAACTGTATCTCGTCGGCAGTTGTTGTGTATGGAGAAAGAGTGAGACTGAACACTGAGCTCAAAGTAAAGTGTGACCTTAGTCTTTTATTGCAGGTCTCCAGAGTGCCTCTCCAACCTGTGAAGCCTCCTTAAATACTTGTGCACCCAAGGGATTATGGAATCCTTGGGACTCCAGGGGATGAACCCTTTGATGGCTGTAGAGAATAAATACAAGTTTACATATATAACACATGGCACATCTCAGATTAAGGTAGGACCAATGCTACCACAACTGACCCGAGGAATGAAAAAAGGTTGTATGCCTCTGGTTATATCACGGTGGAATAATCACAATATTTAAAGCTAAAAACAGATAGTGATACATTACTTACAAATTGTAAGTATAACCTTCAAGGTTTCCCTTAAATCTGATCATTGAACCGGTGATGCAGCGAAATCTAGCAAAAGCAGAGATAGTGATAAAACTATATTTGCTCTTATGCTGATTAAACTCTTGGTTAATAATATCCCCAAGTAGTTTATGTATTCCTCAATATGATTGATTTTATAATTTAATTAATACATACTCTTACACCACAGGAGGAGGCCATTCAGCACAGTGTACCTGTGTCGGCTCTTTGAAAGAACTATCCAATTAGTCCCACTGACCTGCTCCTTCTCCATAGCCCTGCAAATTTTTCCTTTTCAATATATATCCAATTTCCTTTTGAAAGTTATTATTCAATCTGCTTCCACCACTCTTTCAGACAGTGCATTCCAGATTATAACTCAATGCTTAAAGATAAATTCTCTTCATCTACCTACTGGTTCTTTTACCAATTATCTTAAATCTATTTGTGGTTACAGACCCTCCTGCCAGTGGAATTGGTTTCTCCCCATCTATTCTATCAAAACCCATAGTTTTGAACACCTATTAAATCTCTGCTCTAAAATGAAAATAATCTTGGGTTCTCTAGCCTCTCCTCATAACTGAAGTCCCTCTTCATAACTGATTGTGTGTTAACCACTGTGCCTCACCCAGATACCATCTAGTAAATCACCTCTGCATCCTCTCCATGGCCAAGCCATCCTTCCTAAAATGTGGTGCCCAGAATTGGACGCAATACTCCAGCCAAATCCTAACCAGTAGATTTATAAAAGTATGACATTACTTCTTTGCTTTTTAACTTCAACTTTGAGGTAAACTGTCCCTCCTTGTCCTGCTTGACCTGTCGGCAGTCTTTGACATGGATGACCACTCAATCCTTCTCCAACACCTCTCTACCATCGTCCAGAAGGGTGGGACTGCACTCGCCTAGTTCCATCCTTATCTATCTAATCGTAGCAAGGGAACCACTGCAATGGTTTCTCTTTCTGCTCCCGCATCGTTACCCCTGGTGTCCCCCAAGGATCTATCCTTGGCCGCTTCCAAGTTTTCATTTACATGCTGCCCCAAAAACACAGCGTCAGTTTCCACATGTAATCGGATGACACCCAGCTCTACCTCACCACCACTTCTCACAATCCTTCCACAGTCTCTAAATTGTCAGACTGCATGTCCGACATCCAATTCTGGATGAGCAGAAAGTTTCTCCAATTAAATAGTGAATACCAAGCATTGTTGTTTTCATTCCCCGCCACAAACTCTGTTCCCTAGGCACTGACTCCATCCCTCTCCCTAACATCTGTGAGGCTGAACCACGTTTTCGCAAGCTTAGTGTCATATTTGACCCTGAAATGAGCTTCCGACCACATATCCGTGGCATAACTAAGACCACCTCGAACATCGCCCGTCTTTGCCATTGCCTCAGCTCATTCACACCTTTGTTACCTCTAGACTTTACTATTCCAATGCACTCCTAGCTGGCCTCCCGCATTCTACCCTACGTAAACTGAAAGTCATCCAAAACACGGCTGTCTGTGTCCTAACTCGCACCAAGTTCCGTTCACCGATCACCCCTGTGCTCACTGACCTACATTGGTTCCCGATTAAGCAACGTCTCTAATGTATTGGCTTCATGTGTACTTTGCTTACGAATTCACATTGCTTTTGAGAATTAGTTGGTTTATCACACTACACATTACCAGTTCATCTACTAGGCTCATAACTGCACACCTCATCGTGGATGACCTCGACTCAACTGACTGGCGTTTTATTAAGTCTTGTAAGCATCACGTGACTGGCTAAGCCACTCAATGCAACAGCTCTGCAAACCTGTGTGCATACTCACCGGTGCATACATTACACTGCTTCCCCTTTTTTTTTTTTAAAAACCTACGTATTTATACAATATTTCAAAAAGATTACTCATCATGATTACAATTTTACAAATTCGACTGCTGAGCCGGAGTATCTTGTTGTAAGTTTTTAGTTTCCTCCTGCTCCGAGCTCCATTTCTTTGCAATTGGCTGGCTATGCTCGTTTTCTATATTCCTTTTTGACTCAGGAGCCCCAAGATTCCTGTGTCCGAGTTCCCTTAAAACCCTTGCATCAGTCTCACATTAGCTTTCTTCAGAGACTCTTGATATTCCCAGTTATCAATATTCTGTCCAGTTGGTTTGCGTTTTCTCGTTGATTTCAACTGAAATCCTGTGATGTCGGTAAAGTGTACTGATCATCATCAACTGCTCAATTCAGGGTAATTTTATAGTCCCCAGAGCCATGCCGTTTTGTCTGCCTTCGAAACTACGACTAATGGGGTGGCCCAGTTGCTCCTATCAGTTTTCACGAAAACTCCATTTTTCTCCAACTTATCAAGCTCTTGCTTAACCTATGATTTTAATGTATAAGGTGCCAGCCTTGATCTACAAAAAATAGGTTTGACATCCAACCTAATCTGAATACATGCATGCATTGTATCCCTTGATGCCCTCGTATGAGTCCTCAAACATGTTAGCATATTTCTCCAGCAGAGTATATAGCCAAGACTTAACCATTTCTGTACGACAGACATTACCAATCCAACCGAAGCACTCTTAACCAATCCATGCCCATAAGTGTCGGCCGATTGACGTATTTCACTATAATAGGTAATCTTGCTTGCTGCCCCTGGTATTGTACTAAACACTCCATTGTCCAAGCGTCTGCAGTTTTTCCCCTGAATATGCTTTCAGCTTCGCTGAGCTCGCCTTTAGTGGTATGCCCCTGAAATTCTTCTAATACACATCCTAACTCATTATTGAACAATCAGCCGCTGTATTTATGGTCATATTAATCCATCGATTATCAGTACGAACATTCTGAAATCCTGACGAGTGTATTGCCTTGCCTGTCACTGCATACACATCAAAACCTACACTGTTCTGATTGGTTTCCACCCAGTGAAGTCTTTGATTATCGTTGGGCTTGTCCTAGGATTTACATGCGGCTGCAATGTGTCCCCTGACTTGGCATTGGTAGCATCTTGCCCACTTGAACCAACACTTGTGCGGTATGGTTGCCATTACACCCATGACATTTCTGAAACCAAGAAGAATCACTCTCCCTCCGACTTGGGCTCACCCTCTGTTTCTACAGCTGTGAACTGCTACTTCTGCCAGTAATGGGCGAAATTCATTAATATTTTTCTGCCATCTCCATGGAGGTGGCTATCTTGCAAGCTTTCTCAAAAGAGAACATCCATAGCTAACGATTTTGACCGGACGCGTTCATCCGTTAGTCCACATACAAATTTATTTCGAAGAGCCCAATCTGGGAATGTTCCAAAATTGCAGTGTAGAGATAATTTTCTTATGGCAACAATGTGTTCACTGATGGTTTCATCAGGCCTTTGATTTCTCATTACAAATATATAGCTCTCCACTATTTCTAAAGGTTGTGGATCAAAATGATTCTCCCAATATCTGTAGTATGTCTGAGAATGAAGCATCCTTAACATTTCTTGGGGTCAACAAATTCACTAAGATACAATAACTCTGCTCCAATCATGACTGACAGACTAGCTTTCATCTTCTCCTGAACTGCTTGATTGCTTAATTGCGAATCTGCTACATCTGCTGAGACTTCATTGATGTTATTAGCTTAAAAAAACATTTGCAATCTTTCACTGTAGGATCCAAACTATTCCAGATTCTTTTGACAAGCTCCCAAATTACTGACATAGCTCATTGTATCCACATATTCACATTGCCTTCTGGGCTTTGCTTAATAGCCATTAATCACTCTCAATCTTGAATTGCTTTTCCATGACTCTAAATGGCTTTCCACAAACTCTTGTCAGTTCATCATTGTTCACGACTCAAAAATCAAATGGTACTGTCAGAATCTCATTTGGGAACCACGCTGCCGGTATATCTTCTTGCTGTACTCCACTTGCACTTGCCTTCTCAAAAGGAAATTCCACCAAAATGTCTTCATGAAGTCCCATTTTTGTCACCATTTTGTAATGTATTTGCTTAAGAATTCATAGCAACATATTGCTATTAAGAACTACTTGGATTTATGAAAGGGAAATCATGCTTGACAAATCTAGAATTTTGAGCATGTAACTAGTAGAGTTAACAGGATTGCTACCAGTACCACGTGCTAGTCAGAGTAGGAATCGCAGGATAGCTCAGATGAATACGTGGCTTGAGCAGTGGTGCAGCAGGGAGGGATTCAAATTCCTGGGGCATGGGAACCGGTTCTGGGGGATGAGGGACCAGTACAAACCGGACGGTCTGCACCTGGGCAAGACCGGAACCAATGTCCGAGGGGGAGTGTTTGCTAGTGCTGTTGGGGAGGAGTTAAACTAATATGGCAGGGGGATGGGAACCAATACAGGGAGACAGAGGGAAACAAAAAGGAGACAAAAGCAAAAGACAGAAAAGAGATGAGTAAAAGTGGAGGGCAGAGAAACCCAAGGCAAAAAACAAAAAGGGCCACTGAATATAAAGGGGCTGCAGGAGGGGTCAAAACTAAAAATCATGGTTTAAAAAGTGGTATTAAAACAATACCTAAACACACGCAGCATTCGAAATAAAGTAAATGAGTTGACGGCACAAACCATTACAAATGGGTATGATTTGGTGGCCATTACAGAAACGTGGTTGCAGGGTGGCCAAGACTGGGAATTAAACATACAGGGGTATCTGACGATTCGGAAAGATAGACAAGAAGGGAAAGGAGGTGGGGTTGCTCTGTTAATAAAGGATGATATCAGGGCAGTTGTGAGAGACGATATTGGCTCTAATGAACAAAATGTTGAATCATTGTGGGTGGAGATTAGAGATAGTAAGGGGAAAAAAGTCACTGGTGGGTGTAGTATATAGGCCCCCAAATAATAACTTCACGGTGGGGAGTTAAGGGAATAATGGAGGCATGTGAAAAAGGAACGGCAGTAATCATGGGGGATTTTAACCTACATATCGATTGGTCAAATCAAATCGCGAGGGGTAGCCTGGAGGAGGAATTCATAGAATGCATACGGGATTGTTTCTTAGAACAGTACGTTACAGAACCTACAAGGAAGCAGCTATCTTAGATCTGGTCCTGTGTAATGAGACAGGAATAATAAACGATCTCCTAGTAAAAGATCCTCTCGGAATGAGTGATCACAGTGTGGTTGAATTTGTAATACAGATTGAGGGTGAGGAAGTAGTGTCTCAAACGAGCGTACTATGCTTAAACAAAGGGGACTACAGTGGGATGAGGGCAGAGTTGGCTAAAGTATACAGGAAACACAGACTAAATGGTGGCACAATTGAGGAACAGTGGAGGACTTTTAAGGAGCTCTTTCATAGTGCTCAACAAAAATATATTCCAGTGAAAAACGGCAGTAAGAGAAGGGATAACCAGCCATGGATAACCAAGGAAATAAAGGAGAGTATCAAATTAAAAACCAATGCGTATAAGGTGGCCAAGGTTAGTGTGAAAATAGAAGATTGGGAAAATAGAAGATTGGGAAAATTTTAAACGACGGCAAAGAATGACTAAGAAAGCAATAAAGAAAGGAAAGATGGATTACGAAGGTACACTTGCGCAAAACATAAAAACGGATAGTAAAAGCTTTTACACAGATATATAAAACGGAAAAGAGTGACTAAAGTAAATGTTGGTCCCTTAGAAGATGAGAAGGGGGATTTAATAATGGGAAATGTAGAAATGGCTGAGACCTTAAACAATTATTTTGCTTCGGTCTTCACAGTGGAAGACACAGAAATCATGCCAAAAATTGCTGGTCACAGGAATGTGGGAAGGGAGGACCTGGAGACAATCACTATCACTAGGGGGGTAGTGCTGGACAGGCTAATGGGACTCAAGGTAGACAAGTCCCCTGGTCCTGATGAAATGCATCCCAGGGTATTAAAAGAGATGGTGGAAGTTATGCATTCGTTATAATCTACCAAAATTCTCTGGACTCTGGGGAGGTACCAGCGGATTGGAAAGCAGCTAATGTAATGCCTCTGTTTAAAAATGGGGGCAGACAAAAGGCAGGTAACTATAGGCCGGTTAGTTTAACATCTGTAGTGGGGAAAATGCTTGAAACGATCATTAAGGAAGAAATAGCGGGACATCTAGATAGGAATAGTGCAATCAAGCAGACGCAACATGGATTCATGAAGGGGAAATCATGTTTAACTAATCTACTGGAATTCTTTGAGGATATAACGAGCATGGTGGATAGAGGTGTACCGATGGATGAGGTGTATTTAGATTTTCAAAAGGCATTCGATAAGGTGCCACACAAAAGGTTACTGCAGAAGATAAAGGTATGCGGAGTCAGAGGAAATGTATTAGCATGGATAGAGAATTGGCTGGCTAACAGAAAGCAGAGAGTCGGGATAAATGGGTCCTTTTTGGGTTGGAAATCGGTGGTTAGTGGTGTGCCACAGGGATCGGTGCAGGGACCACAACTGTTTACAATATACATAGATGACCTGGAAGAGGGGACAGAGTGTAGTGTAACAAAATTTGCAGATGACACAAAGATTAGTGGGAAAGCGGGTTGTGTAGAGGACACAGAGAGGCTGCAAAGAAATTTAGATAGGTTAAGCGAATAGGCTAAGGTTTGGCAGATGGAATACAATGTCGGAAAGTGTGAGGTCATCCATATTATTTGAATGGGGAGAAATTACAACATGCTGTGGTGCAGAGGGACCTGGGGGTCCTTGTGCATGAATCCCAAAAAGTTAGTTTGCAGGTGCAGCAGGTAATCAGGAAGGCGAATGGAATGTTGGCCTTCATTGCGAGAGGGATGGAGTACAAAAGCAGGGAGGTCCTTCTGCAACTGTACAGGGTATTGGTGAGGCCGCACCTGGAGTACTGCGTGCAGTTTTGGTCACCTTACTTAAGGAAGGATATACTAGCTTTGGAGGGGGTACAGAGACGATTCACTATGCTGATTCCGGAGATGAGAAGGTTACCTTATGATGATAGATTGAGTAGACTGGGTCTTTACTCGTTGGAGTTCAGAAGGATGAGGGGTGATCTTATAGAAACATTTAAAATAATGAAAGGGATAAACAAGATAGAGGCAGAGAGGTTGTTTCCACTGGTTGTGGAGACTAGAACTAGGGGGCACAGCCTCAAAATATGGGGGAGCCAATTTAAAACCAAGTTGAGAAGGAATTTCTTCTCCAAGAGGGTTGTGAATCTGTGGAATTCTCTGCCCAAGGAAGCAGTTGAGGCTAGCTCATTGAATGTATTCAAGTCACAGATAGATAGATTTTTAACCAATAAGGGAATTAAGGGTTACGGGGAGCGGGTGGGTAAGTGGAGCTGAGTCCATGGCCAGATCAGCCATGATCTTGTTAAATGGCGGAACAGGCTCGAGGGGCGAGATGGACTACTCCTGTTCCGAATTCTTCTGTTCTTATAACAAGGGAGAACCAGTGGATATGGTGTATTTGGACTTTCAAAAGGCTTTTGACAAGGTTCCACACGAGAGATTAGTGTGCAAAATTAAAGCACATGGTATTGGGGGTAATGTACTGACGTGGATAGAGAACTGGTTGGCAGACAGGAAGCAGAGAATCGGGATAAACGGGTCCTTTTCAGAATGGCAGGCAGTGACTAATGGAGTGCCGCAGGGCTCAGTGCTGGGACCCCAGCTGTTTACAATATACATTAATGATTTGGACAAAGGAATTGAATGCAATATCTCCAAGTTTGCGATGTCACTAAGCTGGGTGGTGGTGTGAACTGTGAGGAGGACACTAAGAGGCTGCAGGGTGACTTGGACAGGTTCAGTGAGTGGGCAAATGCATGGCAGATGCAGTATAATGTGGATAAATGTGAGGTTATCCACTTTGGTGGCAAAAACATGAAGGCAGATTATCTGGCGTCAAATTAGAAAAAGGGGAGGTGCAACGAGACCGGGGTGTCATGGTACATCAGTTATTGAAAGTTGGCATGCAGGTAAAGCAGGCGGTGAAGGCAGCAAATGGTATGTTGGCTTTCATAGCTAGGGGATTGGAGTATAGGAGCAGGGAGGTCTTATTGCAGTTATACAGGGCCTTGGTGAGGCCTCACCTGGAAGAGTGTGTTCAGTTTGGTCTCCTAATCTGAGGAAGGACGTTCTTGCTTGAGGGAGTGCAGCGAAGGGTCACTAGACTGATTCCTGGGATGGCAGGACTGACATATGAAGAGAGACTGGATCGACTGGACCAGTATTCACTGGAGTTTAGAAGGATGAGAGGGGATCTCATAGAAACATAAAATTCTGACGGACTGGACAGGTTAGATGCTGGAAGAATGTTCCCGATGTTGGGAAAGTCCAGAACCAGGGGACACACTCGAAGGATAAGGGGTAAGCCATTTAGGACTGAAATGAGGAGAAACTTCACTCAGAGTTCTTAACCTGTGGAATTCTCTACCGCAGAGAGTTGTTGATGACAGTTAATTGGATATATTCAAGAGGGAGTTAGATATGGCCCTTATGGCTAAAGGGATCAAGGGATATGGAGAGAAAGCAGGAAAGGGGTACTGAGGTGAATGATCAGCCATGATCTTATTGAATGGTGGTGCAGGCTCGAAGGGCCAAATGGCCTACTCCTGCAACTATTTTTTATGTTTCTATTAACAAAGGTTTAACAATTACACTACACATTAATTAATCCACTAGGCTCATAACTGCATAACTCATCGTGGATGACCTGGACTCAACTGACTGGGATTTTATGGAGTCTTGTGAACATGTGACTGGCTAAGCCACTCATAATGCAACAGCTCTACAAACCTATGAGCATACTCACCAGGTACATACATTACAGCCTCAATTTCAAAATTCTCATCCTTGTTTTCAAATCCCTTCATGGCCTCAATACTCCTATCACTGTAATCTCCTCCAGTTTCCCCCCCCCCCCCCAAAAAAAAGATATGTGCGCTCCTCTAATTCTGCCCTCGAGGATCCCTGATGATAATCGCTCAACCATTTGTGGCCATTCCTTCTGCTGCCTAGGCCCTAAGCTCTGGAATTCCCTGCCTAAAACTCTCCACCCCTCTATCCTCCTTTAAGACACTCCTTAAAACCTACCTCTTTCCTGCCCCAATTTCTCCATGTGGCTCAGTATCAAATTTTTTGTCTTACAATACTCCTGTGAAGCGCCTTGGAACATTTTACTACGTTAATGGCACTATATAAATACAAGTTGTTATTGTTTGCTAACTCTGCCATTTATAAGTTAATCATGTCACTCAGTAGTGTGCAGCAACCCTGTGCTCATTAGTTTGGGTTTGTGTCATTGGCCCGGATTTTGCGGGAAGAAGAGTTCAACGTTATTAAAGTGTATATCGGACAGCAACTTCCAGCGCCCACACATGCAGAAATCAGGAAGTTGCTTTCCGATTTGCCTGCACCACCATGAGCTTTGCTACACTGGTACCTTGCCAAAAGATTCAGCATTAAAACACATGAAGGGAGTGAAACACAGCAGAAAAAAAGTTAGGGTTTGTTCATTCAAGTGCAAGTGAATTAATAAAAAGTGATGTCTTAATTACTATTAAGCAACCTGTCTGGCTCTGAAAATTTACTTTTACAAGTGTGGATTCTCATTCCTTCAGATATTTTATTATTGGAGATTTTTTTTTAAATATTTAAAATTAAATTTTTTTTTAAACTTTTCTGCCTCTTAACTCTCTCTCAATCCCATCTTTCTTCCCCTCGAATTCGCTTTCTGTACATGATTTTACGTTGAATTAAATATTCTAACTTGCACTTCCTGGTTTCAGCACTGTGCCTCAGTAAGGATTCTTCAACCTTATTGGTCGAAGAGACATGCTATTGCACACCCTGTTCACACAGGTTCCAGATCCCCTAGAGGGCACTGCACTGAAATGGATCTCGAATTATCGCAAGTTGTCACACAAAAGCCCACTTAAAAAAAAAGAGTGGGCAGCTGTAAATGTAATGAACAGCGAGCACCATTAGTTTGCCACAGACCTCAATATCTGGGCAAATATATTTTGGTGTAGGTTATGTAACATGGTTCAGATGCAAGCTAACAAGCCATCTTAGAAACCTTACATATGAATAGTAAACTCCAACTTAAATCTAGGATGCGCATGTTAAGATAAGGAGAGAAAAAAAAATTCACCCGATACCCTTCCACTAATGTTGCTTACATAATTTGGAGGTTTTCCAGTATTTACATTGTTGTTCTGTGTTCCACCTAACTCTGTAAAGAGAGCAAATGGGAACTTATTAGCATACTTATTAATTTGACTAATACAAAAGCAAAATACTGCAGATGCTGGAAATCTGAAATAAAAACTGAAAATACTGGAAATACTCAGGTCAGGCAGCATCTGTGGAGAGAGAAACAGTTAACGTTTCAGGTTGATGACCATTCGTCATCGACCTGAAACGTTACTTCTGTTTCTCTCTCCACAGATGCTGCCTGATCTGCTGAGTATTTCCAGCATTTTCTGATTTTATTATTAATTTGACTATTGTACACAACTTGAAAGATCTGCATAAAAGATTCCATGGCCCTAATTAAAGAGATGAGAGTTCTGGTGCCCTGGTCAATAATCCTCGTTCAACAAACATTACCAAAAGTAGAGTATCTGCTCATTCATTTATTTGCTGTTTGTAGGACATTGCATTGTACAAACTAACTGCATTTACCTGCAAAACAGTGACTGTATTTCATAAGTAATCCATTGGTTGTAAAGCATCTTGAGGATGCCTTAAGACATGAGACACTATATAAATGCAGGCTCTATCTTCTTAATGTGCATGAAGAAAATTATGTAACATATGGTACTAAGCATCTCCCCCCCTCCCCAATAGGATATATATCAGGTGGTCTGTTAGCATACCAGTCTCACATAGATCTACACTTTTCAGTGGCCTCTCTGCCACTAAAACGAACTACACAGACCGCTGATGCTTCTTGGAGACTTATGTAAAAGTGATGTCTTGCCAATGACTGGACAATCCAATGATTGAACACTGACCTTTCATCCCGAGGTTCCAATCCAGCCCAGACTGATGTGATGAAAGTCTCTACTACAGAGCCCTTACAGCTTGCTAAATTTATTAAATGTTCAAAGCTAACATTCCCCTTTCAGATTACTGTGCAGGAGAGAGATTGGATTAGAGACATGCTACTATATTTAGCTTTCATGTGCAAAGTTTTTCTCTTAGCAGCCCATGAAAGCCAAATACAGAACAATATGGTCAAACATCTGTTCCTTTCATTGCCCACTCATTCCATGCAAGTTTGAACTTAAGACAGTATAGGATGATGAAAAATTTGTCATATGGCATGTTAATCATTCATTTGCAGTGTGACTATTTCTTAAATTCTTCTTACAATTGAGTGCAATTCTGTTAAACAAAATAATCCATTAAAAATTTTACATCTGAATTAACTTCCCATCTATGAAACCTTGCTCCCTCGTATCACATTTTTCAACCTACCCCATTATAAAGTTCCTCTGTCCACATTTACAATGACAACTGCATTTATAATGTAAACTTGTCATGCTGTAATTACAGCTTCTTCTAGTACCAACAGTGTAGCACCTTTCTCTACTCCAACCAATTTGACTTCTCTAATTCCCAAATTGTCCTAGGGTTTCTTATTTAACTATAAATATTGATTAAAAACAGAACTTGCATTAAATTTCATGACCTTGGGACTCCCCAAAGAGAATGGAGTACTTTTTTTTTTTAAAGTGCAGTCACTGTTGTAATGTAGGCATATGTGGCAGCTCATGTGCACACAACAAATCCCACAAACAGCAACAAGATAAATGACTAAATAATCTATTCTTAGTGGTGTTGGCGGCATGGACACCAGAGGAACTTTGCAGCTCTTCTTTGAATAGTATCATGGGATATTTTACGTCCACCTGAGAAGGCAGAGGGGCCTCGAAGACCTCTGGCAGTGCAGCACTCCCTCAGTATTGCAGTGCAGCATCAGCCTGGATTATGTACTCAAGTCTCTGGAGTGGAGCTTGAATCCATATTTTTTTGACTCAAGAGAAAGAGCAACAACACTTAGCCACGATTGACAAATCAAAGTGTTATATAAAATTAAGTGCAGAATGTATGACTTTAAAATGGGGATTGAATTACATCTATGCACCACTGTCCAATTATTCCCTGCCCTCTAACCTGGCTTCATCTGAAGACTACACTTGGTCAATGTTAAAGGCGCTATATAAATGCAAGTTGTTGTCATCATCTTACTTTCCATTTACAATGCCACAAGAGATCAACTAGTACTTTAATATTTGGACAGCAATGCTCCCTTTAAACTGCGTGGCTGCACAGCGCTCTGCAGCTCCCATGCAGTCCGCTCATCAGCTTTTTAAAAATGAGAAAAACCACATATGCACAGTATTTTGAATGGGCCACGCAGCCCCTTTAAGGGGCCGTGCTCACAAAGAATGTTAAAGGAAACATTGTTGGAGAGTATATTTGTTTAGCAGAAGGTGGAGTATTTCAGTTTTACAGTATTTAGTTCAGAAATTGTAGTGACTACCTTTTTAAAAGTGTCACTGTCAATTAAGTAGCATTTTTATTTCCATATTTAGAGAACCTATTTGTTCAATTGAGAAGATGCAGAGGTAGATGTAGAGAAGATGGTTCCACATGTGGGGAAGTCCACAACTAGGGGCCATAAATATAAAATAGTCACTAACAAAACCAATAAGGAATTCAGGAAAATCTTCTTTCCTCGAAGAATCGCGAAAATGTTTGGGCTGCATGGCTAGGTTCTGTTCTATAAATTCAGGTGGAACCATCTTCTCTACGTCGACCTCTGTATCTTTCCTCAGTTGAACAAATAGGCTCTCTAAATATGGAAATAAAAATGCTTCTTATTCCACAAGTAGTCCTCCTAGGTCTGTCTGGTGTTAGAACTGGAGTTCGCTTCATCAGTAACCTCCTGACACACTCTTTAGTGTACAATGGACCCTTGATCAAAAGATTCCAGACTGAAAAGCAAAAAGACCCCAAATTAGGGTAACCAGATGGCCTGGTTGGTAAAGTGAGCTTTTGAGTAAATGGAAAATGTTTAAAACTCTATTCTTCGTGCTCCTCTGAGCTTTCTGAATTGTTTCTTCCAAAGCTCCAAATATACAGCGCTACATATTCTCTCTCTCTTCTACATTTTACACATTTGAAATCAAAACCCATTGCCATCTCCGACACATACATTCTTCCTCAGGTTCTCAAACGCGTGAACCTTCTTACTTTTCTCTCTCAACCTTTCAAAACTCAAGCTCAGCATCACGTCATCTGTTCTTTCTCTTTCCCCCCACCCCCTCCAGAGTCAGAAATGCTTCCCGATATATATTTTAATTTTTGTTTCAAACTTGGTGATGCCTGCACTGCCATCCTTGACCTTCAATCCAATTTTTCAAAACATAGTAACACGCAGTTCTAATGGAAATATAATTTTAGTATGAACCCACACCACTATTTACAAAACTCCTGCAATTTAAATCTAGGAGTAACAAGAGCACAAAGCGTTTGACTTTGTAAATGAGTACTTTCTTTGGAATCGTAAGATTTTAAAAATTTTTTTAACCAGCATAGCTGCTTTAAGGGACATTATGAGTTCCCTATTAAATTGTGAGTATTAAAATCTGTTAATATGGCTGAAACCTGTCAAGCTGCAATTCTAAATAAAGGGGTCAGGAGTAGCAGTCTTGTAAAATGTGTGCCAAAAATGTATTACTTTATGTTTATCGCTTTAAAACTTGAAATAAAATATCAAATACACATGCTAACAAAATAATCTTTACATCTCCATATGGTTTAATGAGTAAATGCATCACCCTTTGTGCTACAAACTCACAGAAGGAAGGAAATGAGGAAACTTGCATTTATAGAGTGCCTTTCATGTCTTCAGGGTGCCCCAAATGTTTCAATTGCTGTCCCCGCCGTTTATAGCAGACGCATTCAAATGAACGAGGCTGAAGTATGCAACGGTCTGTCATTATCAACTCTGCAGAGTTACATCAGTACCTCAGCTATCATCAATGCAGCTCGAGTTTCAGCAGGCTGTGTCACTTGGGGCTGCTTGAAAGGAATTAATGACAGGCAATCACATTTTAACTAGGTGAGAACTATCCAAAATAGTTGTCACACTTACTGCACCTTTGCAACAGACACCTATAGCAATGACAAATGGTTAGCGCCATTTCCCTGATATAGGCGGCAGTCCAAGGTAAGTGGGCATGGTGTAAGTACATTTTTTTTTAAATAAAAAAGTGTAGTCACTGTTGTTTTGTATGCAAAGTTCCCAGTTCTATGCTGAGTCAATTGACATCCAAAAGGCATTTGATAAAATGCCACATAAAAGGCTTGCCAACAAACTTGAAGCCCACGGAATAAAAGGGACAGTGGCAGCATAGATATGAAATTGGCTAAGTGACAGGAAACAGTAGTGGTGAACTGTCAATTTTCAGACTGAAGGAAGGTTTAAGGTGGTGTTCCACAGGTGTCAGGACTAGGACTAGGATTGATAAAGAATGGAATCACTGCAATAGTAAGAAACGATAGTGGTTCAAACGATAAGGGTGTTGAAACAGTTTGGGTGGAGATAAGGAACAATAAGGGGGAAAAAAAGTCACTGGTGGGTGTAGTCTATAGGCCCCCTAACAGTAGCAATTCTGTTGGTCAGAGCATAAACCAGGAAATAGTGGGGGTTTGTAAAAAGGGAACAGCAATAATCATGGGTGATTTTAACCTCCATATTGATTGGACAAATCAAATTGGTGAGGGTAGCCTTGAGGAGGAGTTCATAGAGTGCGTAAGGGACAGGTTCCTTGAGCAGTATGTAACAAAACCAACCAGGAGGCAGGCTATCTTAGGTCTGGTGCTGTGTAATGAGACAAGATTAATAAACATTCTCCTCGTAAAGGATCCCCTTGGAATGAGTGATCATAGCATGATTGAGTTTCAAATTCAGATGGAGGGTGAGAAAGTTGGATCTCTAATCAGCATACTAAGCTTAAATAAAAGGAGACTATGAAGGTATGAGGGCTGAGTTGGGTAATGTGGACTGGGAAAATAGATTAAAGGGTAGGATGATTGATGAACAGTGGTGTACATTTAAGGAGATATTTCACAACTCAGGAAAAATATATTCCAGTGAGGAGGAAAGGGTGCAAGATAGACATCCGTGGCTAACTAAAGAAATAAAGGACGGAATCCAATTAAAAACAAGGGCATACAAAGTGGCCAAAACTAGTGGGAGGACAGAAGACTGGGAAGCTTTTAAAAGCCAGCAAAGAATGACTAAAAAAATGATTAAGGGAAGAAAGACTATGAAAGTAAACTAGTGCAAAATATAAATACAGATAGCAAAAGTTTCTATAGGTATCTACGGATGGCTATCCTTTCTCTTACACCCTTTCCTCCTCACTGGAATATATTTTTCCTGAGAGTTGTGAACTATCTCCTTAAATGTACACTGATCTAGAAATACTAGGGGACCGAGGGTCTAGCGAGTAGGAGGAACTGAAGGAAATCCTCATTAGTCAGGAAATTGTGCTAGGGAAATTGATGGGACTGAAGGCAGATAAATCCTCAGGGACTGATAGTCTGCATCCCAGAGTACTTAAGGAAGTGGCCCTACAAATAGTGGATGCATTGGTGGTCATTTTCCAACATTCTATAGACTCTGGATCAATTCCTATGGATTGGAGGGTAGCTAATGTAAACCCACTTTTTAAAAAAAGGGAGAGAGAGAAAACAGGGAATTATAGACCAGTTAGCCTGACATCAGTAGTGGGGAAAATGTTGGAATCAATTATTAAAGATGTAATAGCAGCATATTTGGAAAGCAGTAACAGGATCGGTCCAAGTCAGCATGGATTTATGAAAGGGAAATCATGCTTGACAAATCTTCTAGAATTTTGAGGATATAACTAGTAGAGTGGACAAGGGAGAAACAGTGGATGTGGTGTACTTGGACTTTCAAAAGGCTTTTGACAAGGTCCCACACAAGAGATTAGTGTGCAAAATTAAAGCACATGGTATTGGGGGTAATCTATTGACGTGGATAGAGAACTGGTTGGCAGACAGGAAGCAAAGAGAAGGAATAAACGGGTCCTTTTCAGAATGGCAGGCAGTGAATAGTGAGGTACTGTAAGATCAGTGCTGGGACCCCAACTATTTACAATATACAATATACATTAATGATTTGGACGAAGGAATTGAATGTAATATCTCCAAGTTTGCAGATGACACTAAGCTGGGTGGCAGTGTGAGCTGTGAGGAGGATGCTAAGAGGCTGCAGGGTGACTTGGACAGGTTAGGTGAGTGGGCAAATGCATGGCAGATGCAGTATAATGTAGATAAATGTGAGGTTATTCACTTTGGTGGCAAAAACAGGAAGGCAGATTATCTGAATGGTGACAGATTAGTAAAAGGGGAGGTGCAATGAGACCTGGGTGTCATGGTGGTGTCATGGTACATCAGTCATTGAAAGTTGGCATGCAGGTATAGCAGGCGGTGAAGGCGGAAAATGGCATATTGGCCTTCATAGCGAGAGGATTTGGGTATAGATGCAGGGAGGTCTTACTGAAGTTGTACAGGGCCTTGGTGAGGCCACACCTTGAATATTATGTAGTTTTGGTCTCCCAATTTGAGGAAGGACATTCTTGCTATTGAGGGAGTGCAGCGAAGGTTCACCAGACTGATTCCCGGGATAGCAGGACTGACATATGAAGAAAGACTGGATCGAATAGGCTTATATTTACTGGAATTTTGATGAATGAGAGGGGATCTCAGAAACATAAAATTCTGACGGGATTGGACAGGTTAGATGCAGGAAGAATGTTCCCGACGTTGGGGAAATCCAGAACCAGGGGTCACAGTCTAAGGGTAAGGGGTAAGCCATTTAGGATTGAGATGAGGAGAAACTTCTTCACTCAGAGAATTGTGAACCTGTGGAATTCTCTACCACAGAAAATTGTTGAGGCCAGTTCGTTAGATATATTCAAAAGGGAGTTAGATGTGGCCCTTTTGGCTAAAGGGATCAGGGAGTATGGAGAGAAAGCAGGAATGGGGTACTAAAGTTGCATGATCAGCCATGACCATATTGAATGGTGGTGCAGGCTCGAAGGGCCAAATGGCCTACTCCTGCACCTATTTTCTATGTTTCTATAAAAAGGAAACGGGTGGCTAAAGTAAATGTTGGTCCCTTAGAGGATGAGACAAAGGAATTAGTAATGGGAACATCGAGATGGCAGAAACTCTGAACAAATATTTTGTATCAGTCTTTACGTAGAGGACACTAACAATAGTCCATCAATGGATAGTCTAGAGGCTATGTTTGGGGGGGGGGGGGGGGGGGGAAGGTGGGCGGGGGGGGAGGAGAGGAACTTATCACAATCACAAAGGAGGTGGTACCCATTAAGATAATGGGACTAAAGGCAGATAAATCCCCTGGACCTGATGGCTTGCAGGCTTGCATCCTGGGGTCTTAAGAGAAGTAGCGGCAGGGATCGTGGATGCATTGGTTGTAATATACCAAAATTCCCTGGATTCTGTGGAGGTCCCAGCAGATTGGAAAACTGGAAATGTAACGCCCCTATTTAAAAAAGGAGGCAGACATAAAGCAGGAAACTATAGACCAGTTAGCCTAACATCTGCAGTTGGGAAAATGTTGGAGTCCATTATTAAAGAAGCAGTATCAGGTCATTTGGAAAAGCAAAATTTGGTCAGGCAGAGTCAGCATGGATTTATGAAAGGGAAGTCATGTTTGACAAATTTGCTGGAGTTCTTTGAGGCTGTAACGAACAGGGTGGATAAAGGGGAACCAGTGGATGTGATGTATTTGGACTTCCAGAAGGCATTTGACAAGGTGCCACGTAAAAGGTTACTGCACAAGATAAAAGTTCAGAGTTGGGGGTAATATATTAGCATGGATAGAGGATTGGCTAACTAACAGAAAACAGAGTGTCAGGATAAATGGTTCATTCTTTGGTTAGCAACCAGTAACTAGTGCGGTGCTGCAGGGATCAGTACTGGGACCCCAACTGTTTACAATCTATATTAACGACTTGGAAGAATGGACCGAGTATAACATAGCCAAGTTTGCTGACGATACAAAGATGGGAGGAAAAGCAATGAGTGAGGAGGACAAAAAAATCTGCAAAAGGACATAGACAGGCTAAGCGAGTGGGCAAAAATTTGGCAGGTGGAGTATAATATTGGAAAGTGAGAGGTCATTCATTTTGGCAGAAAAAAAATCAAAGAGCAAGGTATTATTTAAATGGAGAAAGATTGCAAAGTGCTGCAGTACAGCAGAACCTGGGGGTACTTGTGCATGAAACACAAAAGGATATGCAGGTACAGCAAGTGATCAGGAAGGCCAATGGTATCTTGGCCTTTATTGCAAAGGGGATGGAGTATAAAAGCAGGAAGCCTTACTATAGCTATACAAGGTATTGGTGAGACCACACCTGGAATACTGCATTCAGTTTTGGTTTCTATATTTACGAAAGGTTATAATTGCTTTGGAGGCAGTTCAGAGAAGGTTCACTCGGTTGAGGGGGTTGACTTATGAGGAAAGGTTGAGTAGGTTGGCCCTCTACTCATTGGAATTCAAAGAATGAAAGGTGATCTTATCAAGACGTATAAGATTATGAGGGGGCTTGACAAGGTGGATGCAGAGAGGATGTTTCCACTGATGGAGGAGACTAGAACTATAGGGCACAATCTTAGAATAAGGGGCCACCCATTTAAAACAGAGATGAGGAGAAATTTCTTCTGAGGGTTGTGAATCTGTGGAATTCGCTGCCTCAGAGAGCTGTGGATGCTGGAACATTGAATAAATTTAAGACAGAAATAGATGGTTTCTTAATCAATAAGGGGATAAGGAGATATGGAGAGCTGGCAGGGAAGTGGAGCTGAGTCCATGATCAGATCAGCCATGATCTTATTGAACGGCGGAGCAGGCTCGAGAGGCCGTATGGCCTACTCCTGTTCTTATGACACTGATTTTCTTGATATATATTAATGACTTAGACATACAGGACACATGTTCAAAATGCAGATGACACAAATCTTGGAAGTATGCTGAACAGTGAGGAGGATAGCGATAGACTTCAAGACAGACAGGCTAGTGGAATGGGCTGACACGTGAAAGATGAAAAAGTAGAAAAGTGCGAAGTGATACATTTAGACAGGAAGAACGAGGAGACGCAATATAAACTAAAGGGTACAATTCTAAAGAGGATGCATGAACAGAGAGACCTGGGGGTATACGTGCACAAATCATTGAAGGTGCCAAGGCAGGTTGAGAAAGCAGTTAAAAAGCATACGGGATCCTGGGCTTTATAAAGAGGCAGAGTACAAAAGCAAGGAAGTTATGATGGACCTTTATAGAACACTGAATTGGCCTAAACTGGAGTATTGTGTCCAATTCTGAGCACCAGACTTTAGAAAGGATGTGAAGGCCTTAAAGAGGGTTCAGAAAAGATCTACAAGAATAGTTCCAGGGATAAGGGACTTCAGTTATATGGATAGACTGGAGAAGCTGGGGTTGTTCTCCTTGGAGCAGAGGATATATGATGGAGATGTTCAAAATCATGAGCAGTTTAGACAAAGAAGATAGAGAAAAACTGCTCCCATTGGCAGAAGGATTGAGAACCACAGGGCACAGATTTAAGGTGATTGGCAGAAGAACGAAAAGCAACACGAGGTAAAACTTCTTTTTTAAAAACGCAGTGAGTGGTTATGATCTGGAATGCACTGCCTGCAAGGGAAAGTACCTAAAGGACAAAATTTGCAGGGCTACGGGGAAAGGGCAGGGGAATGGGACAAGCTGAAACACTCTTGGAGAGCCAGCGCGGGCTCGACGGGTCAAATGGCCGCCTTCTGTGCTGTAACCATTCTATGATTCTATGATTCCATTCTATATCAATCAGGGTGGTAATAAAGGTGCTTCAACTGGCCTTGGTTTGGGGTTGGAAGAAGAAAAATCAATCGAGTTCCTATTCTTGAATTGAAAACAGAAAATGCTGGAAATACTCAACCAGCATATGTGGAGAGAGAAACAGAATTAATGTTTCAGGTCAATGACATTTCATCAGAACGTATGGAATACGATTTAGTGACCACTACCAAAAGGTGTATGTATATGGTACTCAGGTGAGAACACGTTCTGCCATGATGTTGCATAGTCAAACAGCTTGCTGATACATTGGTCAGTTGGGTAAAGTTCTGGAGGGATGTAAACAGGTGTGGGACTACACCCCAGCGTTAATTAGCCTCTTCAGAAGTAGGGAGAAAAGGGAAGGTAACGAAGAGAAAAATAATATTTTTCCAATTTAAGAAGGTAGAAGATTCTCAAACATTATTTAATACCTGGATATTGTTGAATTGATGTGGTTCATATTCAGTGCTGTCACCATCTTCTGATTCAGACACTTCAATAAAACTTCCAATTATTTTTGGCACTTTGCATCTTTTCAGTTTCAAAAATTTCTCCAGTTCTTGTCTGCTATCTAAGGAATAAAAAAAAATTGGTGAAGAAAAAAATAAAAATCAGGAACTTTTACTGCTGCAGTACTTACCCCATCAGATGCTGCTAGAAAAAAGTTACAACTACCCCCAAATACCTTATAAAAGTACTGCTATTACATTCAAAATATCATCTGTACATTTACAATCACATTTACCAAGCTTCAGATATGCCAAGGTGTACAATTCTAATCTCCAAAAGGGGAGCAACATTAAGACACGAAGTCTGAATTTACTCATTACTGTAAACAAGATGTGAAAACATCAGTGAAGGCTTCATGTGGCACGGAAAAATAATCAAAAGAAAAATACAATGCCTCTCTGAACACTCTGGATTTCAAAATTTTAGGATTACAAGAAGAAAAAAAGTGATTATTTGCACTAGTTTTTTTTGAGCGTCCTTCTATGCCTTCGCACACTTGAGTCCACCCTGGTCCTCCCGCACATGCGCACTCTTCGAACCCAACACCGGAAGTTGGGCCTGAAAAGTGAGCTGGAGCTGCTTCTAGCTTTGATTATTTTCAGGACTTTTGCTGAAAATATCGCTGTGATTATCTGCACGAACATGTTGCTGCCTTCAGTGGGAGAGAAAACATCAGTGGGGGGGGGGGGGGGGGAGAAAGAGGAAGAGGTGTGTGCATAAATTGTCCAAAAAATTATGAAAAAAAATGTGCTCAATAATCTAACCCAACGGTTAGTAACCACGCATAAGAAATATAAGAATTAGGAGGAGTTTGCCATACAGCCCCTTGAGCCTGCTCCACCATTCAATAAGATCATGGCTGATCTGCGACCTCAACTCCACTTCCTTGCCCAATCCCCATATCCCTTGATTTCCCCTAAAGTCCAAAAATCTATCTATCTATCTCAGCCTTGAATATACTCACCGATTCTGCATCCACAGCCCTTTGGGGTAGAGAATGCCAAAGATTTACAACCCTCAGTGGTGAAATTTCTCCTCAGCTCAGTCTTAAATGGCCAACCCCTTGTCCTGAGACTATGCCCCCTAGTTCTAAGCTCTTCAGCCAGGGGAAACATGCTCTCAGCATCTATCCTGTCAATCCCCCTCAGAATCTTATGTTTCAATGAAATCACCTCTCATTCTTCTAAACTCGAGAGTATAGGCCTAATCTACTCAATCTCACCTCATAGGACAACCCTCTCATCCTAGGAATCAATCTAGTGAAACTTTGTTGCACCGCCTCCAAGGCAAGTATATCCTTCCTCAGATAAGGTGACCAAAGCCCTGTACAAGTGTAGCAAGACCTCCTTACTCTTGTACCTCAACCCCCTTGTAATAAAGACCAACATGCCACTGAATGAATGAATGAACAAACAGCAGGTCGGGGAGGGGGGTGGTGCAAGAAGAGAACATGGGGGGGGGCTATTTGATTTGTTTTGATTCTTATTGCTGCAAATAGCCCAGATTAACTACTATAGAATTAGAGTGAACATAAAGTCTAATTTGATCTAAATCATCATCAAATATAGATCAGTATACACTGAATTTTGCAAAATCTACAATACAAGCTCATGTAAATGAATCAGAAACAAGACTCTAGCTAAAGCTTAAAAACCAGCAAAACCATTAGGCCAGTCACAGCAGGGGTGGGGGAAGGGGGGGGGCTCAAAAGCTGATCAAAGTTACTTTGAAATTTAAGCAATGGGCAGCAAGTCAGAGACACAGCAACTGAGTCTTGCAGTGTAGTCCAGTGCAGAAGCAAAGTCTTGATGTCCAGGAATTTGGAAGCCAAATTTTAGAAAAGAGCCAATGCTCAAACAGTGCAGGCATGGTCAGGAGATGGGTAGAGGCAGTTTAAAGTAGCAGTTAACATAGTTAGGAATAAAATGCACCCACTATTAGAGCCTGGGGAACTTAAACAGTGGAAGAGAGGAGATTGGGAGAGAAAGGGCTAAGGAATGCAGCGGATGGTCAATGATAGAGGTGCCCAGTGAGAAGCTCCCAAAGGAGCTGACCACCAAGGAGAACCATTTTCCTTTTTGATGGCTTTACCAAAATAAAAGTGTGTTAATTTCAGAGATGACATTCATCTTTATTGAGGTCATGTAAGACAAATCATCAATTTTCCTATTGCAATAAACTGCAAAATGGAGTTTATATAAACAAGAGTAATATTCTTCATCTACTTGATAGAAAATTACCACAGTGCTATACACTTATGATGCCCAGTTACCTGTTTGAAAAGAATCAAATTTCTTGATATACAAGTCACATGACAAAAATAATCCACTAACCAAAAGTCTATAGGGCTAAACTTTCGCCTTCATTTTCAGCAGTTTTCTTGACAAAAAACCGCCGGCGAATGTTTCCTCTATTTTTTTTTATAAAAAGAGTTCCACCCACATTTTGAAAAGACGGCCGGGTAGCAAACCACCCACATGCACCACCGAGAAAACCGCCAGGATCTAAGTTTTGCCTCAACGGAGGACCCGTACACACCGCCAAGAAAACCGCCCACGAAAAACTGCCTGAAACAGGGCAGTAGGCGAGTACCCTGCAAAGAAAGGCAAGTTAAAGTTTTTTAATAATTATTTTTAAAATTCTAAAACGGAGATTACATTAAAAAAAAAGTGGTTTGAGAATGTTTTATAACTTTTTATTTTTTGTTTAAGTGAAAAAATATTTTGAGTTTTCCCCCTCCTCCCTCGGTACAACCGCAGCCTCGGATTAAATGTTTTAAAACATTTTAAGAACTGCCCATTCTCGCTACTTTCGGCTGTAACCACCAAGAATCTTGGTACAAGAACCATTTTCTCGCCAGGCGGTTTTAATTACCTAATTAGTGGAAACTTTCACTGGCTTAACGGTATTTTCTGGACGGCAATCGGGCAGTGAGGGCCTTGTGGAAAGTCTACCCCAAGAAGTCTAAGATCTACCTGAATGATAAAATTGCTTAATGACACGATTACCTAAAAGAGTTGCCTTGATGTGGGCAGTCAAAAGAATGCTTAGAGTAGAAAAACTGGAGCTGACTTTCCCAATTCAGTAGCAACCTTGACTGTGCTCTTACACATTGTAGGGATAAAATGGGATTCTATGGATTGAAGAAGTTGGGTGCACCTAAAGTTTCAGTTAAAAGATTCTGAAAAGTCTCAAGAGTTTGGCGTTTTATTATTTACAAAGTAAATATTGTATAAGTCAGGTACTTTATCACTGTTTTGCTATCTTGAATCAATAAAACTATTCCCTTCCCGATTTGCACTGGTATTTCTCTTGGAATCTATATGCAAATTAAAATCTCCCACGATTGCAGCATTTTTCTTCATACAGGTTACTGGGATAAGTCTCATGGATGTAAAATACCTCCCTGGACAACATCAGAGTGACGAGTACAAATGGAACCATATTCCAGCAAGGAGCCTATGCCTTCTAAATGAGAAGGAATTCATTTGGACCACAAAAATTGAATTTGAAAATAATTATTGTAGAATTATATTTTAATTTATAAAAAAAACACTACAGAACCAATAAGTTATCTGGAAGCTTTCAAATCTTGCACTGGAGTACACCCAGTGAGCTACGTTCTCTGGGAAAAGACAAGCTTAGTTGCGATAACCTCCAATATTAAACGCCTGACACACATTACCAATTCAATTTTTCCTGATAGTGTTATACCTATCGATTCTGGGATCATTCTAGTAATTTTTTTTTTTGCACATTCTCCAGTGCCTCCATATCCTTTTTTATAATATGGAGACGAGAACTGTGCACAGTGCTCCAAGTGTGGTCGAACCCAGGCATATGGAGACCTGAACTGAGCATGGTGCTCCAAGTCTAACCAAGGTATATGGAAAGCGGGCCCTGGAACATCGTGGGCTGCCCTGACCTGTGAGAGAACACCACTGCAGGTCAGGGCTATAAATAGAGCTGGAGCGCCAGGCCACTGGAACATCGTGGGCGAAGGTGTGGCGAATGAGGGTACGGGGCCCAGAAGAGCAGAGGGGCCCAGGGGCAGCACGAGCCAGCCTACACAGATATGTGTGCGCACTAGGTCCGTACAGCAGAGCAGGTCTCCAGTCGTCTTGGGTAATCCTTACCACTGAATAAAAGGTCTAGCTCTGCCGAGCCAGTGTGGTGGTTGATGTGCAACAGCTACCACATGTTAAAAAAACAATCCACGCACAGGCATCTTCCACCCCTTCAATTGCAGTTCAGGACTGGAACATCTGTGAACTCATGTGGAAGCAAGTCATCCTCGTTCGAGGGACCGCCTATGATGATTACATAAGCACACACCAGGAGAACCTCCCCTTGAAGTGGCACAAAATCATGCCCAACTGACCTCTCATTTAATTAAAGCAAATTGGACTGAGATTGCTTCAGATTCTGTGTCAACTTAATGTGACATCTGCACATCAAAACTTAATTTTATAGTCTTCCTCTCAATCTACATTTGGAAAAAGGCAGAAAACTTGATAATCCCACTCTATCTAACCTCAAGAATGTTTAAGTAATTAAAAATGGCATTGGTATCTGGTGCAGACCCTAGCCCTCACTGAAATCTCCTCCAGATTGACATCAAGAAATCACTGAGCTCCTCTGACAATTTAGATTAAGGCAGTGAGTAGATAACACAAGAACATAAGAATTAGGAGCAGGAGTAGGCCATTCCACGGTGCAGATCATCATCAAGATTAAAAGCATCTGCTCAATTAGTGTAGATACATTTTCTCAAGTGTCAAATTCTTTTGTAACTTTGTTAATTTGGCAGTAGACTTTCCCCACTCAGGAAGAATCTATATAGCTCAAACCAGAGAGATCTTGCAAGTGCTATATTTTCACTACAACTATTTTGTTGTATACTTTAATCAAGCGCCCCCTGATAAAAGGGGGGGGGGGGGGGGGTGGGGGTAATCATTACAACTATTTTGTTTCGAACATGTAACGAATTCGCATGTCATCCTTGTGCAGGAGCCAATAAGCAAACTCTACTCTAACGCTCATTTATTTATGTACAACGACCAGCAGAGCACTTCAACTCTTTTGTTGTGAACAAAAATAAACAATTAAATCAAGTGCCCCCTTATTAAAGGGGGGATACACACACGCCAAACAGTTTACAAGTGCCTTTTTGGGGGAGGGGGGGGGGGTTGGGGTTTTTTTTGGCGCTAAAACCACAAATATATACCAGTGCCCCCCATAAAAGGGGAGGGGGACACTAAAACCTGGCAATAAAACAAATTAAACTGTAAAACATATAAAATCAAAATAAAATTTGGTTGCCTGGGGTGATGATGCACTCCAGTCGCTCCGGCGCCCATCTCTCACGGAAGGCCACGAGCATACCGGTGGACACCACGTGCTCCATCTCCAAGGACACCCTGGCTCGGATGTATGCACGGAAGAGAGATAGGCAGTCGGGCTGAACGACCCCTTCGACCGCCCGCTGCCTGGACCAGCTGATGGCACCCTTGGCCGTGCCCAGGAGCAGTCCTACGAGGAGGCACTCGGACCTACCCGCTCCCCTCCGCACAGGGTGCCCAAAGATCAGGGGTGTGGGACTGAAGTGCAACCAGAAATTGAGGAGCAGCCCCTTTAAATAATGAAACAGGGGCTGCAACCTCGCACACTCCATAAAAACATGCAACATGGACTCTTCCAGACCGCAGAAATTGCAGGCGACCTGGGAGCCCGTGAACCGGCTTAAAAATTTGTTGCATGGGTCTGCTCCGTGCACCAACCTCCAGGCCAAGTCCCCGATGAATAGTGGGAGGATTCCCACGTAGAGTGCACTCCATTGGGGACCCGCGCCTCCTCCGGACGGCAAGATGTTGCGCCATGGCGTGTCCGGACAGCAGACGAGGATGGCGAGGTTGAGTGTGCAGGAGCAGCCCGTACAGGAAACCCCTCCGCGCAGAACTAAAAGGCACGGAGGGGATTTCCCAGAGGTGGCTCAAGTTGTGAGGCGCCGGCTCCCGAGGGAGGTTCCGGGGTTTGGCGCCGATGAGGAATTCTGTCCGGACGGGAGTCAGTTCGGACGAGATCTCCCCACGTGCTTGAGCCTCTTCGACACACCTAACGGAGTCAGGGCCCAGCGCTATTTTTAGCGACTCGATGGCATCGGCCGTCGGCCGAATTTAGGCGCCGTGCCAGCACCCATCCAGCCAGCTCCTCCACCATCGAGCAGGTCCCTGACCCTGGTCACCTCGCCAGCCACAGTCACCTCGTCCGCCTGCCAGCTAAAACCTCGGTCGCGGAGGTACGGATTCCTGAGCAGCGGCTCCTGCAGGACAGCCGCCACTCCAGATGGTGGAGAGCTGCGCTTGGTGGAGACTCTGTTCCAGACCCTGATGAGTTCCTGGTAAAAGACAGGCAGCCCCTGCACGGCGGTCCTGATGCCCCCCAGGCTCACAAACAGGAGCTGCATGTCATAGTTGAGGCTGTACTGCTGGCGAAAGAAGTACGTCGCCAGTGCACGCCACCTAGGAGGGGGCTCGACGTAAAAGCACAACAACTCTTTTAGGGTAAACAAAATGAAACATTCAATCAAGTGCCCCCCAATCTGGGGGACACTCCAGACACTTTTAACTGCATTCTTTTTTGTTTTTTTGTTTTGTTTTTGTTTTTTGTTTTTTTGTGTGACTTTTTTTGGGGGGGCATTAAAATGATATAATTTACAAGTGCCCCCTATGGAAAGGAGAGGGGGACACTAAAACCCGGCAATTAAAACAAATTAAACTTTAAAACATAAAATCAAATTAAAATTTGGTTGCCGGGGGTGATGATGCACTCCAGTCCGTCCGGCGCCCACCTCTCGCGGAAGGCCGCGAGCGTACCGATGGACACCGCGTGCTCCATCTCCAAGGACACCCTGGCGCGGATGTACACGCGGAAGAGAGGCAGGCAGTCGGGCTGAACGACCCCCTCGACCACCCGCTGCCTGGACCGGCTGATGGCACCCTTGGCCATGCCCAGGAGCAGTCCGACGAGGAGGCCCTCGGACCTACCCGCTCCCCTCCGCACAGGGTGCCCAAAGATCAGGAGTGTGGGACTGAAGTGCAACCAGAATTTCAGGAGCAGCCCCTTTAAATATTGGAACAGGGGCTGCAACCTCACACATTCAGTAAAAGCATGGAACACGGACTCCTCCAGACCGCAGAAATTGCAGGCGGCCTGGGAGCCCGTGAACCGGCTTAAAAATTTATTGCACGGGACTGCTCCGTGCACCACCCTCCAGGCCAAGTCCAGGCCAATAATGGGAGGACTCCCACGTAGAGTGCCCTCCATCGGGGACCCCCGCCTCCTCCGGACGGCAAGATGGTACACCATGGCGTGTCCGGACGGCAGACGAGGTTGGCAAGGTTGAGAGTGTGCAGGAGCAGCCCGTACAGGAAACCCCTCCGCGCAGAACTGAAAGGCACGGAGGGGATTTCCCCGAGGCAGCTCAAGTTGTGAGGCGCCGGCTCCCGAGGGAGGTTCCGGGGTTTGGCGCCGATGAGGAATTCCGTCCAGACGGGGGTCAGTTCGGACGGGATCTCCCCACGTGCTTGAGCCTCCTCGACACACCTAACGGAGTCAGGGCCCAGAGCTGTTTTTAGTGACTCGATGACATCGGCCGCGCGGCGGACGTCGGCCAAATTTAGGCGCCGCGCCAGCGTGTCTGGTGCCATCCAGCCTGCTCCTCCGCCATCGAGCAGGTCCCTGACCCTGGTCACCTCACCAGCCACAGCCCTCTCGTCCGACTGCCACCTAAAACCTCGGTCGTGGAGTTATGGATTCCTGAGCAGCGGCTCCTGCAGGACAGCCGCCACTCCAGCTGGTGGAGAGCTGCGCTTGGTGGAGACTTTGTTCCAGACCCTGGTGAGTTCCTTGTAAAAGACAGGCAGCCCCTGCACGGCGGTCCTGACGCCCCCCAGGCTCACAAACAGGAGCTGCATGTCATAGTTGAGGCTGTACTGCTGGCGAAAGAAGTACGTCGCCAGTGCATGCCACCTAGGAGGGGGCTCGACGTAAAAGCACTACAACCTTTAGTGGGACGCAACGGATGAAATCAATTAACACAAAGGTTTTGCTGCTTCCAATGGCAAGAATATCGGGTTGTTTATACTGTTGGGGTATGTCAATGGTGCTCTTGTTGTTGGAGGCAATCCTATAGTACAAAAGGGAAGGCAATGTTAAGAGGTGGTGGCTGTTGATAGACTTGAGACACAGAGCACCAGCCAATATTAGAGATATGTCATTAAATTGATTGTCTCCTATCTTATCCCAACATGGTCAATCAGTCTGACCCTCTATGTTCAATGGTATAAATGACTGTGCTTGTTTTCTCATTTCAGCTTTAACCCAATCAACCAAGCAACTGGAAATATATTGATATGAAAAGCAAGTTGCTGGAAGGAAATCTAGTCTCTGTTAAATATTTGATTATTCCAAAAGCTCAGGAATAGAACTAGAGAATCACTTCGGGGGAGAAATTCAGTAGCGCCCAATGGGGCGTAAACTTTTCAAATTTTGAAAAGTTAGTACCAGGCGCAAAGGATTCTGAACTTCTAAATTGCACGTTAGCGCCCCAGGAAGGAAGGGGGGGCGGGGGGCGGTAAATCAAGTGCTAATGACCTCAGTAGGGCGCTACAGGGGTGCTTCCACCAGAGCGCTACCAAATTGCAAATGACTTGCATTCAGCAATCATCCTTCAATCCTTCACACTGGCTGATTCCAACTCTTAAAGGGGAGGTTGTATCAATGTGCATCTGCTCATTTATCATTATTCCAGGAATTGAAGTCGACCTGAGAGCAAGTGAAACACCTCATGGCTATGGCTGCTCCTAATCCAAATCTAAGGGAAGAGAGCTCGTCAGTTCACTGACATCACATTGCAGTGGAGCAAAGGAGGGAAGCACTATTCCCAGCCAGTGGAAGGAGACCACTGCCCCAGGTCTTCAGGGCAATGTGGAGGGAAGTGGCAGAGATGGTCTCGGTCAATAGTGTCGTGCAACGCAGCCTGACATAGTATTGTAAAAGATTCAACGACCTCAGTCAGGTGGTCATGGTGAGAACATGCTTAAACAGGTCCTACATACCAGCATCTGACCCTCTGTCTGTGCACACTGCGCAAGGCACCATTCCCCCACCAAACATCTGCATTTACCCAAACTCACACCCTCATCTCACGCTTTGCGTACATTGTTATTCAATGATGGCAGACAGATCTCCCAGAAACATAGCTGGAGTCTGACTCGCACACATTTGTGCCTTTTGCAGGCCAAGATGGAACACAATAGGAGGGAGCAGCAGAGGACAGGTGGGGGTGAACCTTAAGCTCCAGCAGTTCTCAGACCTGGAGGTGTGAGTGTTGCGACTCATTGGGCAGCAGGTGGTGGGTGCTGTCGGTGATGGCGACCCTGTTGGGGGCAACAACGGCATCTTCATCGTCTCTCCTTTTCTCTTCCCACTTCCCCCTCACGCCAGAAGGCTTTATCACTTTCCAGCTCCTGATGCTGTCTGCATTCCTTGCTCCATTCCTTCCCCCTGGCCTCACCTGGACAAGAATCTTGTGCTTTCAGATAATCAGCAACCAGATGACCAGCCTGTCCCTGAGCCCCCCCCAATGAAAGTGACAAAAGAGGACCCAAGCACCGTGTCACTGGATCTTTCACCTGCAAGCACCACCCCAGAGACTGGCACTATGTGATCATTAGAGGCAAGCTAAGTACAGGAGTCTGCACTGGAGGATGTGCCAGGGATGAGCAGGCTGCAGCAAGGCCAAGGGGAAAGGATAGCTCTGGAGCCAGCTCCCCAGAGATGATGGTGGACTCCCAGAGAGACCTTGGGGAATCACACCTCATGAGACGAGTCATGGGCGATGTGGCATCTTCCATTGCAACATAGGCAGAAGCAACGCAGACAATGGTTGCTGACATCGAAGCTCAGACTGCTCTCATGCAGTCTCAGTTGGATGCCACGCCAGCTCTGACTGCTACCATCGTCGCTGGGTCCCCCAGTCGACTGGGGATCTCACAGTGCCAAAGCAGGTCAGTGGAGCAGGAACCTGCTGTCCTTTCTCAGGATGACAGCATCCCTGATCCCACCACTGCCACTGCACTTATCGCTGCCAGCCCAGACTGCTGCCACCCAGCCAGAGGTGGGTCTCTGGCCCCGACACTCAGCAGCCTTCCAAATCGGGTGCCTTGAGGCAACGGTGGCTTGGTGGATGAAACAGGTATAGATGTGCACATCTTACACCTTAAGGAGCAGATTTACATAGCGACAATTGCCTGCTGTCAGGATGGGTGATGTTGGGATAAAATAGGATAATAACACTTCAGAAATTGAGAAATTCAAAAACACATTTAAAACTTTCCACAACAGTTCCTTAGCAGGCTTCATTAAGCTTACGATAATTTGCAGACATTTCTCTTACTGTAATAATGTTGGCGTAAAAAAGTGACACATTATAGTTAATAACTGCAATGCAATCTTCAAAATGCAACGGTAATCGTTAAACTATATGTATACATACACTCGTGTCACCCCGTGTCAGAAAGCAATAATTATGTGCTGAAAGAGAAAAATAGAAATATCAAATTTTTCTCTGCACTGAGATGAAAAATAAAGGAGCAGGAGATAAAGAGTTCGAAGACACGAAAGGAAGTGGCGGCCGGAACAAAAACAATAAATAGCTGCTGCCTACCGCGGGATGGGGAAAAAAAAGAGACCCCCGCCCTCATATCGGGAGGGGAGAGAGCGGGGTCACATGGTTCAACCAATTATGGCCATTTTCGGGGCAGGGGAACTATCCAAACAACCATCAGCCTTTCACAGAGGGGGAGACAGACAGTCGGAGCTCAGCTCGACAGGTTTCAAAGTGGCCCGTGCTGGGCTAACACCGAGCATTCCCTCATCTTCCTCCTCCTCACCGGCCTAGTACCTACCTCCCAGAGCAAGGATCTGGGCCTTCCGGCAGTGGCCCCCATTGGTAACGGCGCCTGTTTCCGGCTCTCGCCACCCGGGCCCTGGTCCCGGGCCCACTCCCACTCCCACTCCTGGCAGCATCAGCCGGTAAACTTGTTTCTTGTTGAAATCGCACTTGGAAGTCGGGTGGAAATTTTTAATGTGAGACACGGGCACAATATGATGCACTTGGCCCTGCAGGAAGCGCACACAGGCGAACATATCTGTTTATGGAGGGCGCCGGCCGACCTCCCGCACCAACTGAAGAGGGGCGCGAGGAACCGCCAGCCTCCCGAGCAGCAGCTTTCTGCGCCTGACGTCACCGGCAGAGGCGCACCAACAGGGCATCAGGCTGTAGCCGTGCCCCGGGCTGCACAGGGCATAGCCACCAATTTGTCTTTAACTCGGCAACCAAGAGTTTTCACCGACCCGCCGCCTGGGCCCTTCTATGCAAAATCGCGGTGGTTGGGCAGTGAATCACGCTGCACATCACAAAAGTCGTGGAATTCGCCGCAGGACACCCAATCACTTGCCCCAATTGTAAAAGGGGAAGGGAGGATAAATCGGCAGATTGTACAAGGATCACTCGGCAGGATGAGGTAAATAATGCACCTCAGGGTGAAAAGAAAAGTTCGACACAATGAGCAAGGTTCACTAAACAATACAAACTTTACCTGGCACCAAGCTCATGGTGCAGAGAATAACCAGCACGGCGAGCAGCACACAAAGGAAACTTCAGTGTACAGGGTAGACCTCCGTCAACGTATAAAGTATAGTTTTTACTCTTTGTCTGCACTTCATAGCTTTGGAAAAAAAAATCACCTCCCTCCTTTTTGTGAACGTCAACATTGGATGTTTGCCATTCTTACTTTGAGAACCCAAACTGCAGTGCAGTCATAGGCAGGCCAAAATGCCTTCTAAGCTTTACAATCTCAGAAGTGCACCCTCTACTGTAACACCGAATTTATAACCTCTTAGATTAGCAATTTAGTGTCACATTAGAGTCAGATTTATGCTGTGGAATCATGAAGAAATGGGTTCAGATTTCGCAAACTCATTTCATGCAGGACCTTTACAATCAGCAGAGATTATATGGGTGAATTCCAAGCCAGGTCCAAGAGATGAAAGAAGTATGCTGTCTATTATGTTCTTTTTGTTATCATTTTACATGTTCTTTTATATTCACTTACACATCAGCTTGAGTAAATTTATATTCTATGAACATGGAATATCGTACATTACTATACAATGTTATGTACACGGGTGTGCAGAGCTGGGAGAATCTACTAAAAGCAATGGCAATGGGAATTTCGTGAGTGTGTTAAATAATACAGATAGTGTTTTTTTGTCAAGCAGTAATTGAACATACTTTTCTTGCTTTAAAACTTTACTTTAAAACTGCAATTCAATGGCTTCCGAGACTGGTGGGTACCAGAAAGACTGGGGTGCATTGTGGATGCACAAAACAACATAGCATCTTAGAAATTTACCGCACAGAAGGCAACCATTCGGCCCACCGTGTCTGTGCTGGTGGAAAAAGCTATCCAGCCGAATCCCACTTCCAAGCTTGGCACTTCAAATGCATATCCAAGTACTTTTTAAATGCGATGAGAGTTTCTGCCCCTACCACCCTTTCAGGCAGTGAGTTCCAGACTCCCATCACCATCTGGGTGAAAAAAAAGCTCTCCTCAACTCCCCTCTAGTCTTTCTACCAATTACTTTAAAATCTATGTCTCCTGGATATTGACCACTCTGCTGAGGAAAATAGGTGCTTCCTATCCACTCTAGGCTCCTCGTAATTTAATACACCTCAATTAAGTCTCCCCTCAGTCTCCTCTGTTCCAAAACAAAATGCCAGTCATCCAATCTTTCCTCAAAACTAAAGTTCTCCAGTCATGGCAACATCCTCTTAAATTTCCTCTAGTGCAATCACATGTTTCCTGTTGTGTGGTGACCAGAACTGTACGCTGTGGCCTAACTAGTGTTTTATACAGTTCAAGGATAACCTCCCTGCTCTTATATTCTATGTCTAGGCTAATAAAGGAAAGTATTCCATATGCCTTCTTAACCACCTTGTCTACCTGTCCTGCTACCTTCAGGGATCTGTGGACATGCACTCCAAGGTTCCTTTGATCCTCTACACTTCTCAGTATCCTACCATTTATTGTGTATTCTCTTGCCTTGTTCGACCTCCCCAAATGCAATACCTCGCACGTCTCCGGATTGAATTCCATTTGACACTTTTCTGCCCACCTTACCTGTCCTTCGATATCTTCCTACAGTCTATAGCTTTCTTCCTCACTATCAAGCACATGGCCAATTTTTGTATCATCTGCAAACTTCTTAATCATGCCCCCTATATTGAAGTCTATATCATTGATATATATCAGTAAAAGCATGAGATCTAGTACTGAGCCCTGCGGAACCCCACTGGAAACAGCCTTCCAATCACAAAAACACCCATCGAACATAACCCTTTGCTTCCTGCCACTGAGCCAGTTTTGGATCCAACTTGCCACTTTTCCTTGGATCCTATGGGCTTTTACTTTTCTGACCAGTCTGCCTGTTTGGACCTTGTCAAAAGCCTTGCTAAAATCCATGTAGCCTACATCAAACACGCTAAACTCATCGACCCGCTTTATTCCCTCATCAAAAAATTCAGTCAATTTGTCAGACATGACCTTCCCTTAACAAATCCATGCCATACTAAATGACCATTTATACTGCTTTTCAGAATTTTTTCCAATGATTTGCCTATCACTGAGGTTAGACTGACTGGCCTGTGTCAGACATTGACCTTCCCTTAACAAATCCATGCTGACTGTCCTTGATTAATCCATGCCTTACTAAATGACTATTTATACTGTTTTTCAGAATTTTTTGCAATGATTTGCCTATCACTGAGGTTAGACTGACTGGCCTGTAATTACTCAGTCTATCCTTTTCTCCCTTTTTAAACAACTGTACAACGTTAGCAGTCCTCCAGTACCACATCTATAGCCAGAGAGGATTGGAAAATGATGGTCAGAGCCTCCACTATTTCCTCCCTTGCTTCACTTATCAGCCTGGGATACATTTCCTCTGGACCTGGCGATTTATCCACTTTCAAAGACATAGATAAATGACCAGGTCCCAATGATATGTATCCCATTTTCATTTAGTTCCACATACAATTTGGAGTTATTGCTTATGCACCTTTAAAAGGGGTTTTACCCCATAAATTGAATTATGACATCATGTCATCCAAATGACCAGATCAAAAGAGGCCAGTCAGTGGCAGTTAACAGTCAATCAGCTGTAAGTGAATGCATGACTAGGTTCTATTCTTATCTATCTAATTGTAGCCAGAGAATCTCCAGCATTGGCTTCTCTTCCTGCTCCCGCATCGTTACCTCTGGTGTCCGCCAAGGATCTATCTATCCTTGGCCGCCTCCTAATTCTTATCTATATGCTGCCCCTTGGCGACATCATCCAAAAACACACCATCAGCTTCCACACGTATGCTGAGGACACCCAGCTCTACCTCACCACTACTTCTCTCGATCCCTCCGTGGTCTCTAAATTGTCAGACTGCTTGTCTAACGTCCTGTACTCGATGAGCAGAAATTTTCTCCAATTAATTATTGGGAAGACCGAAACCATTGTTTTCATCTCCGCCACAAACTCCGTTCCCCAGGCACTGACTCCATCCCTCTCCCTAATATCTGTCTGAGGTTGAACCACATTGTTCGCAAGCTTGGTGTCATAGTTGACACTGAAATTAGCTTCTGACCACATACCATGGCATTACTATGACCGCCCATTTCCACCTCCGTAAAATCGCCTGTCTCCACCCCTGCCTCAGCTCATCGGCTGCTGAAACCCTCATCTGTGCCTTTGTTACCTCTAGACTTGACTATTCCAATGCACTCCTGGCCGGCCTCCCAAGATCTACCCTCCGTAAACTTGAGGTAATCCAAAACTCGGCCGCTCGTATCCTAATGCGCACCAAGTGCCATTCACCCATCATCCCTGTGCTTGCTGACCTATATTGGCTCAATTTCAAAATTCTCATCCTGGTTTTCAAATCCCTCCATGGCCTTGCTCCTCCCTATCTGTGTAATCTTCTCCAGCCTCACAAGCCCCAGAGATGTCTGTGCTCCTCTAATTCTGTCGTCTTGAGCATCCCTTATTAGATGGTCATGCCTTCTGTTGCCTGGACCCTGAGCTCTGGAATTCCCTCCCTAAATCTCTCCGCATCTCTATCTCTCTTTCCTCCTTTAAGACGCCCCTTAAAATCTAGCTCTTTGACCAAGCTTTTGGTCATCTGCCCTAATTTCTCCTTATATGGCTCGGTGTCAAATTTCATGGCCTTATAATACTCCTGTGAAGCGCATTGGAATGTTTTACGACATTAAAGGCGGTATATAAATACAAGTTGTTGTTGTAGGTTGTTTGTAAAAGGTATATATTAGAGCAGTGGTTCTCAACCTTTTTGCTTCCAAGGCCCCCGTCTTGTCTTATAAAGATTCCATGGCCACCCTGTAACGCAAGTATATTTTCCATATAAAAATGAGTTACCAGTTAATAATTGCTCTATTACACCCTATGTAAAGAAGAATTTACAAAGTCCTAAATTTACTTAAGCAAAATACTGCGGATGCTGGAAATTTGAAATAAAAACACAAAATTCCAAAAAACAGAAACAGATAGAGGATCAGCCATGATCATATTGAATGGCGGTGCAGACTTGAAGGGCCGAATGGCCTACTACTGCTCCTATTTTCTATGTTTCTAAAATGCTGGAAATATTCAGCAGGTCAGGTAGCATCAGTGGAGAGAGAAAAAGAGTGAATGTTTCAGGTCTGACAAAAGGTCATCGAACTAAAACCTTAACTCCATTTCTCTCTCCACAGATGCTGCCTGACCTGCTGAATATTTCCAGCAGTTTCTGTTTTTTATCCTAAATTTACATTATGTGCCCATTTGCTGCCCAAGGTCTGCTCCACCCCATCAACCATCTACTTAACAGTAAATGAACCAGGAGCAACAAGCACAGTGCCCATGACAGGCTCATTTTGTGCACTCGGTCGGACTGAACTAAAATTCCAGGTCTACATTCTCCATTTCGAAAACAGAACTTCCGTCTTATTTCAATACCAAACCCCCCCCCGCGCCAACACTGTGATGAAAGCCAGCAACTTGAATGAACAGCAACAGTAATGGCGGAGGTGAATAGCACAAGAGAAATGGAGAACTAAACAGGGCCCTGAGCGATTTTAACCACCCAACCTCATTGCCATGAATGCTTTAGCGACAAAGGCAGCTCCCTCCTTCCCAACCTTCTCATAAATAGCCAACGGTATCGCAAAGGACAAGAATGCCCAGACTAGGCCTATCCATCCGTCAGAGAAGCACATGGCTACGAATATAAACCGAGTCTGTGGTAATTTTCATTATTTTCTTGCCCGTTTGATTCACCTATATTTTGTTTGCATCATCCAGCGCCTTACTCAACTATTTTCACAACTTTTTGTTCTTTTGCCTTTTTATTGCCTCATTCAAACAACAGTTTTGGTGGTCATTGTATTAACTGCTCCTCTGCGACAGGCTGACTTGACTTCTGCCCTACTGTTCGGTAAAGTCCTTACTCTACAGTATGAAACCACACGAGGCACATTCTGGGGACAAGGTCGCTCTGTGACCTTAAATCTTTATTTATAGGACTCCAAAGATGATGACCCTGCGTGGGACCTCCCTTTTTATACCTGTGTGATCAGGTAAGGACTGTCTCCCACAAGTTCACCCCTTGTGGTCAAGGTGTGCATCGAGGATGAGTGTATACAGTAATACAGTGGTGTTACATTGTGGTTACATACATTTCAGCACCTCCCCCCCCAAAGTCTTATTGGGATCATAGGTTTAGTCTTTCAGGTGGTCTGCGCTCCCTCGTGGAACGCCGCAGTTGGGGCTCTGGTTGTTGGACACTGACGTGAGTGTCTGTCACCTGTGGTGATTCTGGCCTGTCCGGGCTGACCGCAGGGACTGTGCATTCTTCTGATTGCTCTTGTTGCTCGTTCACTGGCGGTGTTGTGAGCTCCTTCTCATGGTCTTCTTCAGGTTCCTCCGTGTCGATGCTGAACCTTTTTTTTTACTTGGTCCAAATGCTTACGTCATATCTGACCATTGTTGAGTTTTACCACGATGACCCTATTCCCCTCTTTGTCAATTACAGTGCCCTCAAGCCATTTGGGCCCCATGGCGTGATTGAGGATGAATACAGGATCATTTATTTCTATATATCTCCCCCTCGAATTACAGTCATGGTACTCGTTTTGTGATTTGCGCTTGCCCTCAACTATGTCGGACAGGACTGGGTGAATGAGGGACAACCGAGTTTTGAGTGTCCGTTTCATTAGTAGCTCTGAGGGCGGGACTCCCATGAGCGAGTGCGGTCGGGATCTATAGGCCAGCAGGAGACGCGATAGGCGGCATTGTAGGGAGGGTCCTTGAATCCTGAGCAAACCTTGCTTAATAATTTGGACCGCACGTTCCGCCTGGCCATTAGAGGCCGGCTTGAACGGTGCAGTCCTGACGTGGTTGATGCCATTGCCCAACATAAACACTCAGAATTCGTAGCTTGTGAAACATGGGCTATTATCACTAACCAGGATGTCCGGCAAGCCATGGGTTGCAAAGATCGCACGTAGGCTTTCCACGGTGGTGGATGACGTGCATGAATTCAGAATGATGCACTCGATTCATTTCAAGTACGCATCTACCACAATAACAAACATCTTTCCCATGAATGGGCCCGCGTAGTCAACATGAATGCGTGACCATGGCCTGGTGGACCAGGGCCACGAGCTGAGCGGGGCCTCCCTGGGGGCATTACTCAGCTGGGCAAACATCGTGCACCTGCGAACACAGTGTTCCAGATCTGAATCAATTCCAGGCCACCAAACGTGTGACCGGGCAATGGCCTTCATCAGCACATTGCCTGGGTGCTCGCTGTGGAGTTCCCTGATGAATGCCTCCCTGCCCTTCTGGGGCATAACTATCCGGCTGCCCGATAGTAAGCAGTCGGCTTGGATGGAGAGCTCATCCATCCATCTGTGGAACGGTCTGACCTCCTCAGGGCATGCTCCGTGTGCGGGCGCCCAATCTCCAGTCAGGACACATTTCTTAATCAGAGATAGGAGGGGATCTCTATTTGTCCAGATTTTGATCTGGCGGGCTGTGATGGGGGAGCCTGCGCTGTCAAAGGCATCGACAGCCATGACCATCTCGGCGCTTTGCTCCGCTGCCCCCTCAGTGGTGGCCAGTGGAAGCCTGCAGAGCGCGTCAATGCAATTTTCAGTGCCGGGCCGGTGCCGGATGGAGTAGTCATAAGCAGCCAGCATGAGAGCCCATCGCTGTATGCGAGCTGATGCATTGGCATTGATAGTCTTGTTGTCTGACAACAGGGATGTTAATGGCTTGTGGTCCATCTCTAATTCCAACTTCCTACCAAAGAGGTACTGATGCATTTTTTTTACACCATAGACACATGCAAGCGCTTCCTTCTCGACCATCCCATATCCCTGTTCTGCTTGAGAGAGCGACCTGGAGGCATAAGCCACAGGTTGTAGTTGACCCTCAGCATTGCCCTGCTGCAACACGCACCCAACCCCATAGGACAATGCATCACATGTCAGAACCAATTTTTTACAGGGGTCGTACAGGGTCAACAACTTGTTTGAACAAAGTAGGTTTCGCGCCCGATCAAAAGCCCATTCCTGACAGTGCCCCCAAAACCAATCGCAACCCTTACGCAGGAGCACGTGTAGCAGCTCCAACAACGTGCTCAAGTTCGGCAGAAAATTCCCGAAATAGTTCAACAGTCCCAGAAATGAACGCAAGTCCAATGTGTTGCAGGGCCTGGGTGCTCGTCGAATCGCCTCTGTTTTGGATTCGGTGGGCCGAATCCCATCTGCAGCAACCCTCCTGCCCAGAAACTCAACCTCAGGGGCTAAGAACACACATTTAGACTTCTTGAGTTGCAGGCCTACCCGGTCCAGTCGGCGTAGCACCTCCTCCAGGTTGTGGAGGTGTTCCTCAGTGTCTCGACCCGTGATGAGGATGTCGTCCTGGAATACGATCGTTCCAGGAATGGATTTAAGCAGGCTTTCCATGTTTCTTTGATGCCGCTGATCGAATGCCAAACGGGCACCTGTTATAAACGAACAGTCCTTTGTGCGTGGTGATGGTGGTCAGTAGTTTAGATTCGTCGGCCAGTTCCTGGGTCATATAGGCTGAAGTGAGGTCCAACTTGGTGAACAGCCTGCCGCCTGCCAGCGTGACAAAAAGGTCCTCCGCTCTCGGAAGTGGGTATTGATCTTGTAGGGACACCCGATTGATGGTGGCCTTGTAGTCGCCACAGATCCTGACAGAGCCATCCGCTTTTAGGACGGGAACGATGGGGCTCGCCCAGTCGCTGAATTCAACAGGCGAGATGATGCCTTCTCTCAACAGCCGGTCCAATTCGCTCTCGATCTTTTCCTGCATTACATACGGCACCGCTCTGGCTTTGTGGTGCACTGGCGTCTGGGGTGATGTGTATCACTACTTTAGTGCCTTTGAAAGTCCTGGACGCCAGGTTGGAATAGTGAATCGAATTGTTGTCGGACTTGTGAGCACAAACTTCGCTCCACAGATGACATTGCGTGAACATTCCCCCATTTCCAGTTCATCTTGGCTAACCAGCTCCTCCCCAACAGTGCAAGACCATTGCCTGGGACAATGCAGAGCGGCAGCCGATTCACTACCCCATTGTGTGAGACAGCCAACATTGCACTGCCTAGCACCAGATTGATTTCTTTAGTGGAAGTCCGTAATTGTGTCTCAATACGTGCTAATTTGGGTCTGCTGGCTTTAAGTGGCCATAGCTTCTCAAATTGCTGAACGCCTATGAGTGACTGGCTGGCCCCAGTGTCCAGCTCCATGCGTTCTGGGATACCGTTTAATAAAAACCTCATCATCATTGGTGGCGTTTTGGTGTATGAACTGAATATTCGCCACATGGACCGCTGAACCTCGGCGTCCATCGATTTGCCCCAAAAGTCATCCCGCCTCAAAGAACCCTCTTCTGGTCCATCCGTCTCATATATTAGTCTGGTTGCAGACTTCCTGCACATTCGAGCTAAGTGGCCACTGAGATTGCAGTTCCTGCAGACAAACTGTTGAAATCTGCAAGACCGAGCTGAATATTTTCCCCCACACCTCCAGCATGAGTTTAAAGTTTCCATTGTTGGGAACAAAGGGACTATGGCCAGGCATTCCGCGCTGACTGTCTCTTTGACTGCTCTTAAATACCCTATTAGTGGGTGTCAATGGCCCCATCCCGGGCCGCATTGTCCACTGTGATGGCGTGAATGTCCGTTCAGCCTGCCATTGTCTGTTGAAGTCCTACTCTGGGGTCTATTGCTGCCTAGGGAGTATCGGACTGCCCCTGCCTGCCTGTGGGGCTCTGAGTCGCATTGATGATGTTGACTCCCTGATCCATCGCCGTGTTGGAGGCAGAATTGTGCGCGTATATTATTTTCGTCTCTTCCTCCCCCGCCATGAAAGTTTGAGCTTTTAGCGCCGCCGCTTCCAAGGTCAAATCCTTGTTCTCAATTAATTTGCGGAAAATTCCCGCATGACCGATGCCCTCGATAAAGAAGTCCCTTAGCATCTCCCCCCTGCAGGCGTCTGTAAATTTACAGAGATTGGCCAAACGCCGGAGGTCCGCTACGAAGTCCGATATGCTCTGTCCTTCACGACGTCGGTGGGTGTAGAATCTGCGTCGGGCCACATGTATGCTACTTGCCGGTTTGAGGTGCTCCCTGATCAATTTGCTAAGTTCTTCAAAGATTTTGTCCACCAGCTTTTCGGGTGCTAGTAAGTCCTTCATGAGCGCGTAAGTTTTTGGTCCGCAGCTGGTCAAAAGATGAGCCCTTCGCTTGTCGGCCGATGCATCCCCCAGCCATTTTTTCGTAACGAAGATTTGCTGAAGCCTCTCGACAAAATCGTCCCAGTCTTCCCCAACACAGTACCGTTCCTCTGTGCTACCAGTGGCCATTTTCGTGGGTCGTGAGTTCCCGTTTCTCGTTGCCAATGTAAAGTCCTTACTCTACAGTATGAAACCACACGAGGCACATTCTGGGGACAAGGTCACTCTGTGACTTTAACTTTTTATTCACAGGACTCCAAAGACGAAGACCTTGCGTGGGACCTCCCTTTTTATACCTGTGTGATCAGGTAAGGAGTGTCTCCCACAAGTTCACCCCTTGTGGTCAAGGTGTGCACCTTGGTTGAGTGTATACAGTAATACAGTGGTGTTCCATTGTGGTTACATACATGACATGTTCCTTCCCCTGCCGTTTGGTTGTGTGAGCGGAAGGAGCAGCATGGCGGCCTGGCCCAGCAGTCTACACGACCCCGGCCTGCGAGAACCATCGGAGCAGGCCGAGGAGCGGAAGGAGCAGCGTGGCGGCGACCATTCCAGGGAGCAGCACATGCTGGAGCAGGAGAGCAACGGCAGTGAAAAGGGACGTCACCAAGATCAAGGTCGGTGATTGGAGCGTGGGCAGATACAGCAGGAGCGGCGAGGTCGAGGTGAAGGAGCGGCGAGAGAATGTAGAGGGAGGTGATCAGGGCCTAGGAGAGGCGTGAGTTCGGGGCCCAGGAAAGGCGAGGGGCCCAGGGGTAGCACGGGCCAGCCCACACTGCGATATGTGTGCACGTTAGATCCGTGCAGCAGAGCTGGTCTCCAGTCGTCTTGGTTAACCCTTGCCACTGGACCAAAACCTAGCTCTGTCAAGCCCGTGTGTTAAAAAAATCCACGCACAGGCATCTTCCACCCTTCAAGATTTAGTTTGGGACCTGAAATGTTATTCCTTCATTGAAATACCTGTGAACTTTTTGACGTGGAAGCAAGTCATCCTCGATTCGAGGGACTGCCAATGATGATGAGTGTCCTGTGAAGCAGTTTGACCATCTTCGAGTTCTGATGAAGGTTCAGCAGCTGAAACATTAACCTGACTTTTTTTTCTTTTTATGAGAATCGGTGTATTTCATGTTTTTATTTCTTTAATTCTTAACCATTGAACTCCCCCTCCCCTTCGTACTTGGTTCAGTCCAAAAATTGCTTTTATATTGGTTTCTTGCCATTTTAGTTGCTGCCGGCTCCTGAGTAACATGCGGGATCTGCCAAGGCCAGCAGCTGGGATACCGTTCTTAAAAAAAATTAAACTGAGTCTCCCAAATAGCTGGCCTTAGTGTCTCGGTGGCTGACCTCAAGTGTACCTGGCAAGTTAACTTGAGGGCTGCCACTAGCTGCAGGAGAACCAAACGTCAGGAGCCATCAAGAAAGCAACATAAAAGCAACCATAGAAGGAATTTCTTTATTTCCAGATACCTAAATGGAAGGATCCAAGTTGAAACATTAGAGAATCTTGTTGCATTCCAAATGCTGCCGGCCCTGTCGTGTGCAGAAGCTGCTCCATTCCTTTGACTTGTGTAAATGATTCTGATGTTTGGTTACTAGTTTCAACCGAGCGCAATTTATACTCCGATCCCAACTAGTGTCAAAATGCTGTTAAGCTGTCTCCAGATATTTATACTTTGTCAGTGTAAATGAAGTAGAATACAAAAGTTGTTTGCAACTGTAAGAAATACCAAGTACCAGTTTTTTGTAACGTTAAAATGAGTCTGGCGATATTTTGTGCTTGATGACATTTGTAGGTAATCCTTCCAGACACACTTTCTTGTGTGTGATTTTGATTAAATAGTTTTTCTGAAGTTAGAAAAGTTTTCTTTAAGCAAGTGAGAAAAGGCCATTGAGCCATTCAGAGTCCATGTCCGATTATTTTATTAGGGACTTCCCTTCCACATTACCCATTGAGCTCCAGTTCAAGGACAATTATGTTCCTTCCCCTACCGCCCCTAAAAAATAGTCGGTGTTATTAAATATCTCTCTCACTGTTTCTTGACAGATATCAGTCCAACTCATTTTTAAAGGTGCCAATTCTCAGGAAGTCTTCTACATACCCCTATTGCACTGCGATATATGTACAATATGTGTGCGCACCAGGTCCATGCAGCAGAGCTGGTCTCCAGTTGTCCTGGTTAATCCTTGCCACTGGACCAAGATCTAGCTTTGTTAAGCCCGTGTGGTGGCTGGTGTGCAACGGCCACCACACGTTTAAAAAATCCACGCACAGGCATCTTCCACCCTTCAAGATGTAGATCAGGACCTGGAATATTCGTTTGGGATCTGGAACATTGAAATACCTGTGAACTCATCCCTTTTTGGCGTGGAAGCAAGTCATCCTCGCTTCGAGGGACTGCCTATGATGTATTACTAGTATCATGTATGTACTTTTGGGATCACTAGCCACTAGATGGCGTCACTGTAGGAGGCATGCAGCCCAAGTATAAAAGGCCAGCCATTTTGTATATTAGTCACTTTGGGCCTTAATAAAGCAGAGCGAAGGTCATACCTCTGGGAGTTAAACAGTACTCAGTCTAAAAGTTATTGCATACACAACATTTGGCGATGAGGCAACAAGAACCTTTGCATTCAAAAATGAGCACAATTGGATTGTTGGAGCGATTTGCGGAAGGAGAAGATTGGGCAGACTTTGTGAGCCGTTTGAGCCAGTTCTTCGTGGCCAACAAAATGGAGGAGGTCGGCGATGCAGATCGGTTCTGGGCGGTGTTCCTCACGGTTTGCGGTCCAAAAATTTATCGTCTGATAAAGAATCTACTCCTGCCTGTGAGTCCAACAGAGAAGATGAATGAAGAATTGTGTACACTGGTACAGGACCACCTTAAGCCAGACGAAGGCATCATCATCTCGAGATACAGATTTTACACGCACGTTCGCTCAGAGGGCCAGAATACGGCGGAATTCGTTGCCGACCTGAGACATCTAGCGGGACCGTGTAATTTTGGGACTGTTTTGGCAGACATGCTGTGGGACTTCTTTGTAATCGGCATCAACCACGAGGTGATCCTGCGTAAACTACTGGTGGTGGAGACGTTGGACTTCAACGTGGCCATCACGATCGCTCGGTCATGCATGACGACGGATAGAAGTCTAAAGCAGATATCAGTGAAAAATCAAAACTCGGCAAGTACTGTAAATATGATTGATTCGGCATTCAACAAAGCAGCACATGGCAGGGCCTACCCGACTGTGTACACGAAACCTGTGGCTGCCCAAAGTCTGCCAGCGGGAATGCATCTGATTTCTCCGTGTTGGCATTGTGGGGGAAATCACCGGCACCAGCAATGCCGATTTAAGGAATATAGTTGCAAAGGCTGTCTGAGAGTGGGGCATCTCCAGCGCAAGTGTCCACAGATGAGCAAGCATGCTGCGACAAACCACGTGGAGGATAAAGGTCAGACTAGTGCGGATCCAGATGCGCAATCCGAGATACCAGAGGAGGAAGTGTATGGACTGTACTCATTCCTAACTAAGAGCAAACCGCTAATGATTGTGAAATTTAATGGGGTGCTGGTATCGATGAAACTGGACACGGGGGCGAGTCAATCGATAATGAGCCAGAGTGCATTCGACAAGCTGTGGGATACTAAGGCTGTGAGGCCCAGGCTCAGTCCAGTCAATGCCAAGTTGCGCACATACACCAAAGAATTCATAACGGTGATTGGCAGTGCGACAATTAAAGTATCGTATGATGGTGCGGTTCACGAGTTACCGCAATGGCCCAACGCTGTTCGGCAGAACTGGCTTGAAAAAATCAGATGTGATTGGAACGACATCAAGGCATTGTCGTCAGAGAAATATACACGTGCCCAAGTACTGAGCAAGTTCCCCTCGTTGTTCGAACTAGGCATCAGCAACCTCACGGAAGCCAAGGTGCAGATCCACGTGGACTCAGATGCAAAACTCGTCCATCATAAAACTTGGGCAGTTCAATATATGATGAGGGAGAAGGTCAAAATCGAACCCGACAAACTCCAGTGTGAAGGGGTCATATCACTGGTTGAATTTAATGAATGGGCCAGCCTCATTGTTCCTGTGCTGAAAAGTGATGGCACAGTCAGAATCTGTGGCGACTACAAGGCTACGGTCAGCAGGGTTTCAAAACAGGATCAGTACCCGTTACCGAAGGCTGATGACTTGTTTGCAACGCTAGCGGGGGGGGGGGGGGAAGTCGTTCACCAAACTGGATGACGTCGGCCTACATGACACAGGAGCTGGTCGGGACGTCAAAGAGACTTACGTGCATTAACACGCATAAAGGACTGTTTATTTATCACAGGTACCCTTTTGGAATTCGTTCAGCTGCAGCAATATTTCAGAGGAACATGGAGAGTCTACTGAAGTCCGTTCCCAGAACTGTCGTGTTCCAAGATGACATCCTGATCACAGGTCGTGACTCCGAGGAACATCTGAATAACCTGGAAGAGGTTCTATATCATATGGTCAAAGTGGGACTCAGACTGAAACGCTCGAAGTGCGTCTTCAAAGCACCAGAGGTCGAATTCCTGGAGAGGAAAATTCTGCTGATGGCATCAGGCCCACGGACACGAAAGCCAAGACCATCAAGAATGTGCCCAAGCCGCAGAATGTGACGGAGCTGCGTTCATTCCTGGGTCTACTCAACTACTTCGGTAACTTCCTACCTAAATTGAGCACCTTATTAGAACCATTGCACATGCTGCTAAGAAAAGGCGACAACTGGGTGTGGGGTGCGTCTCAAGACAGAGCTTTTGAGAAAGCCACTAATCTGCTTTGCTCTAACAAGCTGCTGGTACATTATGACCCATGTAAACGTTTAGTATTGGCCTGTGATGCTTCATCATATGGAATTGGCTGCGTACTCCAACAAGCTAATGAGTCAGGTAAACTTCAACCAGTCACGTATGCTTCAAAAAGTTTGTCTAAAGTGGAAAAAGCCTACAGCATGGTAGAGAAAGAAGCACTAGCCTGTGTGTATGGGGTTAAAAAGATGCATCTGTACCTGTTTGGTCTTCGGTTTGAACTGGAGACAGATCACAAGCCGCTCATTTCACTGTTCTCTGAAAAAAAAGGTATCAATACCAATGTTCATCCCGCATCCAGAGGTGGGCGCTGACATTTTCCGTTTATAATTCTGTCATTCGCCATAGACCTGGCATCTAGAATTGTGCCGATGCTTTGAGCCATCTGCTGTTGTCCACACCGGAGGTGGAAACACCACAACCGACAGATCTATTGTTAGTTATGGATGCTTTTGAGAGTGAAGGAACTCCTGTCACGGCTCAACAAGTTAAGACCTGGACCAGCCAGGACCCGATTTTATCAGTGGTGAGGAGTTGCATCCTCAAAGGTGATTGGTCTGCCATACCCAAGCAAATGTGCGAGGAGACTTACATTCGTCGCAAAGACGAACTGTCTATTCAGTTGGATTGTATACTGTGGGGCAATTGTGTTGTTATGCCCAAGAAAGGGAAAGAGAAATTTGTACATGATCTACATAGTACACATCCCAGCATTGTAATGATGAAAGCCATCGCCAGGTCTCATGTATGGTGGCCGGGAATTGACTCTGAGCTGGAACCATGTGTGCATCAGTGCAACACTTGCATGCAGCTCAGCAAAGCATCAGCGGAATCACTGCTGAGTCTGTGGTCATGGCCGTCCAAATCATGGTCCAGGATCCACATAGACTTTGCAGGTACCTTCCTGGGGAAGATGTTTTTAGTTGTGGTGGATGCATATTCGAAGTGGGTAGAGTGTATAATCATGGCATCCAGCACATCCACAGCTACCATTGAGAATCTCAGTATCATGTTCACGACACATGGTCTGCCTGACATCGTTGTTAGCGACAACTGATCGTGCTTCACCAGTCAGGAGTTTCAAGAGTTCATGAAACTCAATGGTATCAAACATGTAAGGTCAGCACCATTCAAACCTGCATCCAATGGGCAAGCAGAACATGCTGTCCAAATCATAAAGCAGAGTATGAAGCGAGTAACCCAAGGGTCACTGCAGACTCGCCTGTCATGCATACTGCTTAGTTACAGGACAAGACCACACACGCTTACCGGGCTCTCGCCTGCTGAACTAATGCTGAAGAGAGATCTTAAGACCAAGCTATCTCTTGTACACCCTGACTTGAATAATCATGTTGAATATAGAAGACAAAGTCAGCAAGGGTATCACAATCACGCAGCTGTGTCAGACAATATTTTTGTAAAGGATGCTGTATATGTTCTGAATTATGGTCAGGGTCCCAAGTGAATCGCTGGTACTGTCATGGCCAAGGAAGGCAACAGAGTATTTATTGTCAAGCTCAAAAATGGGCAAACATGCAGGAAACATATGGATCAGACAAAGCTGCGGCACACAGACGAACCAGAACAGTCGGAAGAAGAGACAATCGACGACCAACCAACCTACCCCAGTCATCAGAGGACCTCCGTGGTCATCAGTGAATCGGGACTTTCAATCACTGACATGTTCAATGAAAATGGACTTTCAATCCCTGACATGGCCATTGCCATTCCCACCAGGTCAGCCACCCAGCCACCAGTCACAACTGACTCTGAACACTCACCCAAGGTTGGAGTTGAACTGAGACGGTCAATCTGGGAGTGTGAAACACCGGACCGTCTCAATTTGTAAAAGACTGTTAATATCTCAGAGGAGGGTATTGTCATATATGTACTTTTGGGATCACTAGCCACTAGATGGCGTCACTGTTGGAGGCTATTGGGCTGCATGCATGTGTGTGCAGCCCAAGTATAAAAGGCCAGCCATTTTGTATATTAGTCACTTTGGGCCTTAATAAAGCAGAGCCAAGGTCATACCTCTTGGAGCTAAACAGTACTCAGTCTAACAGTTATTGCATACACAACAACCAGCAACTTCAATTTTATTAATTTCCACTATTTAGAGTTTTCTTCCCCCTAGTCAGACTCAGCAGATCTCCCTCTGTGCTAGAGGCAATGTTAATTACAGAGTGCGTGCCGAAGTAGCTTCATTACAACGGGGTTGATAGGAAGACTCGCACTACCTCGGTCCAGACAACCCTGGACTAACTTGCAGATTTCCCCACCCATATTTCAGGTTTTAATCCCCCAGAAGATAAGTTAAAACTACCACTATTTTATTTAATAGTTAATAGCGGTGAGTGGTTTATGAATGTGGAAGCGAATAGAGCTGGATTTTTTTTAAACTTAGAGATAAATACTGCTGTAAAAGTCAGTAACATGCAATGGGACTTGTCTAAACATACAAATTGTGTCACACAGTAAGAACCTGAATTGACTGCGCATGCAATCTTTGTATCACTGAGACTATTCCACTCGTCTCAAGAGACAAAGGAGAGTCTCCCCTGTACACTGATGGGACAAACCGACTGGCGCACTCTCTGAAATCTTCTCGCTGACCTCCGATTGAGAACCCCGGTATTAGAAGGCTATCTGCTACACACACAACTGGAGTCTGATAAACGGAATGGCTTGCTAAAGGGACTGCCAACAGGAATTTGGAGAGAGTGGAAATTCAGAGAGGGAAGGAAGTGCTAAACAATTTAAACAACAACAACTTGTATTTATATAGGGCCTTTAACATAGCGAAACGTCCCAAGGCGCTTCACAGGAGTATTATGAGATTTAAAAAATTGACACCCCAAGGGACAAGAGTAAGTATATAAATACTCCCGAGTAGTTAATTGGATCTAAAGGGATTTTTGTTAAGCAAAATGATGGGACAGCTGAAACCCGTTGCCTGAAAATGCTGCACTATATATAAACTCCAAAACATTTTATGTGTCCTAGATAATCACATGTGCAGGAAGTTTTTTAAAATTTGTTCATGCTATGTGCATGTCGCTGGCACGGTCAGTATGCATTGACCATCCCTACTTGCCATTGAAAAGGTGGTGGCGAGCTGCCTTCTTGACTGCTGCAGTGCATGTGGTGAAGGTACTCCCAGTGACATTAGGGAGCGAGTTCCAGGATTTTGATTCAGCGACCATGAAGGAATGGTGATATATTTTCAAGTTAGGATGGTGTGTGACTTGGATGGGGAACTTGCAGGTGATGGTGTTCCCATGCACCTACTGCCCTTGTCCTTCTAGGTGGTTGAGGCCGCGTTTTGCTGGATGCTGTCGAAGAAGCCTTGGTGAATTGCTGTAGTGCATCTTGACGATGGTACACACCGCAACCACAGGTGATGGAGGGAGTGAGTGTTTAAGGTGGTGGATGGGGTGTCAATCAAGCAGGCTGCTTTATCCTGGATGGTGTTGAGCTTCTTGAGTGTTGTTGAAGCTGCACTCATCCAGGCAAGTGGAATGTATTCGATCACATTCGTGACTTGTGTCTTGTAGATGGTGGAAAGGCTTTGGGGAAATCCAGAGCAATGTTCCCCATGAGGTGCACGGCCACCACTGATCATGAGGTTTTGCGCAGTCTGCTCACCAGCTCCTGCCGCTAGAAGAGATATTGCGCATGCACAAACACACAAAAAGTTTCAAAGGCCTGCGCAGGGAAAGAAAATTGGAGGGAACATTGGTCAGGAGGTGCGGCACTCGCCACAGAACATCCAGCCTCTACCCTGCTCTTGTAGTCAAAGTATTTATGTGGCTGATTCAGTTAAGTTTCTGATCAATGGTGACCCCCAGGTTGTTGATAGTGGGGGACTTTAAAAAAAAATTTGTTCAGGGGATGTGGGCATTACCGACAAGACCAGCATTTATTGGCGATGGTGTGATACTCTTATTACATTACCAACACACAGACTTTACAAGATGGCTCCAATACATCATGTGATTTTTATTGTATTTACAGCAGCAGTTGCATTACCACAGTAGTTCACTAGGTGGAGCTCTATATTACTCTTCTCCATCCTTAACAAAGAAGTAATCATAACAAAATAATCATCATACATAACATGCATGGTTATACACAACAAAAGATATGGACTTATTTTGCCATATTTACAAATCAAACTTAACCACTGGTATGCTGTTTCGAAGAGGATACCTTCACTCTCGAACAGAACTTTCTAAACATGGTGTCGAACTTAGACTCATTCTCGGCTGAGCCGGAGGAGAGCTTTTCTCCAAGGGTAGCCCTTGACCTACATTTTGACTCCCCACAACTTCCGACTGTTTGTCTGCCTGACTCGGACTTGAATTCTAACTTTCTCTTGGACTTAGTTCTAGTACATCTGATGTAGGATTTGCTACTGGTACTCTACTTGTATCAAGACTATCTGACTCATGAGAAATAATTGAATCATCCCAACTTTCAACTCCTTCCACATCTGTCGGTAAAATATGATCAATGTGAACAATTCTAACCTTTCCATGATCAAACATCTTGACCAAATATGTGCGAGGACCACATATCTTCATTACTCTTCCTGGTAATCACTTTAACCATTTATGGTGATGGTTCTTCACTCCAACGTTCTGATTTAATTTCACATTTCTCTCTCTTTCTCTACCTCTATCATGATTCTCTTTCTGTCTTAATTGTTTCTCTTCTACTGACTGTGTCAAGTTTGCCTTTAACAATGAGAACCTGGTTTGTGACTGTCATTTGAGAAACAACTCTACTGTTGTTCTACCAGTAGTTGTATGAGGATGATTATGATAAGTAATTAGAAAATTAGCTAATTTGTGATCCAACGACAACTGCCGTTTCTTTGGATTTGGAACCAACATTTGTTTGATGAGGGCACGTTTTACAATTTGTACTGTGCGCTCTGCTGCACCATTTGAAGTAGGATGGTACGGTGCAACTTTGGTATGTTTCACACCATTTGCTCATGAACTGTGCAAATTCTTCTGAACAAAATTGTGGTCCAGTATCAGAAACAATTTCTTCTGGGAGTCCAAATGAAGAAAACAATCTTAGCAAATTGTCTAGTGTTTTACTTGTTATTTTCCGCATCGGAAACACCTCTACCCACTTCGAATGACCATCAATCACAATGAACAATTGTCCTTCTAGCTCAGCAAAATCTACAAGTAACATTTGCCACACCCTGGGGGGCCATTTCCATGGCAGTAATGGTACTGATGGTGGTTTCTTGCTTACCAATTGACATGTTGTACACTGACTAACGATGTATTCTATATCTTTAAACCTGGCAACCATAAGTAACTGCGTACAAAACTCTTGGTTAATAACATTCCCTGGTGCTCGTCATGAAGATCTGATCATTTGGACCTGAACCTATTTGGAATAACTATTCTTGTACCCCACATGATACAATCTTTATCCACTGATAATTCATTCCCACGAACGAAGTATGGATGAATATATTTCTCTAAATACCTAGTTTGGCCAGCCATTTGCTATGTAATCATATACCTTTGACATAACTGGGTCATGTTTGGTTGCTCTACCAATCTCTTCAGCTGTGACTGGCAGTTCATCAATGTATGAAAAATAGAACACTTTTTCACTATTGGGTGTAACTTGTGATGGGGATGGCAACCTGGATATAGCATCAGCATTACTGTGATCAGCTGATCATCTGTATTCAATGTCATACGTATATGCTGGCAAAATCAAAGCCCATCTCTGCATTTGGGCTGCAGCTAAGGTTGGAATTGGGGACTTTGGATGAAGGATTGCTGTCAGGAGCTGATGGTCAGTAACGATGGTAAATTTATGACCATACAAGTATTTGTGGAATTTCTTGACCCCAAAAATGAATGCCAAAGTTTCTCTTGAGATCTGCGCATAATTATGCTCATTGGCACCGAGAGTGTGTGAAGCAAAAGCAATTGGTCTCTCCTCCCCACTATATAATACAAGAGAGATACTGCCCCAACTCCATACGGAAAAGTGTCACACTCGCTTGATCTCCTTAGATACGTCATAGTGAACTAACATGGTACTCTACCAACTGACTTTTACACTCTTTGAATGCTGTGCCGCATTCTTCTGACCACTCCCAATGGACCTGGTTTTTCAACAGCTCATTCAGTGGTTGTAACACTGTAGCCAAATCTGGTAGGAACTTCCCATAATAGTTCAAAAGACCCCAAAATGATCGCAGTTTAGTGACATTCTTGGGAGTGGGTGATTTCTGATTGCATCCAGCTTTCCCTTGGTTGGATGTAAACCATCTTTGTCTACTCTGTGCCCCAAGTATTCCACTGAGTTTTGAAATAACTCACACTTATGAGCACTCATTTGTACTCTGTGCTTCTCTAGCCATTTGAGCATTTCATTCAATACATTATTATGGATTTGCCTGTTTGGTGCTGAAATGAGTATATCATCTAAATAACATACTACCCATTCAAGGCCTTGCAAAATCCGGTTCATCATCCCATGGAATATGGCGGGGGCGGAAGACACTCTAAATGGTAGCCTATTAAATTGATGTAGGCCTAGATGAGTATTTATAGTCAAGCATGACTTGGACTCCTCATCTAGTTCAAGTTGTAAGTAGACATTTGTGAGATCAAACTTTGAGAAGATCTGGCCACCTGTCAGCATTGCGAACTAATCTTCTACATTTGGCAATGTATTGGCTAGATTAACCTCTCGAACCTGGTTTACAGTTACTTTATAATCACCACACAATCATACCTTACCATCTGACTTAGGTACAATAACAATGGGTGTAGCCCAATTATTTTGATCTATCTTAGAAATAATGTTCTCAGTTTATAGTCTTTTGAGTTCTTGCTCAACTTTCTCATGTGGTACAGGATGTAGCTTGCAGTAAACTGGTCTAGTGTACTTCTGTACTCTGACACTCGCTTTGAAACCTGTTTCGCAGAACACCTTCGGATATTGCTTGATGACATCTTTTGATGCAAATTTTGTTTTCCGATGAAAAATCTCATTCCAATCCAGCTTCAGTGATCCCAACCAATTTCTACCTATTAAGGCAGGCTTGTCTCCTGACACTACTAAGAGAGGCAAGCTCTGAAACTGATCCTTGTATTCCACCGGTACGGTGATACATCCTACCACAGAGATTTGCTCTCCTGAGTAGCCTCGCAACTCTATCTTTGACTTTTCCAGTGGGAAATCACTCAACTTGTCGAGCTATAGCGATTCCGGTACTACGCTCACGGATGCACCAGTGTCGATTTCCATGGTTATCCTGGTTCCTGCAACGTCTACTTGGATGACAATACTTCGCGAATTGTTGTTAGATACCCTTGTGCTCCTGTTGACATTTATCTCATCCCGTTGCTTCTTTCAATGTTATGTAGTGTCTGGCGATTTCTACTTATAGGATTGAAATTTGGTTTACTCTTCAGTTGGCATGCCTTCGTAAGATGCTCAGTTTTCTTGTAGAAGAAACACTCTGCCTTCACATTTGGACAACTTTGAGTGAGGTGTTGTCCCAGGCACTGATAGCATGACTTCAATGCTGTTACCTTAGCCAGTTGTTGAGATCTTGGGGCCCAACTGTCTTTACTTTTAACCTGCAGGTGATTCACCTCGGTTGGCTGACGACTGGAAATAGCATGAATTTCTTGGGTGTATTGGTCGGCCATATCCATCGACATAGCTGCCTGTTATAGAGAAAGATTTTCCTCTAGGGCAACGGCACCTGTAGCATAGATGTTAGAACATATAAAAATTGTAGTATTAAATGTGTGTAAAATGTATAAAGATGGCTGCTCATGGTTTAGCAAAGCCCCAAGGGATGTCAGCCAGCAGAAAAGAGACTGCATTCTTAGTTACTGATAACGGCTGTGTTCTCACACAGAAACACACTACAGCTCTGCATATGTTCCCCAGACGAGACATCCTGGTCCATGATAGAACAATACAACTCTAACAGGACTAAGGTAAGGAGACTACCCAAAGACAGCACACAAGGACAGTAAGATAAGGGGGGCCGGACCATGTCACAAGATCATCATGAGTAACTCTTAGCAACACATCTCTTAGCAACACATGAAGCAATCACGCAGTCACCTAATGGTTAGAGACCACTTCTATTGGTCTATTTGAATCAATATGTAATCTATAATTAATATGATTGGATAGTGTCCGGCCGAAATGGGCTGATGTAACTGTAGTAAACTGTTGTAAAACATTAAAAAATCCATGAAACCCTTTGTTCAGTGGAGAGAGGTACCTGGACCCATCTCCCCGCCGACGTAATAAACCGTTTTGATGTATGGACTGACCCTGAGTGATGAGTGATTCTTGGAAGAGTACATTCGCGCTAACAACGGCGTCACGAACAGGATATTGCAGAGGCCATTGGGACACCCCTGGAGAATCTGGGTGAGTATAAATCCCGGGGGGAAGGGACCAGGCGGTGTCCGGAGGCCGACGCAATATCCAACCTGTAAGGAGGGTCGGACCAACCAGCAAAACGGTGGTAGGTAGTCGTTAAGGAGACGTAGAGCACTGCGGGAATTGCTTAAACGTGTTTTAAGAATTACGCAAGTTTGTGTAATAGCAGATTCGTAACCTGACAGTAGCTAGAAAATGGCCTGCTACAAGTCACGCTAGTGCAGGCGGATCGCTGAGAGTAGGGTGTCCTACTACAAGTCACAGTGATGCAGGCGGACCGCTGAGAGTAAGGTGTTCCACTACAAGTCACGCGCAGATCTCTGAGAGTGGATCTTTAGCGAGCTACCCAAACTAAATCTGAGTTAGAGACAGCCTCCTACAAGTCACGCTAGTGCAGGCGGACCGCTGAGAGTAGGGTGTCCTACCGCAAGTCACGCTAGTGCAGACGGACCGCTGAGAGTGAGGTGTTCCACTACAAGTCACGCTGATGCAGGCGGACCGCTGAGAGTTAGACATCTAACTAACTGCCCCCAATACTAAATATGGCCAATATAACAACTGAACTCGAGTGGGGACCCAAAGGGTCCCTTACCCGCCACTTGGCAGGGAAACAGAAAAAGATGATAAGTCGAATGATTACATCAGGTTGGAAACCCAAGATTCGCCGGAGGATCAGCGAGAGTGGTGGAAACAGGAAAGGAAAGATAAAGATGAAAACGCCTTGGTCCTGATCCTCCGGGCCCATGTAATATTGACAGAGAAAGTAAATCAATCATGTATTAATAATTTTTTTTTTTAAACCCTGATATTTACTATCTTAAGTGATGTATGGATCCAAAAATAGAGCCGGCCAAACAATAAGCTTTGTTGAATGAAGAGAGACTTTTGTGAAGGTCTGTCTTTGAGTGAGAGTGCTTATGTGATTTTTTGACTCCGGAGTGAATTTTTCATGTGTCTGAAAGCCTGTTTGGAAAAGTGGTGGAGCTGTCTGTTTGTTTTAGCTCCACCCACTTTTTCAGACAGAGTGCAAGTTTTTTTTAACCCTTTGAGGTGTTGTCCTGTATGTAGAAAGTTTTAAGTTAGAAACGCAGGTGTGGATTTATTCAGATGATAAGTTACAGAGCTAGGAAATGCCCAAAGGATATAGATTTATTGAGCAAAAGATAAAAAATACATGGTCCCGGTGGTTTTTTAAAAAAAAATGTATTTGACACGCTCACTTACTTGTCGAAAGAAAATCCGCAATCATTGATTACATTGGGTTGAAAGACATACATTTAGTCTAGGAATGAGATAAAGAATGCCTTTTAAAAAAGCCTGCGTGGGTCTCTCGAGGTTGCGGGCTGGGGAAGTACGCTCCCATTTTCCTTCGTGTAAAACCTTGACGCGAAAGCTTCTAACGCAATAAAAAGAGTTTTAAATAAAAGATTGGCATTACAAAATTTGAATTGGGATTTTGAGATAGTAAGAGAAGGCACAGCAAAATACTGAGATAGATTCAAACTAAAAAGAAATTAAATTAAATCTGATCTCTTTAAAAAAAAGAGAAATTTTAAAACGGCAAGCTTTAGCAGTTTAGAAAAAAGGACATTGTAACGGTCTTGAAACTGGAACATTTGAGATAACGAAAAGCAGCCCTCAAAGCCTATGTGCTAGACTCCGTTCTAGAAAAGACGAAAAAAAGATAAAGACGCAACCTTGAAAGAAAACAAACTGAACGCATTTGAAAGAAAAATTGTCTTCGATTAACAAATTTACAGAGACATGAGCCCTCTGTGTAAAATACAAAACCTAATTTGAAGAAAGGAGATCTGAAAAAAAAAGAGACGTAATGTACTAAATACTAGTTGATATTGGCTGTGAAAAAGATATTGGTTTAATTTTAAATTACGAGAAAGTTTTACTGCAGTTTGAAAAGATTTGCCCAGTGAACGGGACCATAAAAAAAAGCGAAATGTTGGAATGTATACAGCTTGTGTGAAAATTGGATTTCAGTAAACAAAATAGCTATTAAAAGTATATGGTCTCGTTTTAAATCAATTAAAAAAAAATCTTTGGCAAGTACTTGAATTAGAAGTTAAGAAAAAAAATTTGGAGTTTAATCTAAAATGCTGTGTTTCCTGATGAGAAGACTTTTATTATGACGGCTTTACTAATGATTTCTACAGTTTTAACGGATTCCTAATTTCTAAGCAAGTTTTGAAGGCACAAAGACTTGGAAAGAAAATTCGGATGATGACGCAAAGTACCTAATGACATCAGGCCTTCTTACAAACCTGTAAAGGAGTTAACCCTTTCCATTGACAGCTGTTTTATACTGGACATTATTAATTTGGATTTCTTAATAGAATAAAGAAGACTCACCTGACAGATAAAGGAAATGGTGGGATAGTCAGGATAAAAAAATAAAATTGAACTAGCCTATGTAATAATACTTGCCTGATAAAATAAAGAAATAGATACTCAAACAAAACAAATTCAAGAGATAAAGGTAAGATAAATAAGCTGGAAGAGATTAAAAAAAAGGGACCAGACAGATAGTGCAGTGCGCAGCCATAGTACCATCACCTATGGCAATAGAGCCAATGTACCCCACGGTGGGGAGTCCACAAACCCAACCTAACCCTTACCTCCGATTTCACAGAGTGACCTCGACATGCATGGATAAAAGATGAGTAGACCAGAATCGAACACCTGGTGACAACCAGGATCTGTTTAAAATTTGCAGATAAAACGCCCACCTCAGCTCTGCAGCATGATACTAGGGATCTCGACACTCATACAAGCATCAGATAACCCGGATGGACTACGGGGGATGCAGCAAATGCAGGAAAGACACACTTACCTGAACTATGGGATCTTGTTTAGTTTAACACATGGAATATGTATCCCAGCAGCCAAGGACTGGAGCGAGGACAGAACTTATTTTAACACATAATGTTAAGCATGGAATTGTGCCTGTTCTGATCAATATTTCAGGCATATGAATGCCGGAATGTGATACTAAACAGGCAAGGAAGATGTATAGTGTATTAAGTAAGGTTGTAATGCAGCAGGCTGCCAATGCCATGGGTGCCAATAGGTAGGTTCCGAGGACAAGAGCAGGTGCATAGGCATAAGAGGGGAATAATCAATGACGGTGCTACCGGCTTTAATACCGGGACCTACATAGTAAACTCACTGGATATACAAGGGCTGAATGAAAAGGTGGAACAACTTAAAAAGGTGATGAGGGAACTACTAGAGCGGGCAGAGCAGAATCAGAAAGACCAAGCTGACTTAGGAAGGGAAGGCATGGAGATACAGTTAGATGGAATTTCAATAATCGAGACACCTGCCAAAACAATTAATCGTCTAATTGACAGAGAAAGGGAGGATGTCGGAAAGCTCCGACAAGGGCAACTCTATCACGCTTATGGTTTGTGGATGGTAGGACAGATACGACACAACCTCGATCAGATCCAAAGGGGGGAGGTACCAGACTGGATAGACAGCTCACATCTGGCTCAGCTAGCCAAGCTGAAGGGGACACTGGATAACTGCACTCTGAAGGGACTAACCAAAGTATACCCAGCGATCCCAAACTGCCAGATGGGCACAGCTGCGGGAGTGGGGATTGTCTTGATGATCCCTATAGTCACACGAGACTCAGGTCCATTTCCCCTTTATCAACGGGAGAATATCAGGGTTGTACGGGACAATGCCTCCCTCCGTTACTACTTAACCGCAGACTCCATAATGGATGCGTTTTGGAAATAGTACCTGCCCCCACACATTTTGCTCGGGCCGGGTACAGCAGCAAAGGGAGATACTGTGTCTTCACCACGGAACACTCAGATCAGTATCTGGCTTGCAATGCCAGATCCCACAACCAAACTTCTGCTTTACACCCCTACGACCCGTTACTATAGGGCAAGCCCACATTATCCAAGTTAGACGGCGAGGTACCGAGATCATTGACGCCACCGATCAGCTCCATGATCACCTGCAGGACTATGACGAGCCAGAACAGGCCCCTATTCCCCATTTAGCAGAAGTACAAAGGGAACTAAGACTCAAAGTCGGACAGTCTGTTAAACTCTACCACCAATTACGGACAAAGATTGACATACTGGAGAAAGACACCGATACAGAGCTGCAGGATGAGAGTTGGTGGAGAAGGGTTTGGAACTGGGGGATGAATGTCAACATCCACCCCTGGATTCGAATTATATCACACATGCTGGTCGGAGTACAACTAGTTTTAGCATTGACATGGGGTGTCATGGCTTGCTGGTCTTGCAGACATTATGCACATCAACAAAGGTTTAGCACCAAAGCTCAGATAAGCAAGAAAGTCGGTGTGACAGGCGAAAGGGGCGATTCGAACTATATTAATTTGATCTAAGCAACTGGGACTCTTGAAATCGCATGACTGGCCAGCACGTTGAAGCAGGGAGTACCAGGTGATACAAATCCATAAATCATATAACATGAAATTAGTGTTGGTTTCAGGGGGCTCGAACTAGCCCCTTTACCGAAAGGGGGGAGAAGTAAGTTATGTCTTTTTCCATTCCGTTTTGATGTATGGACCGACCCTGAGTGACGAGTGATTCTTGGAAGGATACATTCGTGGTAACACGGTCTGACAAGCTAAATTAAAGTCAAGTTAGGGGTTGTCAACAACTTTCTTCTGTTTGCTTCATTTTTCATCCCACAAACAAACCAGTCACACAATGCTCGGTCCTGAATGTTTCTGAAATTACAATGAATGGATAGCTTTTTTAAAGGTATAATGTACTCACTGATACTCTTGTCATTTAACTGATCTCGTATTTCAAAATTATATCTTTCAGCAATTTCCAGGGGCTCAGGACTGTAGTGCTGTTAGAATCTCCGTTAGTAGTGTGTCCTTTGGCTTGATGGGAACAATCACATTTTTCAGAGTTTCGTACACCTCAGGGCCTGCTTTAGTCAAGAAAATAGCCTGTTTTCTATCTAAAGCCACCTAGTTACGGTTTTCATCATCGGGAACTTCAACAAGACTATTCGTGGTAAAAAAAACATTTCTAGCCGCTCCATTTATGCTCCGAAAGTCTCTTGGTCGCTGTTTTGCAAAACAAAGAACCTCTAAAAGTCGCTCTATTGGTTGGCAGGAACATCCACCAACAAAAATTTCAGCTAGGGAATCCAGAAATCCCATCCTACGTCACCAAATGTGATATTCTTACGACATCACGAACACACAGACTTTACAAGATGGCTCCAATACATCGTGTGACTTTTATTGTATTTACAGCAGCAGTTGCATTACCACAATAGGCCACTAGGTGAAGCTCTGTATTACAGATGGTAATGCCGTTGAATGTCAACGGCAAAGTGATTAGACTCTGTCTTGTTGGGTATAGTCATTGCGTGGCACATGTGTGGCGTGAATATTACTTGCCACTTATCAACCCAAGCCCAAATGTCATCCAGGAATTGCTGCATGCAGGCATGAACTGCCTCATTATCTGAGACGTTGTGAATGAAACTGAACACTGTGCAATCATCAATGAACATCCCCACATCCGACCTGATAATGGAGGGAATATCATTGATGAAGCAGTTGAAGATGGTTGTGCCTAGGATACTGCCATGAGGAACTTCTGCAGCGATGTCCTGCACGTCTGAGGTGAATGTCCTCCAACAATAACAACCATCTTCCTTTGTGCTAGGTATGACTCCAGCCAATGGAAAAGTGCCTCCAGTTCCTCGAAAATGAGCTCAGGGATTCTGAGATTGAAACATAGAAACCTAGAAAATACGTGCAGGAGTAGGCCATTCGGTCCTTCGAGCCTGCACCACCATTCAATAAGATCATGGCTGATCATTCCCTCAGTACCCCTTTCCTGCTTTCTCTCCATATCCTTTGATCCCCTTAGCCGTAAGGGCCATATCTAACTCCCACTTGAATATATCCAATGAACTGGCATCAACAACTCTCTGCGGCAGGGAATTCCACAGGTTAACAACGCTCTGAGTGAAGAAGGTTCTCCTCATCTCAGTCCTAAACGGTCTACCCCTTATCCTAAGACAGTGTCCACTGGTTCTGGACTTCCCCAACATCGGGAACATTCTACCCGCATCTAACCTGTCCCGTCCCGTCAGAATCTTATACGTTTCTATGGGATCCCCTCTCATCCTTCTAAACTCCAATGTATAAAGGTCCAGTTGTTCCAGTCTCTCCTCATATGTCAGTCCTGCCATCCTGGGAATCAGTCTGGTGAACCTTTGCTGCACTCCCTCAATAGTAAGAACGTCCTTCCTCAGATTAGGAGACCAAAACTGAACACAATATTCTAGGTGAGGCCTCACCAAGGACCTGTACAACTGCACTAAGACTTCCCTGCTCCTATACTCAAATCCGCAAGCTACGAAGGCCAACATACCATTTGTCTTCTTCACCGCTGCTGTACATGTATGCCAACTTTCAATGACTGATGAACCATGACACCCAGGTCTCGTTGCACCTCTTTTCCTAATCTGCCGCCATTCAAATATTATTCTGTCCTCATGTTTTTGCCCCCAAAGTGGATAACCTCACATTTATCCACATTATACTGCATCTGCCATGCATTTGCCCACTCAACTAACCTGTCCAAGTCACCCTGCAGCCTTTTAGCGTCCTACTCACAGCTTACACCGCCACCCAGTTTAGTGTCATCTGCAAACTTGGAGATATTACACTCAATTCCTTCATCCAAATCATTGATGTATATTGTAAAAAGCTGGGGTCCCAGCACTGAGCCCTGCGGCACTCCACTAGTCACTGCCTGCCATTTTGAAAAGGACCCGTTTATCCCGAGTCTCTGCTTACTGTCTGCCAACGAGTTCTCTATCCATGTCAGTATATTACCCCCAATACCATGTGCTTTGATTTTGCACACCAATCTCTTGTGTGGGACCTTGTCAAAAGCCTTTTGAAAGTCTAAATACACCACATCTACTGGTTCTCCCTTGTCCACTCCACTAGTTACATCCTCAAAAAATTCCAGAAGATTTGTCAAGCATGATTTCCCCTTCATAAATCCATGCTGGCGTGGACCGATCCTGTCACTGCTTTCCAAATGCGCTGCTATTTCATCTTTAATAATTGATTCCAACATTTTCTCCACTACTGATGTCAGGTTAACTGGTCTATAATTACCCGCTTTCTCTCTCCCTCCCTTTTTAAAAACTGGTGTTACATTAGCTACCCTCCAGTCCATAGGAACTGATTCAGAGTCGATGGACTGTTGCAAAATGATCACCAATGCATCCACTATTTCTAGGGCCACTTGCTTAAGTACTCTGTGATGCAGACTATCAGGCCCCGGGGATTTATCGGCCTTCAATCCCATCAATTTCCCGCCGAATAAGGATATCCTTCAGTTCCTCCTTCTCACGAGACACTCGGTCCCCTCGTACTTCCAGAAAGTTATTTGTGTCTTTCTTCGTGAAGACAGAAGTATTTGTTCAATTGGTCTGCCATTTCTTTGTTCCCCATTATAAATTCACCTGAATCCGACTGCAAGGGACCTACGTTTGTCTTCACTAATCTTTTTCTCTTCACATATCTATAGAAGCTTTTGCAGTCAGTTTTTATGTTCCCGACAAGCTTCCTCTTGTACTCTATTTTCCCCCTCTTAATTAAACCCTTAGTCCTCCTCTGCTGAATTCTAAATTTCTCCCAGTCCTCAGGTTTGTTGCTTTTTCTGGCCAATTTATATGCCTCTTCCTTGGATTTAATACTATTCTTTTCCTTGTTAGCCACAGTTGAGCCACCTTCCCCGTTTTATTTTTACTCCAGACAGGGATGTACAATTGCTGAAGTTCATCCATGTGATCTTTAAATGTTTGCCATTGCCTATCCACCGTCAACCCTTTAAGTATCATTTGCCAGTCTATTCTAGCCAATTTGCGCCTCAAACCATCGAAGTTATCTTTCCTTAAGTTCAGGACCCTAGTTTCTGAATTAACCGTATCACTCTCCATCTTAATAAAGAACTCTACCATGTTATGGTCACTCTTCCCCAAGGGAAGAGTGACCACAACAAGATTGCCAATCAGTCCTCTCTCATTACACATCACCCAGTCCAGGATGGCCAGCTCCCGAGTTGGTTCCTCGACATATTGATCTGGAAAACCATCCCTAATACACTCCAGGAAATCCTCCTCCACCGCATTGCTACCTGTTTGGTTAGCCCAATCAATATGTAGATTAAAGTCACCCATGATAACTGCTGTACCTTTATTGCATGCATCCCTAATTTCTTGTTTGATGCTGTCCCCAACCTTACTACTACTGTTTGGTGGTCTGTACACAACTCCCACTAGCGTTTTCTGCCCTTTGGTATTCCGTAACTCCACCCATACCGATTCCACAGCATCCAAGTTAATGTCCTTTCTTACGATTGCATTAACTTCCTCTTTAACCAGCAATGCCATCCCGCCTCCTTTTCCTTTCTGTCTATCCTTCCTAAATGTTGAATACCCTTGGATGTTGAGTTCCCAGCCTTGGTCACCCTGGAGCCATGTCTCCGTGATGCCAATTACATCATACCCGCTAACTGCTATCTGTGCAGTTAATTCGTCCACCTTATTCCGAATACTCCTCGCATTGAGGCACAGAGCCTTCAGGCTTGCTTTTCTAACACACTTCGCCCTTTTAGAATTTTTGTGTAATGTGGCCCTTTTTGCTTTTTGCCTTAGGTTTCTCTGCCCTCCACTTTTACTTTTCTTCTTTCTATCTTTTGCTTCTGCCCCCATTCTACTTCCCTCTGTCTCCCTGCATAGGTTCCCATCCCCCTGCCATATTAGTTTAACTCCTCCCCAACAGCACGAGCAAACACTCCCCCTAGGACATTGGTTCCCGTCCTGCCCAGGTGCAGATTGCCCGGTTTGTACTGGTCCCACCTCCCCCCAGAACCGGTTCAAATGTCCCAGGAATTTGAATCTCTCCCTTGTGCACCAATCCTCAAGCCACGTATTCATCTGAGCTATCCTACGATTCCTACTCTGACTAGCACGTGGCACTGGTAGCAATCCTGAAATTACTACTTTTGAGGTCCTACTTTTTAATTTAGCTCCTAGCTCCCTAAATTCGTCTTGTAGGACCTCATCCCATTTTTTACCTATATTGTTGGTACCTATATGCACCACTATAACTGGCTGTTCACCCTCCCTTTTCAGAATACCCTGCACCCGCTCCGAGACATCCTTGACCCTTGCACCAGGGAGGCAACATACCATCCTGGAGTCTTGGTTGCGGCCGCAGAAACATCTATCTATTCCCCTTACAATTGAAACTCCAATTACTGTAGCTCTCCCACTCTTTTTCCTGCCCTCCTGTGCAGCAGAGCCACCCACGGTGCCATGAACTTGGCTACTGCTGCCCTCCCCTGATGAGTCATCCCCCTCAACAGTACCCAAAGCGGTGTATCTGTTTTGCAGGGGGATGACCACAGGGGACCCCTGCACTACCTTCCTTGCACTGCTCTTCCTGTTGGTCATCCATTCCCTATCTGGCTGTGTACCCTTTACCTGCAGTAAGACCAACTCACTAAACGTGCTATTCACATCATTCTCAGCATCGTGGATGCTCCAGAGCTCATCCACCCACAGCTCCAGTGACGCAATGAGGTCCGTCAGCAGCTGCAGGTGGATGCACTTCCCGCACACGTAGTCGTCAGGGACACCGGAAGCGTCCCTGACTTCCCACATATTACAGGAGGAGCATAACACGTGTCCAAGCTGTCCTGCCATGACTTAACCCTGAGATAAACGTAAATTGGCAACAACAATGCTAAAGGTTACTTATTGATATAGAAAAGAAAAAGAAAAACTACTTGCCAATCACCAGCCAATCACTTACCCCCTTGGCTGTGACGTCACCTTTCGATTTCTTTCTAATTCTTTTTTGCTTCCTCGCTGTAGCTGCACCAGCTGGCCTCTTGTAGGCCTCACCAACGTCCCACTCCTCCTCCTCGACACTGCCGCTGCTCCCTCCGACTGCTGGGCCTCTTGTAGGCCTCACCAACGTCCCACTCCGCCTCCTCGACACTGCCGCTGCTCCCTCCGACTGCTGGGCCTCTTGTAGGCCTCACCAATGTCCCACTCCGCCTCCTCGACACTGCCGCTGCTCCCTCCGACTGCTGGGCCTCTTGTAGGCCTCACCAACGTCCCACTCCGCCTCCTCGACACTGCCGCTGCTCCCTCCGACTGCTGGGCCTCTTGTAGGCCTCACCAACGTCCCACTCCGCCTCCTCGACACTGCCGCTGCTCCCTCCGACTGCTGAACCTCTTGTAGGCCTCACCAACGTCCCGCTCCGCCTCCTCGACGCTACCGCTGCTCCCTCCGACTGCTGGGCCTCTTGTCGGCCTCACCTATCATGTATGTAACCACAATGTAACACCACTGTATTACTCAACCTAGAAATAGTGGATGCGTTGACAGTCATTTTCCAACATTCCATTGACTCTGGATCAGTTCCTATGGAGTGGAGGGTAGCCAATGTAACCTCACTTTTTAAAAAAGGAGGGAGAGAGAAAACAGGGAATTATAGACCGGTCAGCCTGACCTCAGCAGTGGGTAAAATGATGGAATCAATTATTAAGGATGTCATAGCAGCGCATTTGGAAAGAGGTGACATGATAGGTCCAAGTCAGCATGGATTTGTGAAAGGGAAATCATGCTTGACAAATCTTCTGGAATTTTTTGAGGATGTTTCCAGTAGAGTGGATAAGGGAGAACCAGTTGATGTGGTATATTTGGACTTTCAGAAGGCGTTCGACAAGGTCCCACACAAGAGATTGATGTGCAAAGTTAGAGCACATGGGATTGGGGGTAGTGTACTGACATGGATTGAGAACTGGTTGTCATACAGGAAGCAAAGAGTAGGAGTAAATGGGTACTTTTCAGAATGGCAGGCAGTGACTAGTGGGGTACCGCAAGGTTCTGTGCTGGGGCCCCAGCTGTTTACACTGTACATTAATGATTTAGATGAGGGGATTAAATGTAGTATCTCCAAATTTGCGGATGACACTAAGTTGGGTGGCAGTGTGAGCTGCGAGGAGGCTGCTGTGAGGCTGCAGAGCGACTTGGATAGGTTAGGTGAGTGGGCAAATGCATGGCAGATGAAGTATAATGTGGATAAATGTGAGGTTATCCACTTTGGTGGTAAAAAGAGAGAGACAGACTATTATCTGAATGGTGACAGATTAGGAAAAGGGGAGGTGCAAAGAGACCTGGGTGTCATGGTACATCAGTCATTGAAGGTTGGCATGCAGGTGCAGCAGGCGGTTAAGAAAGCAAATGGCATGTTGGCCTTCATAGCAAGGGGATTTGAGTACAGGGGCAGGGAGGTGTTGCTACAGTTGTACAGGGCATTGGTGAGGCCACACCTGGAGTATTGTGTACAGTTTTGGTCTCCTAACCTGAGGAAGGACATTCTTGCTATTGAGGGAGTGCAGCGAAGGTTCACCAGACTGATTCCCGGGATGGCGGGACTGACCTATCAATAAAGACTGGATCAACTGGGCTTGTATTCACTGGAGTTCAGAAGAATGAGAGGGGACCTCATAGAAACATTTAAAATTCTGACGGGGTTAGACAGGTTAGATGCAGGAAGAATGTTCCCAATGTTGGGGAAGTCCAGAACCAGAGGTCACAGTCTAAGGATAAGGGGTAAGCCATTTAGGACCGAGATGCGGAGGAACTTCTTCACCCAGAGAGTGGTGAACCTGTGGAATTCTCTACCACAGAAAGTTGTTGAGGCCAATTCACTAAATATATTCAAAAAGGAGTTAGATGAGGTCCTTACTACTAGGGGGATCAAGGGGTATGGCGAGAAAGCAGGAATGGGGTACTGAAGTTGAATGTTCAGCCATGAACTCATTGAATGGCAGTGCAGGCTAGAAGGGCCGAATGGCCTACTCCTGCACCTATTTTCTATGTTTCTATATGCACATCTTGACCACAAGGGGAGAACTTGTGGGAGACACTCCTTACCTGATCACACAGGTATAAAAAGGGAGGTCCCACGCAGGGTCATCGTCTTTGGAGTCCTGTAAATAAAGAGTTAAGGTCACAGAGTGACCTTCACCCCAGAATGTGCCTCGTGTGGTTTCATATTGTAGAGTAAGGACTTTACATTGACAACGAGAAACGGGAATTCACGACCCACGAGAATGGCCACTGGTAGCACAGAGGAACGGTACCGTGTTGGGGAAAACTGGGACAATTTTGTCGAGAGGCTTCAGCAAATCTTCGTGACGAAAAAATGGCTGGGGGATGCAGCGGCTGACAAGCGAAGGGCTCATCCTTTGACCAGCTGTGGACCAAAGACTTATGTGCTCATGAAGGACTTACTCACAGCTGAAAAGCTGGTGGACAAAATCTTTGAAGAACTTAGCAAATTGATCGGGGAGCACCTCAAACCGACAAGTAGCATACATATGGCCGGACGCAGATTCTACACCCACCGACGTCGTGAAGGACAGAGCATACTGGAATTCGCAGCGGACCTCCGGCGTTTGACCATAAGAACATAAGAATTAGGAACAGGAGTAGGCCATCTAGCCCCTCCAGCCTGCTCCGCCATTCAACAAGATCTATCTGGCCGTGGACTCAGCTCCACTTACCTGCCCGCTCCCCATAACCCTTAATTCCCTTATTGGTTAAAAATCTATCTATCTGTGATTTGAATACATTCAATGAGCTAGCCTCAACTGCTTCCTTGGGCAGAGAATTCCACAGATTCACAACTCTCTGGGAGAAGAAATTCCTTCTCAACTCGGTTTTAAATTGGTTCCCCCGTATTTTGAGGCTGTGCTCCCTAGTTCTAGTCTCCCCGACCAGTGGAAACAACCTCTCTTCCTCTGTTTGGCCAGCCTCTAAGTTCACAGACGCCTGCAGGGGGGAGATGCTAAGGGACTTCTTTCTCAAGGGCATCTGTCATGCGAGAATTTTCCGCAAATTAATTGAGAACAAGGATTTGACCTTGGAAGCGGCGGCGTTGATACCTCAAACTTTCATGGCGAGGGAGGAAGATACGAAAATAATATACGCGCACAATTCTGCCTCTAACGCAGCGGTTGATCAGGGAGTCAACATCATCAATGGGACTCAGAGCCCCACAGGCAGGCAGGGGCTGTCTGACACCCGCCAGGCAGCAATAGATCCCAGAGTAGGACTTCAACCGAGACAATGGCAGGCTGAACGGACATTCACGCCATCACGGTGGACAATGCGGCCCGGGATGGGGCCATTGACACCCACTAATAGGGTACTTAAGAGCAGTCAAAGAGACAGTCAGCGGGAATGCCTGGCCATAGTCCCTTTGTTCCCAACAATGGAAACTTTAACTCATGCTGGAGGTGTGGGGTAAAACACTCAGCTAGATCTTGCAGATTTCAACAGTTTGTCTGCAGGAACTGCAATCTCAGTGGTCACTTAGCTCGAATGTGCAGGAAGTCTGCAACCAAACTAACATATGAGGCGGATGGACCAGAAGAGGGTTCTTTGAGGCAGGATGACTTTTGGGGCAAATCGATGGACGCCGAGGTTCAGCGGGTCCATGTGGCGAATATTCACAGTTCATACACCAAAACGCCACCAATGATGATGAGGGTTTTATTAAACGGTATCCCAGTACACATGGAGCTGGACACTGGGGCCAGCCAGTCACTCATGGGCGTTCAGCAATTTGAGAAGCTATGGCCACTTAAAGCCAGCAGACCCAAATTAGCATGTATTGAGACACAATTACGGACTTACACTAAAGAAATCATTCCGGTGCTAGGCAGTACAATGTTGGCTGTCACACACAATGGGTTAGTGAATCGGCTGCCGCTCTGCATTGACCCGGGCAATGGTCCTGCACTGTTGGGAAGGAGCTGGCTAGCCGAGATGAACTGGAAATGGGGGGATGTTCACGCAATGTCATCTGTGGAGCGAAGTTCGTGCTCACAAGTCCTACAACAATTCGATTCACTATTCCAACCTGGTGTCGGGACTTTCAAAGGCACTAAAGTAGTGATACACATCACCCCGGACGCCAGGCCAGTGCACCACAAAGCCAGAGCGGTGCCGTATGTGATGCAGAAAAAGATCGAGAGCGAATTGGACCGGCTGTTGAGAGGGCATCATCTCGCCTGTTGATTTCAGCGACTGGGCGAGCCCCATCGTTCCCGTCCTAAAAGCGGATGGATCTGTCAGGATCTGTGGCGACTACAAGGCCACCATCAATCGGGTGTGCCTACAAGATCAATAACCGCTCCCGAGAGCAGAGGACCTCTTTGCCATGCGGCAAGCTGTTCACCAAGTTGGACCTCACTTAAGCCTATATGACCCAGGAACTGGCCGACGAATCTAAACTACTGACCACCATCACCATGCACAAAGGCCTGTTCGTTTATAACAGGTGCCTGTTTGGCATTCGATCAGCGGCCGCGATTTTTCAAAGAAACATGGAAAGCCTGCTTAAACCCATTCCTGGAATGATCGTATTCCAGGACAACATCCTCATCATGGGTCGAGACACCGAGGAACACCTCCACAACCTGGAGGAGGTGCTACGCCAACTGGACTGGGTCGGCCTGCGACTCAAGAGGTCTAAATTTGTGTTCTTAGCCCCTGAGGTTGAGTTTCTGGGGAGGAGGGTTGCTGCAGGTGGGATTCGGCCAATCGAATCCAAAACAGAGGCGATTCGACAAGCACCCAGGCCCTGCAACACATCAGAGTTGCATTCATTCCTGGGACTGTTAAACTATTTCGGGAACTTTCTGCCGAACTTGAGCACGTTGTTGGAGCCGCTACATGTGCTCCTGCGTAAGGGTTGCGATTGGTTTTGGGGAACTGTCAGGAACGGGTTTTGATTGGGCGTGAAACCTACTTTGTTCAAACAAGTTTTTGACCCTGTACGACTCCTGTAAAAAACTGGTTCTGACATGTAATGCATCGTCCTATGAGGTTGGGTGCATGTTGCAGCAGGGCAATGCTGAGGGTCAACTACAACCTGTGGCTTATGCCTCCAGGTCGCTTTCTCAAGCAGAACGGGGATATGGGATGGTCGAGAAGGAAGCGCTTGTATTTGTCTATGGTGTAAAAAAAATGCACCAGTACCTCTTTGGTACGAAGTTTGAATTAGAGACGGACCACAAGCCATTCACATCCCTGTTGTCAGACAGCAAGGCTATCAATGACAATGCATCTGCTCGCATACAGCGATGGGCTCTCACACTGGCTGCTTATGACTACTCCATCCGGCACCGGCCCAGCACTGAAAATTGCGCCGACGCGCTCAGCAGGCTTCCACTGGTCACCACCGAGGGGGCAGCGGAGCAAAGCACCGAGATGGTCATGGCTGTCGATGCCTTTGACAGCGCAGGCTCCCCCATCACAGCCCGCCAGATCAAAATCTGGACAGAGATCCCCTCCTATCCCCGATTAAGAAATGTGTCCTGACTGGGGATTGGGTGCCCGCACATGGAGCATGCCCTGAGGAGGTCAGACCGTTCCACAGACGGATGGATGAGTTCTCCATCCAAGCCGACTGCCTACTATGGGGCAGTCGGGTAGTTATGCCCAGAAGGGCAGGGAGGCATTCATCAGGGACCCCCACAGCGAGCACCCAGGCATTGTGCTGATGAAAGCCATTGCCCGGTCACACGTTTGGTGGCCTGGAATTGATTCAGACCTGGAACACTGTGTTCGCAGGTGCACGATGTGTACCCAGCTGGGTAATGCCCCCAGGGAGGCCCCGCTCAGCCCGTGGCCCTGGCCCACCAGGCCATGGTCACGCATTCATGTTGACTACACGGGCCCATTCATGGGAAAGATGTTCCTTATTGTGGTAGATGCGTACTCGAAATGGATCGAGTGCATCATTCTGAATTCATGCACGTCATCCACCACCGTGGAAAGCCTACGTGCAATCTTTGCTGCCAGATATCCTGGTTATTGATAATGGCCCATGTTTCACAAGCTACGAATTCTGAGAGTTTATGACGGGCAATGGCATCAACCACCTCAGGACTGCGCCGTTCAAGCTGGCCTCCAATGGCCAGGCGGAACGTGCGGTCCAAATCATTAAGCAAGGTATGCTCAGGATTCAAGGACTCTCCCTACAATGCCGCCTATCGCGTCTCCTGCTGGCCTATAGATCCCGACCACACTCGCTCACGGGGGTCCTGCCCGCAGAGCTACTAATGAAACGGACACTCAAAACTCAGTTGTCCCTCATTCACCCAGTCCTGACCGACATAGTTGAGGGCAAGCGCAAGTCACAAAACGAGTACGATGACCGTAATTCAAGGGGGAGATGTATAGAAATAAATGATCCTGTACTCGTCCTCAATCACGCCATGGGGCCCAAATGGCTTGAGGGCATTGTAATTGACAAAGAGGGGAATAGGGTCATCGTGGTAAAACTCAACAATGGTCAGATATGACGTAAGCATCTGGACCAAGTTTAAAAAAGGTTCAGCATCATCACAGCGGAACCTGAAGGAGATGGAGCACACAACACCGCCAGTGAACGAGCAACAAGAGCAATCAGAAGAATGCATAGTCCCTGCGGTCAGCCCAGACAGGCCGGAATCAACACAGGTGACAGACTCTCACGTCAGTGTCCAACAACCAGAGCCCCAACTGCAGCGTTCCAGGAGGGAGCGTAGACCACCTGAAAGACTAAACCTATGATCCCAATAAGACTTGGGGGTGGGGAGGGGGGGGCGGTGGGGAGGTGATGTCATGTATGTTACCACAATGTAACACCACTGTATTACTGTATACACTCAACCTCAATGCGCATCTTGACCACAAGGGGTGAACTTGTGGGAGACAGTCCTTACTTGATCACACGGGTATAAAGAGGGAGGTCCCATTCAGGGTCATCGTCTTTGGAGTCCTGTGAATAAAGAGTTAAGGTCACAGAGTGACCTTGTCCCCAGAATGTGCCTCGTGTGGTTTCATATTGTAGAGTAAGGACTTTACATTGGTGACGAGAAACGGGAATTCACGACCCACGAGAATGGCCACCAGGAGCACAGATGAATGGTACTGTGTTGGGGAAGACTGGGACAATTTTGTCGAGAGGCTTCAGCAAAGCTTCATTACGAAAGAATGGCTGGGGGATGCAGCGGCCGACAAGCGAAGGGCTCATCTTTTGACCAGCTGCGGACCAAAGACTTACGTGCTCATGAAGGACTTACTAGCACCCAAAAATCCGGCGGACAAAACCTTTGAAGAACTTAGAAAATTAATCGGGGAGCACCTCAAACCGGTGAGTAGCATACATATGGCCCGACACAGATTCTACACCCACAGACGTCGTGAAGGACAGAGCATACCGGACTTCGTAGCGGACCTCCGGCGTTTGGCCAGCCTCTGTAAGTTCACAGACGCCTGCAGGGGGGAGATGCTAAGGGAATTCTTTATCAAGGGCATCGGTCATGCGGGAATTTTCCGCAAATTAATTGAGAACAAGGATTTGACCTTGGAAGCGACGGCGTTGATAGCTCAAACTTTCATGGCTGTGGAGGAAGAGACGAAAATAATATGCACGGGCAATTTACATCACCAACGTCCAGCTCCGCCTCCTCGATGCTGCCGCTGCTCCCTCCGACTGCTGGGTCTCTTGTCGGCCTCACCAACTTGCGCAAAACATAAAAACAGATCGTAAAAGCTTTTACCGATATATAAAACGGAAGAAAGTGACTAAAGTAAATGTTGGTCCCTTAGAAGATGAGAAGAGGGATTTAATAATGGGAAATGTGGAAATGGCTGAGACCTTAAACAATTATTTTGCTTCGGTCTTCACAGTGGAAGACACAAAAACCATGCCAAAAATTGCTGGTCACGGGAATGTGGGAAGGGAGGACCTTGAGACAATCACTATCATTAGGGGGGTAGTGCTGGACAGGCTAATGGGACTCAAGGTAGAAAAGTCCCCTGGTCCTGATGAAATGTATCCCAGGGTATTAAAAGAGATGGCGGAAGTTATGGCAGATGCATTCGTTATAATCTACCAAAAGTCTCTGGACGCTGGGGAGGTACCAACGGATCGGAAAGCAGCTAATGTAATGCCTCTGTTTAAAAAAGGGGGCAGACAAAAGGCAGGTAACTATAGGGGGGTTAGTGTAACATCTGTAGTTGGAAAAATGCTTGAAGCTGTCATTAAGGAAGAAATAGTGGGACATCTAGATAGGAATAGTGCAATCAAGCAGACGCAACATGGATTCATGAAGGGGAAATTATGTTTAACTAATTTACTGGAATTCTTTGAGGATATAACGAGCATGGTGGATAGAGGTGTCACGATGGATGTGATGTATTTAGATTTCCAAAGGGCATTCAATAAGGTGCCACACAAAAGGTTACTGCAGAAGATAAAGGTATGCGGAGTCAGAGGCAATGTATTAGCATGGATCGAGAATTGGCTAGCTAACAGAAAGCAGAGAGTCGGGATAAATGGGTCCTTTTCGGGTTGGAAATCGGTGATTAGTGGTGTGCCACAGGGATCGGTGCTGGGACCACAACTGTTTACAATATACATAGATGACCTGGAAGAGGGGACAGAGTGCAGTGTAACAAAATTTGCAGATGACACAAAGGTTAGTGGGAAAGCGGGTTGTGTAGAGGACACAGAGAGGCTGCAAAGAGATTTAGATAGGTTAAGCGAATGGGCTAAAGTTTGGCAGATGAATACACTGTCGGAAAATGTGAGGTCATCCACCTTGGAAAAAAAAACAGTAAAAGGGAATATTATTTGAATGGGGAGAAATTACAACATGCTGCGGTGCAGAGGGACCTGGGCGTCCTTGTGCATGAATCCCAAAAAGTTAGTTTGCAGGTGCAGCAGGTAATCAGAAAGGCGAATGGAATGTTGGCCTTCATTGCGAGAGGGATGGAGTACAAAAGCAGGGAGGTCCTGTTGCAACTGCACAGGGTATTGGTGAGGCCGCACCTGGAGTACTGCATGCAGTTTTGGTCACCTTACTTAAGGAAGGATATACTAGCCTTGGAGGGGGTACAGAGACAATTCACTAGGCTGATTCCTGAGATGAGGGGGTTACCTTATGATGATAGATTGAGTAGACTGGGTCTTTACTCGTTGGAGTTCAGAAGGATGAGGGATAATCTTATAGAAACATTTAAAACAATGAAAGGGATAGACAAGATAGAGGCAGAGAGGTTGTTTCCATTGGTCGGGGAGACTAGAACTTGGGGGCACAGCCTCAAAATACGGGGGAGCCAATTTAAAACCGAGTTGAGAAGGAATTTCTTCTCCCAGAGGGTTGTGAATCTGTGGAATTCTCTGCCCAAGGAAGCAGTTGAGGCTAGCTCATTGAATGTATTCAAATCACAGATAGATAGATTTTTAACCAATAAGGGAATTAAGGGTTACGGGGAGCGGGCGGGTAAGTGGAGCTGAGTCCATGGCCAGATCAGCCATGATCTTGTTGAATGGCGGAGCAGGCTCGAGGGGCTAGATGGCCTACTCCTGTTCTTAATTCTTATGTTCTTATGCTCCGCCTCCTTGATGCTGCTGCTGCTCCCTCCGACTGCTGAGCCTCTTGTTGGCCTCTCCAACATCCCGCTCCACCTCCTCGACGCTGCCTGAGGAGCAGGTGGAGTCACTGCAGGGCATACCGAACGCTGAGAATTTCCTGTAGTGCAAATTCCAGGAGGTGGTCACCCAACAGCTATAGAGAGTTCAGGAGGTAAGTAAGTGGGTGGCCATCCAGCAGGGAAGGAAGAGGCAGGCAGTGCAGGAATCCTCCATGAGTGTAGCACTTTCAAACTGGTTTTCAGCACTGAATACTGGTGAAAGTGACAACACCTTGGGCGAGTGCAGTCTGGAGCACATCTGTGGCACTGGAGAGCAAATGAATGCATGGCAAGAGTGGAGAGCAAAGTGTAGAAATGCAGTGGTCATGGGAGATTCGATAGTGAGGGGGACAGACAGGTGTTTCTGCAACCGCTGACGTGAGTTCCGCATGGTGTGTTGGCTCCCTGGTGCCAGGGTTAAATGCATCACTGAGAGGGTGCAGAACATTTTCAGTAGGAGAAGGCGAACAGCCATATGCTGTATTGTATTGATCAAAGAAACTATTTACGCACTGGAGAGGAATTATGTAGCTGAGGGGCCAAGGACAGAGTCTATTTGATTAGAATTAAGGAACAGTTGAGGAGCTATTAAGCTACTGGGAGTATACTGTAGGCCACCAAGAATCAAATTTTCAGGCAAATTACAGATGCAGAATAGTCATTATGGGGAACTCCAAATATCCTAATATAGACTGGGATAGTAACAGTGTAAAGGGCAAAGAGGGAAAGGAATTCCTGAAATGTGTACGAAAACTTTATTGGTCAATGTGTTTCCAGCCCAACAAGAAAGGAAGCAGTGCTGGTTCTAGTTCTGGGGAATGAAGTGCGATAAGTGGAGTACGTTTCAGTGGGAGATCATTTTGGGAACAGTGATCAGAATATCAGATTTAGAATAGTTATGGAAAAGGACAAGGTATAATCAAGCATAAAAATAGTTAACTGGATGAGGGCTAACTTCAGTAAGTTGAAAAAGGATCTGGTGCAGGTTGATTGGAATCAAAAATTGGCAGGCAGAACAGAACAGAGGCATAGAGTACAAAAGCCAGGAAGTTATGCTAAACCTATATAAAATACTAGTTTGGCACCAGCTGGAGTAACGTGTCCAATTTGGCCATCACACTTTAGGAAGGACATGAAGGCTTTGGAGAGGATAACAGTAAAATTGTACCATTTAGTTCATGTTGCCTTTCCTCATTTTTCCTACCAAAATGCATCACTTCACACTTCTCTGCATTAAATTTCAATAGACTGTTTATGTCCTCCCAAAGTTTGTTACTATTCCTCCTCATTCTTTATTACATTGGAGTTTCGTGACATCTGCAAAATTTTAAATTATGCCCTGTATACCCAAGTCCAGACCATTAATGTATATCTAAAAGGGCAACGATCCTAATACCGATCCCTGGCGAATACATCTGTATTCTTCACTTCAATCTGAAAAATGGATCAGTATTAGGATCATTTTAAAGGGGGTGCAGAAACAGAGAGACCAAGGGGTGTATGCATACAAAGCTTTGAAGATGCAGAAGAGATTTACTACAATGGTACCAGGGATAAAGGACTTCAGTTATGGGGAGAGACTGGAGAAGCTGGGGTTGGTCGCCTTAGAGCAGAGAAGGTTTGATAGAGGGTGTTTAAAATCATAAACGGTTTTGATAAGAACATAAGAAATAGGAGCAGGAGTAGGCCATACGGTCCCTCGAGCCTGCTCCACCATTTAATATGATCATGGCTGATCCGATCATGGACTCAGGTCCACTTCCCTGCCCGCTCCCCATAACCCCTTATTCCCTTATCGTTTAACAAACTGTCCATTTCTGTCTTAAATTTATTCAATGTCCCAGCTTCCACAGCTCTTTGAGGCAGCAAATTCCACAGATTTGCAACCCTCTGAGAGAAGAAATTTCTCCTCATCTCAGTTTTAAATGGGCGGCCCCTTATTCTAGGATCATGCCCTCGAGTTCTAGTCTCCCACACCAGTGGAAACATCCTCTCTGCATCCACCTTGTCAATTCCCCTCATAATCTTATACATTTCGATAAAATCACCTCTCATTCTTCTGAATTCCAATGAGTAGAGGCCCAACCTCCTCAACCTTTCCTCATAAGTTAACTCACTCATCTCCAGAATCAACCTCGTGAATCTTTTCTGAACTGCCTCCAAAGCAAGTATATCCTTTCGTAAATATGGAAACAAAAACTGTTTCCAGAAGGGTCAGTAACCAGAGGACACAGATTTAAGGTGATTGGCAAAATAACTTAATTGGTGGAAGGCCAATTTCAGCAGGTTGAGAATGGATCTGGCCCGGTTGAAATTGGAATCAGAGATTGCCAGGCAAAACTGTAATCGAACAATGGGCTGCCATTAAAGAGGAGATGGTTCAGGTACAGTCGAGATACATTCCCACGAGGGAGAAAGGGAGGGCAACCAAAGCAAGAGCTTTCTGGATGACAAAAGAGACAGAAAGTAAGATGAAGCAGAAAAAGGGAGCATATGATAGATGTCAGGTTGAGAATACAAATACCAGGCTGAATATAGAAACTTCAGAGGGGAAGTGAAAAAGGAAATAAGAGGGAAAATGGAAATAATAATAGATTGTCACCTAACATAAAAGGGAATCTAAAAGTTTTCCAGAGGCACATAAATAGTAAACGGGTAGTAAGATATGGGGAGAGGCCGATTAGTGACTAAAAAGGAGACCTACGCATGGAGGCAGAGGGCATAGCTGAGGTACTAAATAAGTACTTTGCATCTGTATTTACCAAAATGGATCAAATTGCCTCCTTCTGTGCTGCTGGAATCCATTATTAAGGAAGTAGTAGCAGGCCATTTGGAAAAGCATAATTCAGTCAAGCAGAGTCAGCATGGTTTTATGAAAGGGAAATCATGTTTGACAAATTTGCTGGAGTTCTTTGAGGATCTAATGAGTAGGGTGGATAAGGGAGAACCAGTGGATGTGGTGTATTTGGATTTCCAGAAGGCATTCGATAAGATGCCACATAAAAGGTTACTACGCAAGATAAAAGTTTATGGGTTTGGGGGTAAAATATTAGCATGGATAGAGGATTGGCTAACTAACAGAAAACAGAGAGTTGGGATAAATGGGTCATGTTCTGATTGACAAACAGTAACTAGTGGGGTGCCACAGAGATCGGTGCTGGGGCCTCAACTTTTTACAATCTATATTAATGATTTGGATGAAGGGACTGAGTGTAATGTAGCCAAGTTTGCTGATGATACAAAGATGGGTGGGAAAGCAAGTTGTGAGGACACAAAAAATCTGCAAAGGGATATCGACAGGCTAAGTAAGTGGACAAAAAATTGGCAGATGGAGTATAATGTGGGAAAGTGTGAGGTTATCCACTTTGGCAGAAAAAATAAAAAAGCAAATTATTATTTAAATGGAGAAAAATTACAATATGCTGCAATACAGAGGGACCTAGGGGGTCCTTGTGCATGAAACACAAAAGATTAGCATGTAGGTACAACAGGGGCGCTTGATTTTACGTTATAATAAAATAGCTGTAGGTACAGCAAGTAATCAGGAAGGCAAATGGAATGTTGGCCTTTATTGCAAGGGGGATGGAGTGTAAAAGCAGAGAAGTCCTGCTACAACTGTGCAGGATATTGGTGAGGCCACACCTGGAGTACTGCGTACAGTTTTGGTCTCCTCAATCTTCCTTGCTGCAATGCTCCATCCTACCCTCAGCAAGCTCCCTGCTGGAGTGGAGCTAAATTACAGGACAAACTGGATTCTGTTCAACCTCCGCCGCCTCCAGGCCAAATTCAAGGTCGGCCCATCCTCCGTCATCGAACTACAGTACGCAGACGATGCCTGCGTCTACGCACGCGGAGGCCGAACTCCAAGCTATCGTCCACACCTTGACCGAGGCATACGAGAGCATGGGCCTTACACTAAAGATCCGTAAGACAAGGTCTTCTACCAACCTGCCCCTGCCACACAGCACTGCCCCCCGGTTATCAAAATCCATGACGAGGCTTTGGACAACTTGGACCATTTTCTATACCTCGGGAGCCTACTGTCAACTAGGGCAGACATCGACAATGAGGTCCAACACCGCCTTCAGAGTGCCAGTGCAGCCCTTGGTCGCCTGAGGAAGAGAGTGTTTGAAGATCAGGAGCTCAAACTCGGCACCAGGCTCATGATTTACAGAGCAGTGGTGATACCTGCCCTCCCATATGGCTCAGAGACACGGCAGCAGACACCTCAAAACACTGGAGAAGTACCACCAACGCTGCCTCCGCAAAATCCTGCAAATCCATTGGCAGGATAGGCTCACCGACGTCAGTGTCCTCGCTCAGGCCAATATCCCCAGCATCGAAGTACTGACCACGCTCGATCAGTTCCGCTGGGCAGGACACATCATCCACATGCCTGACACGAGACTCCCAAAACAAGCGCTCCACTCGGAGCTCCAACATGGCAAGCGAGCCCCAGGTGGACAGAGGAAATGCTTCAAGAACACCTCCTTGAAAAAATGTAACATCCCCACCGATACATGAGAATCCCTGGCCCAAGATCGCTCAACACGGAGGAAAAGCATACGGGAAGGTGCTGAACACCTCGAGTCTCTTCGCCGAGAGGAAGCTGAAGCCAAGTGTCGACAGCAGAAGGAGCATGTGGCAACCCAGGCACCCCAGACACCTGTTTCTTCAACCACCGTTTGCCCCACCTGTGACAGAGACTGTAGATCTCGCATTGGACTCTTTAGCCACCTGAGAACTAATTTCTAGTGTGGAAGCAGGTCATCCTTGACTAGGGACTGCCAATGATGATGGTGATTTAAGGAGGGATATACTTGTATTGGAGGCACTTCAGAGAAGATTCACCAGGTTGATTCCGGAGATGAAGGGGTTGACTTATGAAGAAATGTTGAGCCTATACTCATTGGAAGTCAGAAGAATGAGAGGTGATCTATTCGAAACATATAAGATAATGAGGGGGCTTGACAAGATAGATGCGGAGAGGATGTTTCCACTCATCGGGGAGTTTTAGAACTAGGGGGCATAGTTTCAGAATAAGGGGTCGCCCATTTAAAACTGAGATGAGGAGGAATTTCTTCTCTGAGGGTTGTAAATCTGTGGAATTTTCTGCCACAGAGAGCTGTGGAGGCTGGGTCATTGAATATATTTAAGGCGGAGATAGATAAATTTTTGAATGATAAAGGAGTAAAGGGTTATGGGAAGCGGGCAAGGAAGTGGAGCTGAGCCCACGATCAGATCAGCCATGATCTTATTAAATGGCGGAGCAGGCTCGAGGGGCCAAATGGCCTACTTCTGCTCCTATTTCTTATGCTCTTATCATTGTATGGCTGATACTGCAAGCAGAAAAGATTAAGACAGATGAATAACCCAGAACAATGCATTTTACATTGTAATTTAGAAACAAAGAGGTGCAGTTGTGATGAAGGTACTTTGAAAACAAAACTGGAGGGTTTCAAAGAGACCAGTCACTCACTCGTTAAATGCAGTGGCACAAACACACCCGTTGACACACTGTTATTCGCTCGGCTCCATACTGGCTGCCTTGGCTCAGAGATGGATACACGCAACCTCAGGTGAGGGTGCCCTCGGCCCAGATGTGGGTTCACGCAACCTCAGGTAAGGGTGCTTTCGGCCCAGATGTGGGTTCACGCGACCTCGGGTAAGGGTGCCCTCGGCCCAGAGATGGATACACGCGACCTCAGGTGAGGGTGCCCTCAGCCCAGATGTGGGTTCACGCGACCTCAGGTAAGAGTGCCTTTGGCCCAGATGTGGGTTCACACGACCTCGGGTAAGGGTGCCCTCGGCCCAGAGGTGGGTACACGCAACCTCCGGTGAGGGTGCCCTCGGCCCAGATGTAGATTCATGCAACCTCGGGTGAGTGTGCCTTCGGCCCAGGTGTGGGTACACGCAACCTCGGGTGAAGGTGCCCTCGGCCCAGATGTGAGTTCACGCGACCTCGGGTAAGGGTGCCCTCGGCCCAGAGATGGATACACGCAACCTCAGGTGAGGGTGCCCTCAGCCCAGATGTGGGTTCACGCGACCTCAGGTAAGAGTGCCTTTGGCCCAGATGTGGGTTCACACGACCTCGGGTAAGGGTGCCCTCGGCCCAGAGGTGGGTACACGCAACCTCCGGTGAGTGTGCCCTCGGCCCAGGTGTGGGTACACGCAACCTCGGGTGAAGGTGCCCTCGGCCCAGATGTGAGTTCACGCGACCTCAGGTGAGGGTGCCCTCGCCCTCTGTCGGTTGGATGGTAAACATCCGGTGCGTTTGAATAGTTTTGGGCGGGAATCGGCTGCGGCGGCCGCCATCTTGTTCGCCGCCTCTCGCTCTCAGTCAGTATTTGTGTGAGGAGCCGGGGGGAGGGCGGTCGGAGAGCCACAACCGACCGACCGGCCGGTCTTGGGACTGAAGCAGAACGGAGTGGGCGCGACACTGCACCGTGAGTGAAGGCGCAAACATTCTGACCGCGCATGTTCGTGGCCGGCCGGCTTTCGGTTCCTGCTGGACGGCCCAGCTTTATTTATAGTGCGCGGTGGATGCGCACGTCAGCGCTTGGAGGAAGGAGCGAGGCCCCGGCCCCGGCTCCGGCTCCCGCTTGGTAGGTGCAGTGTAAAAGTGGGAGCGCGGTACGGGCTGAGCAAACGGTGGGCGAGAAACGTCCCTGGGGATCTCGGGGACTAAGCCGTGGGATAAAATGGCGACAGGCGAAGGCGAGTGGGAGAAGCGGCCTATCCCCGGCCTCGAGTGCTCAGCTCGGCCGTTCAGGCTTGTCCGGGAGGCGGCTGGGACACGAAGGAAATCGCGGATAGTCGGTGGGCCACTGGCACGCTCCTTCCCTTTCGGTCTCGATCGGTCGGGCGGCACCAACGGTCGCGCTGGGCTCCGGACATCATGTTCCCCGCTGATCTCGGTATTTCTGTGCGGACTTTGGTTGCTCAGCAGCTGTTTTCAGGTTGTTTGGGCCCGTAACCCTGGGTTTATCGTAATCATAGGATCATAACTCCAATTGTTTTAATTCTTTGTTGCGCCCCTTCTCTTGCCTCTCTCCAACCTCTTATGTTTTACCCAGGGCCTTTTATTTATTTCTCCAGTGTTTATGCGGCTTTGACACTTCATCCGCCGCCTCACACAAATTCTGCGTGACACCGACGTATTATGTTTAATCGCGCGTTTTAATCGATCTAGTTCCGAGTTCAGTTTTAGATTTGCGTCTCGGAGTAAAAGTGACAATGCAACACGAGTTCAAATCAATTATTGTGGTCTTTTGGCCATTTGAACAAACCTGTACTGAAAATCCCGTCTGTTTTGTAATGTATGCTGCCGTATTAGTAACGCTACTGAACCTGTAAAACTTCCGATTGGTCTATGTTAACCTCAGACCCATAAGATATCCATTCACTTTTAAAATTGTTTTTGGTATGGTAACATTGGAAATATTTTTATTTGCCTGGTCTGCCCTGAATATAAATCTCCACCCTATTTACGTGAGCAATGCCACGGGAGTAGCATTGTCCACAAAATGAGCAATTAGTTACAGTACAGAAATGTTTAATATTGTTACAATTTCATTGTTTTGTTTTGCTTTGCATGCAGTGAGAAGGTGAGCGAAGTTTCGTGTAAAAGTAACATGGAGTCTGTGTTTGATCTATTATCGTCTAAATGTTTTGGCACTTTTTAAATATAGCTTGATTACAGATTTCCATGTTTAAATTGGAAAGGTCAGTTACGGAGAACATAACATAAGAAATAGGAGCAGGAGTAGGGCATTTGGGCCCTCAAGCCTGCTCCACCATTCAATAAGATAATGGCTGATCTGATCATGGACTCGGCACCACTTCCCTGCCCTCTCGCCATAACCTTTTACTCCCTTTATCGCTCAAAAATCTATTTATCTCTGCCTAAATAAATTCAATTACCCAGCCTCCACAGCTCTCTGGGACAGAGAATTCCATAGATTTACAACCCTCAGCGAGAAGAAATTTCTCCTCGTCTCAGTTTTAAATGGGTGACCCCTTATTCGAAGACTGTCTCCTAGTTTTAGTTTCCCCTATGAGTGGAAATATACCCTCTGCATCCACCTTGTTGAGCTCTCATTATCTTATATGTTTCGATAAGATCACCTCTCATTCTTCTGAACTCCAATGTGCATAGGCTCAACCTATCCTCATAAGTCAACCCCCTCATCTCTGGAATCAACCTAGTGAACCTTCTCTGAACTGCCTCCAATGCAAGTATATCTTTCCTTTAAATATGGAGACTAAAACTGTACACAGTACTCCAGGTGTGGCCTCACTAATACCCTGTACAGTTGTAGACAGGAAAAGTACAAGATTCAACCTTCGTCGCCTCGAGGCCAGATCCAAGACCATCCCATCCTCTGTCGTCGAGTTATAGTATGCAGGCGACGCTTGCGTCTACGCACATTCAGAGCCCGAACTCCAAGTCATCTTCAACATCGTTACCGAGGCATACGAAAGCATGGGCCTTAGGCTAAAGATCTGTAAGACAAAGGTCCTCCACCAACCTGACCCTACCACTCAGCAATGCCCTGCCTCCCCCCCCCCAGTCATCAAGATCCATGGCGTGGCCGTGGATAACGTAGACCACTTTCCATCCCTCAGGAGCCTATTATCAGCAAGGGCAGACATCAACGACAAAGTTCAACACCGCCTCCAGTGTGCCAGCGCAGTCTTTGGCCACCTGAGGAAGAAAGTGTTTGACTATCAGTCCCTCAAATCTGGCACGAAGCTTATGGTCTACAGGGCTGTGGTGATGCCCACCTTCCTGTATGGCTCAGAGACATGGCCCGTATACAGTAGATACCTCAAATCGCTGGAGAAATACCACCAACAATGTCTCCAAGATCGTGCAAATCCCCTGGGAGGACAGACGCACCAACGTTAAGTGTTCTCGATCAGGTCAGCATCGAAGCACTGACCACACTCGACCAGCTCCGTTGGGCGGGCCACATTATTTGCATGCCCGACACAAGACTCCCAAGGCAAGTGCTCGACTTGAAGCTCCTACACGGCAAGTGAGCCCCAGGTGGGCAGAGGAAACGTTTCAAGGACACCCTCAAAGCCTCTTTGATTAAGTGCAACATCTCCACCGACACCTGGGAATCCCTGACCAAAGATTGCCCTGAGTGGAGGAGGAGCATTCAGGAGGGCGCTGAGCACTTCGAATCTCGTTGCCGAGTGCAGGCAGCGGAAGGAGCATGTGGCAAACCAGACTCCCCACCCACCTTTTTCTTCAACAATTGTCTGTCCCACCTGAGACAGACTGCAATTCCTGTATTGGACCGTTCACTCACCTGAGAACTCGCCTTTTGAAGTGGAAGCAAGTCTTCCTCGATTTTAAGGGACTGCCTATGATGTACAGTTGTAGCAGGACTTCTCTGCTTTTATACTCTATCCCCCTTGCAATAAAGGCCAACATTCCATCTACCTTCCTGATTACTTGCTTTACCTGCATACTAACTTTTTGTGTTTCATGCACAAGGACCCCCAGGTGTCTCTGTACTGCAACACTTTGCAATTTTTCCCCATTTTTAATTATAATTTGCTTTTTTATTATTTCTGCCAAAATGGATAACCTCACATTTTCCCACTTTATATTCCATCTGCCAAATTTTTGCCCACTCACTTAGCCTGTCTGTAATCCCTTTGCAGATTTTTTTTGTGTTCACCTCACAATTTGCTTTCCTACCCATCTTTATATCATCAGCAAACTTGGCTACATTACACTCTGTCCCTTCATCCAAGTCATTCATTTACATTGTAAATAGTTGAGGATCCAGCACCGATCCCTGCAGCACCCCACTAGTCACTGTTTGCCAACCGGAAAATTACCCATTTATCCCGACTCTCTTCCGTTAGCCAATCCTCTCTCCATGCTAATATATTGCCCCCTACCCTGTGAGATACAGTGTTTCATGTGTGGAGAGAAGAGGCCAGAACCCAACTTGTTGGATTTGTAATTGAATAATCTAATAATTAAATATTAACTTAATTGGTAAATTTTTATGCAAGATGCTGAGTTTACTGTACAGCAGACAGTACAGGCTGGAGAACATTTATCTTGCGAATTATTGTTGCTCAGAGTAATTCAAGACTAATGAAGGTGGATTATCTGCTGGTAACTTATTTGTGTGGCGGAGGTATAACAGTGTTGTTACATGATAGCTCTTGTCAGGCCAGATATCCTTTCTGCCCAAAATAACACCCAATATCTAGAAAAATGTACCACCTGTTTGGAAAAAGATTTAGTATGATTTACATATCATAGATGACTGTTACACTGATGTGCCTAAACTATTGAATTACTACATTGTACCTGTAACGCATTGACAGATGGCTGTTGTGCAACAATTGACAGATGATTTAATGTGCACACGAGTCCCAGGATGATCTCCCAACTAGAGTGCTAATTTCTGATGCTAGTCTTCATCTCTATGCATAATAGAAACATAGAAAATAGGTGCAGGAGTAGGCCATTCAGACCTTCGAGCCTGCACCACCATTCAATAAGATCATGGCTGATCCTTCACCTCAGTACCCCTTTCCTGCTTTCTCTCCATACCCCTTGATCCCTTTAGTCGTAAGGGCCATATCTAACTCCTTCTTGAATATATCCAATGAACTGGCATCAACAACTCTGCGGTAGGGAATTCCACAGGTTAACAACTCTGAGTGAAGAAGTTTCTCCTTATCTCAGTCCTAAATGGTTTACCCCTTATCCTAAGACTGTGTCCCCTGGTTCAGGACTTTCCCAACATCGAGAACATTCTTTCTGCATCTAATCTGTCCAGTCCTGTCAGAATCTTATGTTTCTGAGATCCCCTCTCATCCTTCTAAACTCCAGTGAATACAGGCCCAGTTGATCCAGTCTCTCCTCATGTCAGTCCTGCCATCCCGGGAATCAGTCTGGTGAACCTTCACTGCACTCCCTCAATAGCAAGAACGTCCTTCCTCAGATTAGGAGACCAAAACTGAACACAATATTCCAGGTGAGGCCTCACCAAAGCCCTGTACAACTGCAGTAAGACCTCCCTGTTCCTATACTCAAATCCCCTAGCTGTGAAGGCCAACATTCCATTTGCCGCCTTCACTGTCTGCTGTACCTGAATGCCAACTTTCAATGACTGATGTACCATGACACCCAGGTCTCGTTGCATCTCCCCTTTTCCTAATCTGCCGCCATTCAGATAATATTCTGCCTTTGTGTTTTTGCCCCCAAAGTGGATAACCTCACATTTATCCACATTATACTGCATCTGCCATGCATTTGCTCACTCACCTAACCTGTCCAAATCACCCTGCAGCCTCTTAGCGTCCTCCTCACAGCTCACACTGCCACCCAGTAAGTGTCATCTGCAAACTTGGAGATATTACACTCAATTCCTTCATCTAAATCATTAATGTATATTGTAAATAGCTGGGGTCCCAGCACTGAGCCCTGCGGCACCCCACTAGTCACAGCCTGCTATTCTGAAAAGGACCCGTTTATCCCGACTCTCTGCTTCCTGTCTGCCAACCAGTTCTCTATCCATGTCAGTACATTACCCCCAGTACCATGTGCTTTAATTTTGCACACCAATCTCTTTTGTGGGACCTTGTCAAAAGCCTTTTGAAAGTCCAAATACACCACATCCGCTGGTTCTCCCTTGTCCACTCTACTAGTTACATCCTCAAAAAAAATTCCAGAAAATTTGTCAAGCATGATTTCCTTTTCATAAATCCATGCTGACTTGGACCGATCCTGTCACTGCTTTCCAAATGTGCTGCTATTTCATCTTTAATAATTGATTCCAACATTTTCCCCGCTACTGATGTCAGGCTAACCGGTCTATAATTACCTGTTTTTTTTTCTCCCTCCTTTTTTTTAAAAAAAAGTGGTGTTACATTAGCTACCCCCCAGTCCATAGGGACTGATCCAGAGTCGTTAGACTGTTGGAAAATGATCACCAATGCATCCACTATTTCTAGGGCCACTTCCTTAAGTACTCTGGGATGCAGACTATCAAGCCCCGGGGATTTATCGGCCTTCAATCCCATCAGTTTCCCGCCTAAAGGATATCCTTCAGTTCCTCCTTCTCGCTAGACCCTCGGTCCCTTTGTACTTCCAAAAGGCTATTTGTGTCTTCCTTCGTGAAGACAGAACCAAAGTATTTGTTCAACTGGTCTGCCATTTCTTTGTTCCCCATTATAAATTCACCTGAATCTGACTGCAAGGGATCTACGTTTGTCTTCACTAATCTCTTTCTCTTCACTTATCTATAGAAGCTTTTGCAGTCAGTTTTTATGTTCCTGGCAAGTTTCCCCTCATACTCTTTCTCTCCCCCGCCCCCCCCCCCTAATTAAACCCTTTGTCCTCCATTGCTGAATTCAAAATTTTTCCTAGTCCTCAGGTTTGCTGCTTTTTCTGGCCAATTTATATACCTCTTCCTTGGATTTAACACTATCCTTAATTTCCCTTGTTAGTCACGTTTGAAGCACCTTCCCCATTTTATTTTTACTCCAAACAGGGCTGTACAATTGTTGAAGCTCATCTATGTGATCCTTAAATGTTTGCCATTGCCTATCCACTGTCAACCCTTTAAATATCATTTGCCAGTCTATTCTAGCAAATTCACGTCTCATACCATCGAAGTTACCTTTCCTTAAGTTCAGGACCCTAGTCTCTGAATTAACTGTGTCACACGCCATCTTAATAAAGAATTCTACCATATTATGGTCACTCTTCCGCAAGTGGCCTCGCACAACAAGATTGCTAATCACTATTTAAGCCAAATATACATAACTTTGGATGTCTTGGTTGTGGGTGAACTAATCTAATAAATCCGACGTGATAATCTGGCAGTAAATTTAAAGAGTGTTCTGCAGTAGTTCATCTTGCAAATGTGTTCAAGGGAATTGTGCTAACAAACCAAACTCCGCCTTTAAAAATACATCTTCTGATAGTTAAATATAGTAGTGATACTAACTGGGGTGGAGAGAAAAGATTGGGAAGTTTATTTTAACCAGGATTGTATTACAAACCCTCTCCTGCCTTTTTGAGATTTATGTCTTTACAATGTGAAGAGGTCCATAAGCAGGTTTGTTGGCAGTCTTGCACAAAATTGACAGACCCCATTGCTGGAGATTGGAATTCTTTCCTGCAGCAGTCGATATGCAAAGGTAGTCTCAACTCTCTTTGAAAAGGAGCCGTATTATTATCTGTACAGGATTGATGGTTAATGGAGTATGTAACCATAGATCAGACATTTTAATGGAACACTGGGGTCCTCTGATTTTGCTTACCAGTTGATGATGTTGTGGTCCCTCGTATCGAGGATGACTTGCTTCCACGCCAAAAAGGGATGAGTTCACAGGTATTTCAATGAAGGACCTAATATTCCACGTCACGAACTAAATATTGAAGGGTGGAAGATGCATGTGCTTAGATTTTAACACGATGGCTGTTGCACACCAGTCACCACACGGCTTGACAGAGCTAGGTCTTGGACCAGTGGCAAGGATTAACCAAGACGATTGGAGACCAGCTCTACTGCATGGACCTAGTGTGCACACATATTGCAATGTGGGCTGGCCCGTGCTGCCCCTGGGCCCTCGCCTCTTCTGGGCCACGATCACGTCGTTCTGCGATCACTCGCTGCTCCTGCAGTACCTACCCACGCTCCAATCAGTGACCTGGACCTTGGTGACGTCCAATCCAGTCGCCCTCTTCACAGCCATCGCTCTCCAGCACATGCTGTACCTGTACGATGAGGATAGAGACATTAATGAGAATGTAAATTTACATGGTGATTCGGAAAGAGCTGGCTTGAAGCAACAATTTTTTTTTTTTTACTCACATACTTCACACAATCACCTAAAGAGTTCTGCACTAATTCATGTCGGCAATCATGGCATGTTAAATTAATTGTCCAGATACTAATTGTAGATTAAAATCCAGATAGGTGGTTGTAAGAAAGAGATTCATGACACAAGCACTTGGATTTCTTTGGATTTTTTTTTGGTTCTGCAAAGTTGACATCTTAATTTTCATGAAAGAAATTACCCCTGTCCCATCTTTTAACTTTAAATTCCTGGATTCTTTTACCTCAATCTGGTTCAGTAAAATTACTGAGTCGAATACCTCTTGTGCTTTGAACAAAGCAGTCTTTATTACCGGCCAGTAAGACCTATCAGACAGAAGATATACTCTCTGGATAGAGCGTACACACTCCCTACGGATAGGTGAAGTTACATCGTAAAGCGTTAACAGTTATACAGTTTTGAAATCAGATAACAAAATACAAATGGATTGACAGTCTAACTCAGCCACTCATTAGTCAATCTATGAGATGTTCTTCTTGAAAGCTCAAGCATTGCCTCTATATGTTTCAATCTAATTTCATGTTACAATTAGATGTCATTGGCAGGAGTAGTGACTTGAAACCTTGAGACAGACTGTTAGCTATGCTGATGTTGCACTATTTGCAATCTGACATTCTCCCAGCTATTCTTCCATGGCTTATACATTTTCATATATCCCGTTTACTTTACTATCCTTAATTCCATATATTCCGTTCAGATATCCACACTAATTCATGTCGGTAATCATGGCATGTTAAATTAATTGTCCAGATACTAATTGTAGATTAAAATCCAGATAGGTGGTTGTAAGAAAGAGATTCATGACACAAGCACTTGGATTTCTTTGGATTTTTTTTTGGTTCTGCAAAGTTGACATCATAATTTTCATGAAAGAAATTACCCCTGTCCCATCTTTTAACTTTAAGTGCTTGCCTTTAAATGCAATTGCTGGATGTCAAATTAAGTGGTTTTTTTTTTAAAAGCTTCCAAAAATGTAATCTTTATAACGTAAAATAAATATCTGACACAGAGCTACAATGCTGTAATTTAATTTGGTGTACCTGAACAACTGAATTACTGCAGTGTATCTTTACAACTATCTATGGGAAACATGTTTTATATACTTATAACATTGACAATCTTTTTGGAGAACAGGTTGTTTAATGTGTGCAGTGTTTAAAGGGCATGTTAAGTTCACGGGAGAGACTATATATCATACTAATATATTAAATTGTTTTGAGGAACTCTTGATGTTTGTGGGTTTAGTTTGGAATCAGAGAAATTTATGCCACCGAAAGAGGCCAGTCGGCTCATCGTGTCTGCAGGCTGACGGAGAGCTATCCAGCCTAATCCCACTTTCCATCTCTTGGTCCACAGCCCTGTAGGTTATGGCACTTCAGATACATATCCAAGTACTTTTTATATGCAATGAGGGTTTCTGCCTCTACCACCCTTTCAGGCAGGGAGGTTCAGACCTCCATCGTCCTCTGGGTGAAAAAGTTCTCCTCAACACTCCTTTAATCCTTCTACCAATTACTTTAAATCTATGCCCCCTGGTTATTGACCTCTCTGTGAAGGGAAATAGGTCCTTTCTATCCACTCTATCCAGGCTCCTCATAATTTTATACACCTCAATTAAGTCTTCCCTCAGCCTCTTTCAAAGAAAACAACCCCTGCCTACCTGATCACTCCTCATCGCTAAAATAAGCCAACCATGGCGACATCCTCAAATCTCCTGTACGCTCTCTAGTACAATCATTTCTGTAATGTGTTGACCATGTGTTATGCAGTACTCTAGCGGTGGCCTAACTAGTCTTTTTTTTTTATACAGTCCAAGCATAACGCCCCTGCTCTATACGATAAAGAAAAGTATCCTGTAACCACCTTTTCTACCTGCCCTGCTACCTTCAGGAATCTGTTGTCATGCACTTCATGGTCCCTCTGTTCCTCTACACTTCTCAGTGTCCTGCCAATTATTGTATATTCCATTGCCTTGTTGACACTCTCCGAAGGCATTACTTCACACTTCTCCAGATTGAATTCCATTTGCAACTTTTCTGCCCACGTGACCAGTGCGTTGATATCTCCCTGCAGTCTACAGCATGCTCACTGAATCACAAGGCCAGTTTTTGAATTATCATGTCCCCTACATTTGAAGTCTAAATCACTGGCATATACCATAAAAAGCAAGGGACCAAGTACTGAGCCCTGAGGAGTCCAATTAGAAGCAGCCTTCTAATCACAAAAACACCCATTGACGATTACCCTTTGCTTCCTGCTACTGAGCCAGTTTTGGATCCTGCTTGCCACTTTCCCTTGGGTCCATGGGCTTTTACTTTTCTGCCCAGTCTGCTGTGTGTGACCTTGTCAAAAGCCTTGCTAAATTCCATGTAGACTACATCAAACGCACTACCCTCATTGACCTTCCTTGTTTACCCCCGCAAAAAATTGAATCAAGTTAGCCAGACACTATCTTCCCATGCCAAATCCATCATGACTGTCCTTAATTAATCCATGCCTTTCTAATTGACAATTAGTACTGCCCTCAGAATTTTTTCCAATTATTTGCCTACCGCTAAGGCTGACTGACCTGTAATTACTCGGTCTATCTCTCGTGAAACAACTGTACAAGATTAGCAGTCCTCCACTCTTGACTGGGTATAACAGCTGAAAACACCTCCCAGTAAAGGTAAAAAAATATTAACTTTGAGGAAAGTTCTGCGTTCTCTGCTATTGTATTGGCACTACCATAAAAAAAATCTGAAGTAAGTTCTTCAGATCAATTGCTGTGGTCAAGCATTTGGATGTGATCCATTGCAGTTCAATGCTAAATTGTGGGCTTTAAAAAAATTAATTTGCAATGATTTAATGCATCAAAAAATTGGTTGTTACGACCCCTAGTAGTCCATCATTTTTAGTGCATGTCTCCTGTTTACCTCGATACCATAACTACCCTAAATAATGTACCATTTATATGTTCTATGTGCTTTGTAGCTAGATTAATTTGTCTACTATGCAAGTGATTTGCTATCTTTTCGAGCGGTGCTATTGCAATACCATATTATACTCTTACTATACTTTTCATAACATAAGAATTAGGAGCAGGAGGAGGGCATTCAGCCCCTCGAGCCTGCTCTGCCATTCAATTAGATCCTTCCACCTCAACTCCACTTTTGTGCACTATCCTCGTAAACCTTGATTCCCTTAATATCCAAAAATCTATCGATCTCTGTCTTGAATATACTCAACGACTGAGCCTCCACAGTCCACTGGAGTAGAGAATTCCAAAGATTCACCACCCTCTGAGTGAAGAAGTTTCTTTCATTTCAGTCCTAACTGGCCAACCCCTTATTCTGAGACTGACCCCTGGTTCTAGACTCCTCAGCCAGAGGAAACATCCTCCCTGCATCTACCCTGTCGAGCCCTGTAGGAATTTTGTATGTTTCCATGAAATCACCTCTCATTCTTCTAAACTTGAGAGAATTTAGCCTAAATTTCACGTCCGAAGACAATCCCCCCCCCCCCCCCCCCCCCCCCCAATCCCAGGAATCAGTCTGGTGAACCTTCGTTGCACTCCCTCAATGGCACGTATATCCTTCCTTGGGCAAGGAGACCAAAACTGTACACAATACTCCAGGTGTGGTCTCACCAGGGCCCTATATAATTGCAGTAAGAGATCTTTACTATTGCACTCCAATCCTCTTGTAATAAAGGCCAACATACCATTTGCTTTCTTAATTGCTTGCTGTACCTTCATATTAACTTTCAGTAATTCGTGTATAAGGACACTCTGGTCCCTCTGAACACCAACATTTCCCAATCTCTCGCCATTTAAAAAATATTCCGCTTTTCTATTTTTCCTACCAAAGTGGATGCCTTCTGAAAATCTAAATATACCACATGCACTGATTCTCCCCCTTCTGCGCCCCCCCCCCCCCCCCCGCCTTATCTATTCTGCTAGTTACAATCTCAAAAAACTCTAACCGATTTGTCAAACATGATTTCCCTTTCATAAATCCATGTTGACTCTGCCCAATCCTATTAGTATTTTCTAAGTGTCCTGTTACCACATCTTTAATAATAGATTCTAGTATTTTCCCTACTACAGGTGCAACGCCTAAAATCTGGAACCCTCGGGATTTCGGGCTTTTCCGGATTTTCGATTTGTTTTCTGACGTCACTAATTCGGAAACACCCTTGCCTAGTTTCGAGTATTTCCGCATTTCAGAACGGGGGGGGGGGATTCCCGCCAAAGAGCTGTTCGGTCCCACTGCGGAGGATGTCGTTGGGCGGGCAGGCCCCGCCTAGGAGGTTGACGGGCGGGCCCCGCTGAGGTGGTGTTCGGGCGGGCCCCGCCGAGGTGGTGTTCGGGTAGTGCCCTGCCAAGGAGGCCCCAGGTAAAGGGCAGCAGCGGCGAGGCCCCGAGGTCGGCAGGATCGTCTGGTCCGGATTCTGGAACATTTGACAGATTCCGGACGACCCTGCCACCGATCCGGATTCTCGACACTACAACTGTACTGATGTCAAGCTGACTGGTCTGTAGTTCCCCGTTTTCTCTCTCCCTCCTTTCTTAAATAGCAGGGTTACATTAGCTACCTTCCAGTCTGTGGGAACCGTTAATAGAATTTATGGAATTTTGCAAGATGACAACCAATGCATCCACTATCTCTATAGTCACCTCTTTCAAAATCCTAGGAAGTAGGCCATCGGGTCCAGGGAATTTATCGGCTTTCAGTCCCGTTAATTTCTCTAGTACTATTTTATTTTTTTACTAATTTCTTTCAGTTCCTCATTCTTGGTTACTCCACTATTTTAGAGAGCATTTTTGTGTCTTCTTCTTTGAAGACAGACACAAAGTGTTTAATTTCTCTGCCATTTCCTTATTCCCCATTATAATTTCTCCTGTCTGATCCTGTAGGGGACCCACATTTACTTTTGCTAATCTTTTTTTTTTACATACCTATAGAAGCTTTTACAGTCTGTTTTTATGTCTCGCTAGTTGACACTCATTCTATTTTCCCTTTCATTATCAATTTCTTGGTCCTCCTTTGCGGAATTCTACAATCTTCCCAATCCTTAGGCTTACAGCTCTTTTTGGCAACATAAGTCTCTGCCTTTGATCTAATACAATCTTTAACTTTTCTTGTTAGCCACGGTTGGACCACTTTTCCTGTGGGTTTTTGTACCTTAAAAGAATGTATGTTTGTTGTAAATTATGTATTAATTCTTTAAATGCTAGCCATTGCTTGTCTGTCATACCTTTTTTAATGTAGTTTCCCACTCTATCTTAGCCAACTCTCCCCTCTTGCCTGCGAAGTTTCCTTTGTTTAGATTTAAGACTAAATCACTTTCAAACTTAATGTAAAATTCTATCATGTTAGGGACCCTTTACAAGGTTACTAATTAACCCTTTCTCATTGCATAATACTAGATCTAAAATAGCCTATTCTCTAGTTGGTTCTTCAACATACTGATCTAGAAAACCATCTTGTATACATTCCATAAATTCGTCTCCACACTATTACTGAAAATTTGGTTTGCCCCAGTCTAATATAAGTTTCCCCGTGATTATGTTACCTTTGTTACATGCACCTCTAATTTCCTGATTTATACTGTGCCCCACTACTATTTGGAGGCCCATAAACAACTTCCACAAAGGCAGCAGGACATTTGGAAAAGCGTGATTCAATCAAGCAGAGTCAACATAGTTTTATGAAAGGGAAATCATGTTTGACATATTTGCTGGAGTTCTTTGAGGATGTAACGAACAGGGTAGATAAGGGAGAACCAGTAGATGTGTATTTGGATTTCCAGAAGGAATTCGATAAGGTGCCACATAAGGTTACCGCACAAGATAAAAGTTCACTGTCGGGGATAATATATTAGCATAGCTAGAGGATTGGCTAACTAACAGAGTCGGGATAAATAGGTCATTTTCCGGTTGGCAAACAGTAACAGTAACAGACACAGGGATCGGTGCTGGGGCCTCAGCTATTTACAATCCTATATTAATGACTTGGATGAAGGAACAGAGTGTAATGTAGCCAAGTTGGCTGATGATACAAAGATGGGTGGGAAAGCAAATTGTGAGTAGGACACAAGAAATCTGCAAAGGGATATAGTCAGGCTAAGTGAGTGGGCAAAAATTTGGCAGATGGAGTATAATGTCGGAAACTGTGAGGTTATCCACTTTGTCAGAAAAATAGAAAAGCAAATTATAATTTAAATGGAGAACAATTGCAAAATGCTGCAGTACAGAGGGACCTGGGGGTGCTTGTGCATGAAACACAAAAAGTTAGTATGCAGGTACAGCAAGTTATCAGGAAGGCAAATAGAATGTTGGCCTTTATTGCAAGGGGGGGTGGAGTATAAAAGCAGAGAAGTCCTGCTACAACTGTACAGGGTATTGGTGATGCCACACCTGGAGTACTGCGTACAGTTTTGGTCTCTGTATTTAAGGAAGAATCTACTTGCATTGGAGACTGTTCAGAGAAGGTTCACTAGGTTGATTCCGGAGATGAGGGGGTTGACTTATGAAAGGTTGAGTAGGTTGGGCCTATACTCATTGGAGTTCAGAAGAATGAGAGGTGATCTTATCGAAACATATAAGATAATGAGGGGGCTCGACAAGATGGATGCAGAGAGAATATTTCCATTCATAGGGGAAACTAAAACTAGGGGTTATAGTCTCAGAATAAGGGGTCGTCCATTTAAAACTGAGATGAGGAGGAATTTCTTCGCTCTGGGTTGTAAATCTGTGGAATTCTCTGCCCTAGAGAGTGTGGAGACTGGGTCATTGACTATATTTAAGGCAGCGATACAGATTTTTGAGCGATAAGGGAGTAAAGGGTTATGGGGAGCGGGCAGGAAGTGGAGCTGAGTCCATGATCAGATCAGCCATGATCTTATTAAAGGGCGGAGCAGGCTTGAGGGGCCAAATGGCCTACTCCTGCTCCTATTTATTGTGTTCTTATCAGATATGGCACAGAAGCAGGACATTCGGCCCAACCAGTCCATGCTGGCATTTATGCTCCACTTGAGCCTCCTCCTGTCTTTCCTTATCTAAATCGATCAGAATAACCCTCTGTTCCATTCTCCCTCGTATGCTTGTCGAGCCTCCCCTTAAATGCATCTATACTATTCGCTTCAACCAGTCTCTTGTAGCGAGTTCTGCGTTTTCAGCACTGGGTGAAGAAGTTCCTTCTCAATTCCTAATTCAATTTCTTGGTGACTATCTTGTATTGATGGCCTCGAGTTATGCTCTTCCCAACAAGTGGAAACATTCTCTCTGTATCCACTCTAATTAAAACCTTTCATTTTTGAAGACCTTTATTGGGTCACCCCTCAGCCTTTTTTCAAGAGAAAAGAGACCCAGCCTGTTCATCCTTTCCTGATACGTATACCCTTGCATTCTGGCATCATCCAGTGGACTGGCTTGATGAAGGGTACACATTGTAATAACTTTATTTTTCTGTTTATGGATGCTGACTCATTTGCTGGGTATTTCCAGCATTTTTTATTATTTCCAGTCTCCCCTATTTTTTCCTCTGCATCTTGGTTAAACCGAATATTGTGTTTCCCACCTGATGAAATTTCAGGAACATCTGAGATTTTCTTGCATCAGTGTACCTGGGGATCAGGAGTTGACCTGTGTTTTGCAGTCGACTGCGTACCTACGGAGTACGCCGCTGGCATTTGAATAGAATTTGGACTTGCCTGACAGGGACCTGCCTTCGCAAACTTGTTCTTTGATGCTGCATACTCAAGGGCAGAGTACGAGCCCACAGATCGCAGGCACGCAGCGTGTGCGGAAGTGTACCTGGGATCGCATGGGCCTGGTGCTCCAATCAGTGGAAGCGCAGAGTCTCCTCTTGACAGATGTGGCAACGAGCATCAAGGGTTTACAGTTAATTGTTCAATTGGGCATGATGACTGGTACACAGAGGAATAAAGTTACTGTTCAGTTGGACATTATAACTAATATTAGGAATAAGGTGACCGGAGAAAGGAGGGTGCAGAGCGGCACCTGACCCGCTGAATCCAATCACAGAACGAGCACAGTCAATGACAACAGCACCGTAAGATGACCTTAAAAGCTTTAATGTCAGGAAATAAGACACAAATATAGTTTAGTTTAACACTTCCTCCTTCTTTTAGGATTTAGTTAGTATTGGTTAAATTCAGATTGCCCCATGCAAGAAATGTGGCGAAATGACAGCACTAAGCTTCAACATGAAGATGTCAATAAAATGTACAGACAAAACAAACTAACAATTTCACTTTTATGTGAGGGAGAACGTGGTGCGGGTGTAAAAGGAGTTGGGTTCGAAAAATGACCATTTTATCATCTGGATCACTTTCTCGCTCTCGCTCTCCCTCTTCTCCCCTCCCCGCCCCTGCCTTTAGACCTGGATCACGTTCTTCCCCCATCCCCACAGATGGTCATTGCCATTGACTTCAATTTTACTTGGGCTCCTTGATACCACACTCGATCAAATGCTGCCTTGATGTCATGGGCAGTCGCTCTCACCTCACCTGGAATTCAGCTCTTTTGTCCATGTTTTTGGACCAAGGCTGTAATGAGCTCTGGATCTGAATGCAAACTGAGCATCAGCGAGCAGGTTATTGGTGAGGAAGTGCCGCTTCATAGCACTGTCTATGACACCTTCCATCACTTTGCTGATGATTGAGAGTAGACTGATGGGGCGGTAATGGGCTGGATTTGATTTGTCCTTTTTGTGAACAAGGAATAGCTGGGCAATTTTCCACATTGTCAGGTAGATGCCAGTGTTGTAGCTGTACTGGAACAGCTTGGCTAGAGGCACGGCTAGTTCTGGAGCACGACAGCCGGCATGTTGTTGGGGCCCAAAGCATTTGCTGTATCCAGTGGGCTCAGCTGCTTCTTGATATCACGTGGAGTGAATCAAATTGACTGAAGACTGGCTACTGTGTTGATGGGGACCTCGGGCGGAGGCTAATATGGATCCACTGAGCACTTCTGGCTAAAGATCATTGCATGCTTCAGCCTTGTCTTTTGCATTGGCTTCGCCATCAATGAGAATATTCATTGAGTCTCCTCCCATTAGTTTAATTGTCCACCACCATTCACGACTGGATGTGACAGGACTGCAGAGCTTTGATCTGATCCGTTTCTTGTGGTACGCTTAACTCTGCTTATAGCATGCTGCTTTCGCTGCTTAGCATGCATGCCTTGATGTCAAGGGCAGTCACACTTGCCTCACCTGGAACCTGTTTCAGCTTCCCCAGGCTGTTGCCTCATTTTTAGGTACGCCTGGTGCTGCTCCTGGCATGCTCTTCTGCTCTCCTTTAACCTAGGGTTCGTCCCCTGGCTTGATGGTGAAGGATATGCCGGGCCATGAGATTTCTGACATCAGGCATTAAGTTATGAAAGATTTTTGATGAAAGCCACCTGCTTTACTTCTGGAAGGGTTTCTGTCTGCATGAGCAGTAATCTGTTACTCATTTTCAAAAAATATTCCAGGGCATTTAAAGAATCTTACTGAGTTTTATATATGTCCATTATTCAGGAAATGCACCAGAAGGATTTTAATTTAAAAAAAGAGAACGTTCACATCTTTTGCAAAAAAAAAATATTACGACCTGTACTAAATTATCACAGTAGCAATGATGGGGACAAAATGAATTCACTTCAAGTTGATCCAATGTACTTTGTCCTGATCGAAAACCAGCTTGTACTTCATGCAGGATCATTTCTACGTAGCTTTTCAATCTCCTGCAGTGTCTTAGTAACTGCTTTTTGCATATTCTCAGTAAGCTGATTCCACTGTAATTGCATCATTCACTCTTGTCTCATTTTTGAAGATTGGTATAATCACCTGTTGGTCTTCAGGCACTTGCTCTTCACAAATTTTGTTAAATAGCATTTGCATCACCTTCACAGAATGTGCCTCACCTGCCTGCAACAACGATGCAGTTATATTATCAATACCTCACACTTCTCCGGATTGAATTCCATTTACCACTTTTCTGCCCTTCTGACCAGTCCATTGATCTCTTCCTGCAGTCTATAGCTTTCTTCCTCACTATCAACCACACAGCCAATTTTTGTATCATAGAAACATAGAAATAGGTGCAGGAGCAGGCCCTTTGAGCCTGCACCACCATTCAATATGATCATGGCTGATCATGCAACTTCAGTACCCCACTCCTGCCTTCTCTCCATACCCCCTGATCCCTTTTGCCATAAGGGCCACATCTAACTCCCTTTTGAACTGGACTCAACAACTTTCTGTGGTAGAGAATTCCACAGGTTCACAACTCTCTGGGGTGAAAAAGTTTCTCCTCATCTTGGTCCTAGGTGGCTTACCCCTTATCCTTAGACTGTGACTCCTGGTTCTGGACCTCCCCAACATCGGGAACATTCTTCCTGCATCTAACCTGTCCAATCCCGTCAGAATTTTATATGTTTCTGAGATCTTCTAAATTCCAGTGAATATAAGCCTAGTCGATCCAGTCTTTCTTATGTCAGTCCTGCCGTCCCGGGAATCAGTCTGGTGAACCTTCGCTGCACTCCCTCAATAGCAAGAATATCCTTCCTCAGATTAGGAGACCAAAACTGCACACAATATTCAAGGTGCGGTCTCACCAAGGCCCTGTTCAACTGCAGCAAGACCTCCCTGCTCCTATACTAAAATCCTCTCACTATGAAGACCAACATGCCATTTGCTTTCTTAACTGCCTACTGTACCTGCATGCCAACTTTCAATGACTGATGTACCATGACACCCAAGTCTCGTTGCACCTCCCCTTTTACTAATCTGTCACCATTCAGATAATCTGCCTTCCTGTTTTTGCCACGAAAGTGGATAACCTCACATTTATCCACGTTATACTGCATCTGCCATGCATTTGCCCACTCACCTAACCTGTCCAAGTCACCCTGCAGCCTCTTAGCATCCTCCTCACAGCTCACATAGCCACCCAGCTTAGTGTCATCTGCAACTTGGAGATATTACATTCAATTCCTTTGTCTAAACCATGAATATATATTGTAAACAGCACTGAACCTTGCGGTACCTCACTAGTCACTGCCTGCAATTCTGGATCAACTGGGCTTGTATTCACTGGAGTTCAGAAGAATGAAAGGGGATCTCATAGAAACATTTAAAATTCTGATGGGTTTAGACAGGTTAGATGCAGGAAGAATGTTCCCAATGTTGGGGAAGTCCAGAACCAGGGGTCACAGTCTAAGGATAAGGGATAAGCCATTTAGGACAGAGATGAGGAGAAACTTCTTCACCCAGAGAGTGGTGAACCTGTGGAATTCTCTACCACAGAAAGTTGTTGAGGCCAATTCACTAAATATATTCAAAAAGGAGTTAGATGTAGCCCTTACTACTAGGGGGATCAAGGGGTATGGCGAGAAAGCAGGAATGGGGTACTGAAGTTGCATGTTTATCCATGAACTCATTGAATGGCCTACTCCTGCACCTATTTTCTATGTTTCTATGAAAAGGACCTGTTTATTCCCACTCTTTGCTTACTGTCTGCCAACCAGTTCTCTATCCATGTCAATTCATTACCCCCAATCCCATGTGCTTTAATTTTGCACACTAATCTCTTGTGTGGGACCTTGTCAAAAGCCCTTTGAAAGTCCAAATACACCATATTCACTGGTTCTCCCTTATCCACTCTACTAGTTACATCTTCAAAAAATTCTGAAGATTTGTCAAGCATGATTTCCCTTTTCATAAATCTATGCTGACTTGGACCGATCCTGTCACTGTTTTCCAAATGCGCTGCTATTGCATCTTTAATAATTGATTCCAGCATTTTCCCCACTACCGATGTCAGGCTAACTGATAATTTCCTGTTTTCTCTCACCCTTTTTTTATAAAGTAGGTTACATTAGCTACCCTCCAATCCATAGGAACTGATCCAGAGTCCATGGAATATTGGAAAATGGCCACCAATGCATCTACTATTTCTAGGGCCACTTCCTTAAGTACTCTGGGATGCAGACTATCAGCCCCTGGGGATTTATCGGCCTTCAATCCCATCAATTTCCCTAACACCATTTCTTGATAAGGATTTCCCTCAGTTCCTCCTTCTTGCTAGACCCTCAGTCCCCTAGTATTTGCGGGAAGTTAGTGAAGACAGAACCAACGTATTTGTTCAGTTGGTCTGCCATTTCCTTGTTCCCCCTTATGAATTCACCTGATTCTGACTGCAAGGGACCTACATTAGTCTTCACTAATCTTTTTCTCTTCACATATCTATAGAAGCTTTGGCAGTCAGTTTTTATGTTCCCTGCAAGCTTACACTCATACTCTATTTTCCCCCTCCTAATTAAACTCTTAGTCCTCCTCTGCTGAATTCTGAATTTCTCCCAGTCCTCAGGTTTGCTGCATTTTCTGGCCAATTTATATGCCTCTTCCTTGGATTTAACACTATCCCTAATTTCTCTTGTTAGCCATGGTTGACCACCTTCCCTTTTTTATTTTTATGCCAGACAGGGATGTACAATTGTTGTAGTTCATCCATGTGATCTTTAAATGTCTGCCATTGCCTATCTACCGTCAACCCTTTAAGTATCATTCGCCAGTCTATCCTAGCCAATTCATGTCTCATACCATTGAAGTTACCTTTCTTTAAGTTCAGGATCCTAGTCTCTGAATTAACTGTGTCACTCTCCATCTTAATAAAGAATTCTACCATATTATGGTCATTCTTCTCAAAGGGGCCTCGCACGACAAGATTGCTAATTAATCCTCTCTCATTACACAAGACCCAGTCTAGGATGGTCAGCTCTCTAGTTGGTTCCTCGACATATTGGTCGAGAAAACCATCCCTTATACACTCCAGGAAATCCTCCTCCACAGTATCGCTATATGTAGATTAAAGTCACCCATGATAACTGCTGTACCTTTATTGCACGCATCCCTAATTTCCTGTTTGATGCCATCCCCAACCTCACTATGACTGTTTGGTGGTCTGTACACAACTCCCACTAACGTTTTCTGCCCTTTGGTGTTTCGCAGCTCTACCCATATAGATTCCACATCATCCAAGCTTCCGTCCTTCCTTACTATTGCGTTAATCTCTTTAACCAGTAACGCTATTTCACCTTTTCCTTTCTGTCTATCCTTTCTGAATATTGAATACCCCTGGATGTTGAGTTCCCAGCCTTGGTTACCCTGGAGTCACGTCTCCATGATCCCAATTACATCATATCCGTTAACAGCTATCTGTGCAGTTAATTCATCCACCTTACTCAGAGCCTTCAGGCTTGTTTTTTTTTTAACACTTTGTCCTTTTAGAATGATGTTGTAATGTGTCCCTTTTTGATTTTTGCCCTTGATTTCTCTGCCCTCCACTCTTACTTTTCTCCTTCCTACCTTTTGCTTCTGCCCCCTTTTTACTTCCCTCTGCCTCCCTGCACAGATTCCCATCCCCCTGCCATATTAGTTTAAATCCTCCCCAACAGCGCTAGCAAACACTCTGCCTTGGACATCGGTTCCGGTCCTGCCCCAGTGCAGACCGTCCAGTTTGTACTGGTCCCACCTCCCCCAGAACTGTCCAATGTCCCGGGAATTTGAATCCTTCCCCCTTGCACCATTCCTCAAGCCACGTATTTATCTGAACTATCCTGCTTTTCCTACTCTGACTAGCACGTGGCACTGATAGCAATTCTGAGATTACTACCTTTTTGAGATCCTACTTTTTAATTTAACTCCTAGCTCCCTAAATTCAGCTTGTAGGACCTCATCCTGTTTTTTTTACCTAATATCGTTGGTACCTATATGCACCACGACAGCTGGCTGTTCACCCTCCCCCTCCAGAATGCCCTGCAGGTGCTCCAAGACATCCTTGACCCTTGCACCAGGGAGGCAACATACCATCCTGGAGTCTCATTTGCGGCTGCAGAAATGCCGATCCATTCCCTCATCTGCACACTTCTTAAGCATGCCCCCTACATTGAAGTCTAAATCATTGATCTGTACCACAAAAAGCAAGGGAGCTAGTACCATGCCCTGTGGAACCCCACGAGAAACAGCCTTGCGGTCATAAAAACATCTGTTGACCATTACCCATTGCTTCCTGCCACTGAGCCAGTTTTGGATCCAACTTACCACTTTCTCTTGGATCCCATAGGCTTTTACTTCTCTGACTAGTCTGCCGTGTGGAACCTTGTCAAATGTCTTGGTAAAATCCATGTAGACTACATCAAATGCACTACCCTCATCAACCCTCCTTGTTACCCCCTCAAAATTCAATCCGGTTAGTCAGACACGACCTTCCATTACCAAATCCATGCTGACTGTCCTTGATTAGTCCATGCCTCAGACTTTTTCCAATAATTTGCCCACCTCTGATGCTAGTCTGACTAGCCTATAATTACTCAGTCTATCCTTTTCTCTCTTTTTAAACAATGGTACAACATTAACAGTTCTCCAGTCCTCTGGCACCACAACTGCAGCCAGATAGGATTGGAAAATGATGGCCAGAAACTCTGCTATTTCCTCCCTTGCTTCTCAACAGCCTCGGATAGATTTTATCGCGACCTGGCGATTTATCCACTTTCAAAGATGCTAAACCCATTAATATTTCTTCTCTCTATGTTCATCTCATCTAATATTTCACACCCCTCCTCCTTAACGACAATGTCTGCATCACCTCTCGTGAAGATGGACGCAAAGCATACCCACATCTTCCACCTCCACACACAGATTAAGAACATAAGAATTAGGAACAGGAGTAGGCCATCTAGCCCCTCGAGCCTGCTCCGCCATTCAACAAAATCATGGCTGATCTGGCCGTGGACTCAGCTCCACTTACCCGCCCGCTCCCCGTAATCCTTAATTCCCTCATTGGTTAAAAATCTATCTATCTGTGATTTGAATACATTCAGTGAGCTCGCCTCAACTGCTTCCTTGGGCAGAGAATTCCACAGATTCCACAACCCTCTGGGAGAAGAAATTCCTTCTCAACTTGGTTTTAAATTGGCTCCCCTGTATTTTGAGGCTGTGCCTCCTAGTTCCAGTCTCCACAACCAGTGGAAACAACCTCTCTGCCTCTATCTTGTCTATCCCTTTCATTATTTTAAATGTTTCTATAAGATCACCCCTCATCCTTCTGAACTCCCAACGAGTAAAGACCCATTCTACTCAATCTATCATCATAAGTTAACCCCCTCATCTCCAGAATCAGCCTAGTGAATCGTCTCTGTACCCCCTCCAAAGCTAGCATATCCTTCCTTAAGTAAGGTGACCAAAACTGCATGCAGTACTCCAGGTGCGGCCTCACCAATACCCTGTACAGTTGCAGCAGGACCTCCCTGCTTTTGTACTCCATCCCTCGCAATGAAGGCCAACATTCCATTCGCCTTCCTGATTACCTGCTGCACCTGCAAACTAACTTTTTGGGATTCATGATTTTATGTTTTAAAGTTTAATTTGTTTTAATTGCCGGTGTTTTTAGTGTCCCCTTCCCTTTTATAGGGGGCACTGGGGAAAAATTGTGATTTTAGTGCCCAAAAAAAAAACCAAAAAAAGGAAAAAAAGGGCCTTGTAAATGTCTGGTGTGTCACCCAGGTCGGGTGGCACGGTTTAATGTGTTTTGTTTTGCAGATAAACTCCAAAAAGAGTTTCATGCACAAGGACCCCCAGGTCCCTCTGCACCGCAGCATGTTGTAATTTCTCCCCATTCAAATAATACTCCCTTTTACTGTTTTTTTTTTCCCAAGGTGGATGACCTCACATTTTCCAACATTGTATTCCATCTGCCAAACCTTAGCCCATTAACCTATCTAAATCTCTTTGCAGCCTCTCTGTGTCCTCTACACAACCCGCTTTCCCACTAATCTTTGTGTCATCTGCAAATTTTGTTACACTACACTCTGTCCCCTCTTCCAGGTCATCTATGTATATTGTAAACAGTTGTGGTCCCAGCACCGATTTCTGTGGCACACCACTAACCACCGATTTCCAACACGAAAAGGACCCATTTATCCTGACTCTCTGCTTTCTGCTAGCTAGCCAATTCTCGATCCATGCTAATACATTTCCTCTGACTCCGCATACCTTTATCTTCTGCAGTAACCTTTTGTGTGGCACCTTATCGAATGCCTTTTGGAAATCTAAATACACCACATCCATCGGTACACCTCTATCCACCATGCTCGTTATATCCTCAAAGATATAACCTTTGTTCTCTAATAGACCCTATTCTTTAGTTGTCCCCTTGCTCTTTTATGTATTTATAAAACATCATTGGGTTTTTCTTAATTTTATTTGCAATATTTTTTCATGCCCTCTCTTTACTTTCCTTATTTCCTCTTTTTAATTTCACTCCTGCACTTTCTATACTCCTAGGCATTCTACAGTATTTAGCTCTCGGTATCTGACAAGCTTACCTTTTTTGCCTTATCCTATCCTGTATGCCCTTTGACATCCAGGGGATCTCGATTTGGGAGTCTCATCCCTTTTCTTTGTGGGAACATATTTGCCTTGAACTGTGAATGTTTAAAATGTATAGAGACATAGAATGTTGATTCCTGGATTCTTTTACCTCAATCTGATTCAGTAAAATTACTGAGTCGAATACCTCTTGTGCTTTGAACAAAGCAGTCTTTATTTTACCGGCCGGCAAGACTTTTCAGAAAGAGGATATACATTCTCGATCGAGCGTACACACTCCCTACGGATAAGTGAAGTTACATCGTAAAGCGACAACAGTTATACATTCTCGGCAAAAGACAACAAGATAGGGCTAGAGTGACATCCGAGTTCAACCTATCTCTTTTGGTCACTCATAAGCCGACCTAAGTATGGTCTGATTTTAAACAAAGACCTTCTATTAATGTTTCAGGTTAATAACATGATTTAATAAGACCTTGAGGTTTTTCTGCAAGCTGTGGGTTTTGTTTCAATATGTGTTAATGTTGTAACATTTCGCAGTCTCGAGTCCGAGATGTCATGGCTATTCCTCCATGAATTCTTTGTTAGCTTATACTGTCCCTATACAATTCCCACGTTCTCAACTTCAATGTCTCTCTACATTTAAAACATTCACAGAACCCTCACTATCTCCTCCTTGAATGCCTCCTACTGCTCTGACAAGTAGATGTTTCCAGTCCACTTTTGCTCAATCAAGTCTCGGCTGAATAAAATTGGCCTTTTCCCAATTGAGATCTTTCACTCCTTGTCTATCTTTGTCCTTTTCTATAACCCCACTAACTGAATTATGATCACTACAACCAAAATGCTCTCCCACTTATCCTTTCCCCTTGCCCAGTTTCATTCTCTAAAACAAAGTCCAGAACCACCTGCTCCCTTGTTGGGCTTCCTATGTGCTGGCTAAAAAGTTCTCCTGAATGCATTTGAAGAATTCTAGGTCCTCTATACCTTTTTACACTGATTCTATTCCAGTTAATAATTGGGCAGTTGAAATTCCCTACAATTACTACCCTACTATTTGCTCTTCTGTCTTCTTCTGACTGTTTGGGGGTCTATAGTACACTCCCTGTGATTGCCTGTTTTTAGATCTTCAGTTCAAACTATATGGCCTCATTTGATCCTTTTAACATCATCCTTCCTCATAGCTGTAATTGTTTCTTTAACCAATATTGCAACCCCCTTTTTTTAAATCCCCCTCTATCTTCTTGAGCTGCCATTCCTGCCCTCCTTTCAACCATTTTTCAATAATAGCTATATCAACATGCTTCAACGTGTCTTTCTGTGCCCTCAGCTCTCCTGCTGTCTTCACTAGACTCCTTGCATTGAAGTATATATTATTAAGCATTGCCAAACTGCTTTGTTATCTATTTTCTAGCCTTTGTACCCTCTGCTTTCCATTTCAGCTTTGCTTCTCTCCCTTCTGAATCTATGTCAGGTTCCCATCCCCCTACTACGTTAGTTTAAACCCTCCCCAACAACACTAGAAACTCACCCCCTAAGGGGATATTGGTTCTGGCACTGTTGAGATGCAACCTATCTTGCTTGTACAGGTCCCACCTCTCCCAGAACTAGTTCCAATGCTTCTAGAATCTAAAGCTCTCCCTTCTGCACCATCTCTCCAGCCACACATTCATCTACTCTATCTTACTATTTCTGTACTCACTAGTGAGTGGCACCGAGAGTAATCTGGCATTTACTACCTTTTGAGGTCCTGCTTATTAATTTCTTTCCTAGCTCATTAAAATCTGCCTGCAGGACCTCATCTCTCTACCTACGTCATTGGTACTGATATCGACCACGACCTCTGGCTGTTCACCCTCCCCCCTCAATGTTCTGCAGCCGCTCAGTGACATAAGAACATAAGAAATAGGAGCAAGCGTTGGCCATTTGGCCCCTCGAGCCTGCTCCGCCATTCAATACCATGGCTGATCTGATCTTGGCCCCAATTCCACTTTCCTGCCAGCTCTCCATAACTCTTGACTCCTCTATAGTTCAAAAATCTGTCTATCTCCACCTTAAATATATTCAATGATCCAGTCTCCACAGCTCTCGGGCTGGAGAATTCCAAAGATTCACAACCCTCCGAGAAGAAATTCCTCCTTATCTCAGTTTTAAATGGGTGACCCCTTATTCTGAAACTATGGCCCCTAGTTCTAGATTCTCCCACAAGGGGAAACATTCTCTCTGCATCTACCCTGTCAAGCCACCTCAGACCCTTCATTCTTCCAAACTTCAATGAGTATAGGCCCAACCTCCTAAACCTTTCTTCATAAGACAACCTCTTCATCTCAGAAATCAACCTAGAAAACCTCCTCTGAACTGCCTGAAGAACACAATGCAAGTATATCCTTCCTTAAATAAGGAAACTAAGTGTGGTCTTGAACGCCCTGTGCAGTTGTAGCAAGACTTCCCATATTTTATACCCTATCCCCATTGCAAAAAAGACCAACATTTCATTTGCCTTCCTAATTACTTGCTGTACCTGCTTGCTAACTTTGTGTTTCATGTATAAGGACCCCAAGATCCCTCTGTACAGCAGCATTTTCTTTCCATTTAAATAATTTGCTTTTTTATTCTTCTTACCAAAGTGGATAACCTCACATTTTCCTTATACTCAATCTGCCAAATTTTTGCCCACTCACTTAACTATCTATATCCCTTTGCAGATTCTTTGTCCTCCTCACAACTTGCTTTCCCACCTCATCATCATAGACAGTCCCTCGGAATTGAGGAGGACTTGTTTCCAGTCTTAACATCAATTCTTAGGTGGCTGAACAGACAATACGAGAACCGCAGATTCTGTCACAGGTGGGGCAGATAGTCGTTGAGGGTAGGGGTGGGTGGGACTGGCTTGCTGCACATTCTTTCCGTTGTCTGCATGCTCTCGGCGATGAGACTCGGTGCTCAGCACCTTCCTGGATGCACTTCCTCCACTTGGGGCGGTCTCTGGCCAGGGACTCCCAGGTGTCAGTGGGGATGTTGCACTTTATCAGGGAGGCTTTGAGGGTGTCCTTGTAACGTTTCCGCTGCCCACCTTTGGCTCGTTTGCCATGAAGGAGTTCCGAGTAGAGCGCTTGCTTTGGGAGTCTCATGTCTGGCATGCGAACAATGTGGCCTGCCCAGCGGAGCTGATCAAGTGTGGTCAGTGCTTCAATGCTGGGGATGTTGGCCTGGCCGAGGACGCTGATGTTGGTGCGTCTGTCCTCCCAGGGGATTTGTAGGATCTTGCGGAGACATCGTTGGTGGTATCTCTCCAGTGACTTGAGGTGTCTGCTGTACATGGTCCATGTCTCTGAGCCATACAGGAGAGCGGGTATCACTACAGCCCTGTAGACCATGAGCTGCTTGGCAGTTTTAAGGGTCTGGCCGAAGGCTGCACTGGCGCACTGGAGGCGATGTTGAATCTCGTCACCACTGCCTGCTCTTGTTGATAGGAGGCTCCCGATGTATGGAAAATGGTCCACATTGTCCAGGCCCGCTTCGTGGATCTTGATGACTGGGGGGGCAGTGCTGTGCGGCAAGGACAGACTGGTGGAGGACCTTTGTCATACAGATGTTTAGCATAAGGCCCATGCTTTCGTACGCCTCAGTAAAAATGTCGACTATGTCCTGGAGTTCAGCCTCTATATGTGCGCAGACGCAGTCGTCGGCCATGTACTGTAGCTCAACGACAGAGGTTGGGGTGGCCTTGGACCTGGCCTGGAGACGGCGAAGGTTGAACAAGCTCCCACTGGTTCTGTAGCTTAGTTCCACTCCAGCAGGGAGCTTGTTGACTGAGGTGGAGCATGACCGCAAGGAAGATTGAGAAGAGGGTTGGGACGATGACGCAGCCCTGTTTGACACCGGTCCAGACGTGGATTGGGTATGTAATGGACCCATTGGCAAGGATCACGGCCTGCATATCGTTGTGGAGCAGGCGGAGAATGGTGGTGAACTTTTGGGGCATCTGAAGCAGAGGAGGACGCTCCATAGACCATTGCGGTTGACACTGTCAAAGGCCTTTGTAAGGTTGAAGAAGGCCTTGTATAAGGGCTGGCGCGGTTCCCTGCATTTTACCTGCAGCTGTTGAGCTGAAAAAATCATGTCCGTTGTGCCCCGTAGGGAACGAAATGCGACTCCGGGAGGAGCTCCTCAGCCTCGGGGAGAAGACGGTTGAGGAGGACTCTAGCGCCGACTTACCCAGTGGCTGATAGCAGGGAGATTCCTCTGTAGTTGCCGCAGTCGGACTTGCTTTCCCACCTATCTTTGTATCATCAGCAAATTTGGCTACAGTACACTTGGTCCCTTCATCCAAGTCATTAATATAGATTGTAAATAGTTGAGGCCCAAGTACTGATCCCTGTGGTACCCCACTGGTTAGTCTGCCAACCTGAAAATGACCCATTTATGTCGACTCTGTTTTCTATTAGTTAGCCAATTCTCTCTCCATTCTAATATATTACCCCCAAACCCATGAGCTCTTATCTTATGCAGTAGCATCTTGGGGTGCCACATATCGAATGCCTTCTGGAACTCCAAATTCACTACATCTACTAGTTCCCCTCTATCCACGCTGCTCGTTACATCCTCAAAGAACTCTAGCAAATTTGTAAAACACTATTTCCCTTTCATACAATCAAGCAGAGTCAGCATGTTTTATTATGATTTTCTAAATGTCCTGCTACTACTTCTGTAATAATGGACTCCAGCATTTTCCCAATGACAGATGTTTGGCTCGCAGGTCTATAGTTTCTTGCTTTCTGTCTCCCTCCTTTCCTGAATAGGGGCATTACATTTGCATGTTTTCCAATTCACTGGGACCTCTCCAGAATCCAGGGAGTTTTGGTAGATTGCCACCAATGCATCCATTATCTCTGCAGCCACTTCTTTTAAGACCCTAGGATGCAGGCCATCAGGTCTAAGGGACTTGTTTGCCTTTAGACAATACCCAGCTCTACCTCTCCGCTACTTCTGTCGACCCCTGCGTTGTATCAAAATTGTCAGATTGCTTGTCCGACATCCAGTACTGGATGAGCAGAAATTTTCTTCAATTAAATATTGGGAAGACCGAATCAGAAATTTACAGCACAGGAGGAGGCCATTTCGGACCATCATGTCCATGCCGGCTGACAGAGCCGCTCGGCCCTCGGTCAGCAGCCCTGAAGGTTACATGTAAACCTATGAACAATGGCGGAAAGGTAAAGAGCACCCAGCCCAACCAGTCTGCCCCACACGACTGCGACACCCCTTATACTGAAACATTCTACACTCCACCCCAACCGGAGCCATGTGATGTCCTGGGAGAGCCAAAAACAAGATTTAAAAACCCAGGCCAATTGGGGGGAAAAAAATCTGGAAAATTCTTCTCCGACCCATCCAGGCGATCAAAATTAATCCAGGAGATCACCCTGGCCGTATTCGATTCCCTGCAGTACTTAGCATTGTATCTGCGCTGGCCAACAAGAGGTTATCGAGTCTAATCCCAATTACCAGCTCTTCGTCTGTAACCCTGCAGGTTACGGCTTTTCAAGTGCACATCCAAGCATCTTTTAAATGTGGTGAGAGTTTCTGCATCCACCATACTTCGAGGCAGTGAGTTCTGAAGCCCACCCCCCGCCCCCCCCAAATCCCCTCTGAACCTTCCACCAACCACCTTAAAACTATGTCCCCTTGTAATTGACCCCTCCACCAATGGAAATAGGCCCTTGCTATCCACTATATCCAGGCCCCTCAAAATTTTGTACTTCTCTGAGGTCTCCTCTCAACCTCCTCTGTTCCAATGAGAACAAACCCAGCCTATCCAATCTATCCTCTTAACTAGGATTCTCCATTCCAGGCAGCATCCTAGTAAATCTCCTCTGCACCCTCTTCAGTGCAATCACGACCTTCCTATAATATGGCGATCAGAACTGCACACAGTACTCCAGATGTGGTCTAACCGAGTATTATACAGTTCACGCATGACATCCCAGCTCTTGTATTCTATGCCTCTGCTAATAAAGGCAAGCATTCCGTATGCCTTCTTAGCCACCTTATCCACTTGGCCTACTACTTTCAGGGATTTGTGGACAAGCACTCCAAGGTCGCTTTGTTCATCTACACTATTAAGTGGCCAACCGCTTAATGTGTATACCCTTTCCTTATTAGCCCTCCCAAAGTGCATTACCTCGCACTTCTCCAAATTAAATTCCATTTGCCACTGCTCTGCCCACCTAACCAATAGGTTGATATATCATCCTACAGTACATGACTTTCCTCTTCATTATCAACCACACAGCCAATTTTAATGTCATTTGCAAACTTCTTAATCATACTCCCTATATTCAAATCTAAATCATTGATATATACCACAAAAAGCAGGGGACCCAGTACTGAGCCCTGCAGAACCCCACTGGAAACATCCTTCCAGTCATAAAAACATCCATCAACCATCACCCTTTGCTTCCTACCTCGAGCTAATTTTGGATCCAACTAGCCACTTTGCCCTGGATCCCATGGGCTTTAACCTTCTTGGCCAGTCTACCATGTGGGACCTTATCAAAAGCTTTGTTAAAGTCCATATACGCTACATCGTCCGCACTACCCTCATCGACCCTCTTGGTTACCGCCTCAAAAAATTCAGGTTAGTCAAACACTATCTTCCCTGAACAAATCTGTGCTGACTGTCCCTAATTAATCCTTGCCTTTCCAAATGCAAATTTATCCTGTCTTTCAGGATTTTTTCCAATAATTTTCCCACCACTGAGGTTAGGCTGACAGGTCTGTAATTACTCGGCCTATCCCTTTCTCCCTTCTTAAACAAGAGTACCACAATTAGCAGTCCTCCGGCACCATGTCCAAATCCAAAGAGGACTGGAAAATGATGGTCAAGGCCTCTGCTATTTCCTCTTTTACTTTGCTCAACAGCCTGGAGATGCATTTCATCCTGGCCTGGGGACTTATCTACTTTCACAGCTGCTAAACCCCTTAATACCTCCCCTCTCTCTATATATTTATTTGATCCAGAATATCTCGCTCCTCCTCGAAAGCAGTATCTGCATTGCCCCTTTCCTTTGTGAAAACAGATGCAAAGTATTTGTTAAGAACCCTCCCAACATCTTCCGGCTCCATACAAAGATTACCCTCATGGTCTCTAATAGACCCTACCCTTTCTTTAGTTATCCTCTTGCTTTTAATATATTTAAAGAACATCTTTTGGGGTTTCCTTAATTTTACTGGCCAAGCATTTCTTGTGCTCTCTCTTAGCATTCCTAATAACCTTTTAACTTTGCCTCTTAACTTTCTATATTCCTCTAAAGATTCTATAGTATTTAGCCTTTGATATATGACATAAGCGTCCTTTTTTTTCTTAATCCTCTCCTGTAAGTCCCGAGACATCCAGGAGACTCTAGAATTATTTTTCCCAGCCTTTTTCTTTAAGGGCACAACTTTGGCCTGAGCCTTCCGAATCTCCTCCTTAAATGCCTCCCACTGTTCCGACACTGATTTACCCACAAGTAGCTGGGTCCACCATGGCCAAATCACTCCTTAACTTAGCAAAATTAGCCGTTCCCCAATTCGGAACTTTTAGTCCATGCCTATTGTTGTCTTTATCCATAACCAACTTGAATCTGACTGAATTATTTACCCAAGTGCTCTCCCACTAATAACCCTTCAACCTGCCCAGCTTCATTCCCCAAAACTACATCCAAGACCGCCCCCTCTCGTGTTGGGCTTGCTACATACTGATTAAAAAAGTTCTCTTGAATGCATTTTAAGAATTCCGCATCCTCTATACCCTTCACATTAAATTTGGATAGTTAAAATCCCCTACTATTACTACCCTATGGTTTTTGGATCATAGCAATTTGTCTACATATTTGCTCCTCTATCTCCCTCCCACTGTTTTTGGGGGGTCTATAATACATGCCCAGCAGTGTGATCGCACCTTTTTTATTTTTCAATTCAACTCGTATTGTCTCATTTGATGATCTCTCTAATATATCATCCCCCCCCCCTCACCGCTGTAATATTTTCTTTAATCAGTACCCCCCCCCCCCCTTTCTATCTTGTGCAAAAGTTCTGTAACCAGAAATATTGATCTGCCAAACCTGCCCCTCTCTCAGCCACGTTTCTGTAATGGCTATAATGTCATACTCCCAAGTGTCTACCTGTGCTTTTAGCTCATCCGCCTTATTCGCTATACTCCTTGCATTAAAGTATATACCATTCAGCACAGGAAGACCTCCTTGCTTACTACATACTAAACCCTGTTTCCTCTGTCTTACAGATTTGCTTTCTAGATTCTTGCTATCCAATTTCAGCTTTACTTCCTTCCCTTTTGAATTCGTTCTCATGTTCCCATCCCCCTGCCAAGCTAGTTTAAACTCTCCCCAACAGCACTAGCAAAACTCCAGGCGCTGTTGAGGTGCAACCTGTCCGGTTTGTACATGTCCCATCTCTCCCAGAAGCAGTCCCAATGCCTCAAGAATTTAAAGCCCTCCCTCCTACACCAACTTTCCAGCCACGTGTTCATCCTCTCTATCCTATTCTTATACTTATTAGCACGTGGCACCGGTAGTAACCCAAAGATTACTACCTTTTGAGGTCCTACCTTTTAATTTCCTTCCTAGCTCCCTGAGTTTTTCCTGTAGGATCTCATCCCTTATTTTACCTATGTCGTTGGTCCCGATATGGACCACGGCCTCGAGCTGTTTACCACCCCCACACCCCCCGCCCCGCCCAGGATGCACTGCGTCCGCTCTGACATCCTTGACCCTGGCACCAGGGAGGCACAAAACCATTCGGGGGTCACATCTACGGCCGCAGAAACTCCTGTCTGTTCCCCTAACTATAGAATCCCCTATCACTAGAGCTCTTGTTCTTCGTCCCTCCCCCCTGTGCAGCTGAGCCACCCATGGTGCCTTGGAATTGGCTCTGGCTGCACTCTCCAGAGTCACCATCGTCCTTAGGATACTCAGAAGTGAATATTGGTTTGAAAGTGAGATGGACTCACGGGGGGACTTCTGCGCTACTTCCCGAGCAACTTACTACATCTGGTAACAGTTGAAGCTGGAGACACCTCCTGCACACATGGTTGTCTAGGCTGCGCGAAGCGTCCAGGACTTCCCACATGCCGCAGGTTGTGCACGCCACGGGATTGAGCTGCACTGCCATCCCTCTAGTTAGCCTTGTCTAGTTTAAAATCTACTTAAAAAGAAATAGAGAAAAGAGAGCTATTTACCAACTCACCTCACCGGCCTCCGAACTCCCGACTCGTCTACCTCGGGGGCCTTGCCGATTCGTCGACCTCGGGGCCTGGTCGGCTCGCCAACCTCCCAGCTCGTCAGAATTGAAAATCTGTTTTGTATTACAAACTAATTAAAACCATCTGGCAAAGTTTGCATAGAATCATAGAAATCATAGAAACTTACAGCACAGGAGTCGTCCATTCAGCCAGTCATGCCTGTGCTGGCTGTTTGAAAGAGCAGTTGTGCTTTGTCCACATCCCTGCTTTTTGTCCATAACCCTGTTCCTCAATCAAGTAAGTGTCCAACTCGCTTTTAACATGATTTATGGAATTACCTTGCAACACCTTTTCAGGTCGAGCATTCCAAATCCCAACAACTGAGTGGAATAAAAACTTCTCGTCTCCAATGATTTTAAAACTATGACTTCTAGTTATTGACCCACTCGTCAGAGGAAATATTTTCCTTTACTTTCTCAAAACCTCTCATCTTGAAAATCTCTGAAGAAAGGAAATTGTTTCTTTGCCATACTTCCATTTTTGACAGCTCCCACCAGAATACCTGCTCCATGGGTGGCTGGTGTAGAGTCAAGCTTTTGGCAACATTATACTTCATCTGGTGCTTGGAGGCATGTGAAAGCAGCCTTCCTGTCACAAATACAATTGATGCCCTTTGAGAAGAGGGAGGGAAGATTCTTGACTCCTCGCTTGACAGCTTAATTAGTAAAGGTATTGCCCACCACAGTAAACATAACTTCCACATTTAATTTCTGGTCAGTGCTTAATTAGTTGATTTTAGCCAAGGCAGCAGTTGGGGTGTGACTGTTGGCGAGGGAAATTAAAATGAGGCAGGGTTTCCACTTCTGATTTTGATTGTTAGCCAATGTCCCCTGCGAGAAAGTGCTTGCATGTAGATATTTGGGTGAAGGCATGACTGGCTCCACTATGATGGTTGAAAATCCTAGCAACATTGAACTGTCTGGGCTCACACAAGGATTATGGCCATTTGGACAAGGGAGCAGAGGATGCCAGTTCCAGTCAATGTGTATCCCACCAAAATTCTATGTCTTCACAAATGGCAGGGAGAAAATCAGCCACAAAAACAATGGGATGGGGTAAATCGAATGTGGATATTTCCATATATACTGTGCTGTTAATGTGTTCGAGATGCACTGTGCCATTACAAAGTTTATATAATTTTTTCCCCCCGCCACCCCACCCTCCCCAATCACCATTTCCATTTCCTAGCTCGGGAGACTGGATGCGCTTGTTGTAGTACTGCCTCCTAAATCAACGAGTAGGAGGCACACATTTGTCACACAGTAGGAGGTTCATTTGTCAGCTTTCACATGTATGCTGTTGACTCCTCTCCGCCACTGCTCTTTACCCCTTCAATGCCTCTGTGTTGTGAGACTGTTTCTGACATTCATAGGAAAATAGAAAATAGGTAGAGGAGTAGCCCAGTCGGCCCTTCGAGCCTGCACCACCATTCAATATGATCATGGCTGATCATGCAATTTCAGTACTCCATTCCTACTTTCTCTCCATACCCCTTGATCCCTTTAGCCGTAAGGGCCACATCTAACTCCCTTTTGAATATATCCAACGAACTGTCCTCAACAACTTTCTGTGGTAGAGAATCCCACAGGTTCACAATTCTGAGTGAAGAAGTTTCTCCTTGTCTCAGTCCTAAATGGCATACCCCTTATCCTTAGACTGTGACCTCTGGTTCTGGACTTCCCTAACATCGGGAACATTCTTCCTGCATCGAACCTGTCCAATCCTGTCAGAATTTTATATGTTTCTATGAATTTCTTCTAAATTCCAGTGAATATAAGCCTCGTCGATCCAGTCTTCATATGTCAGTCATGCCATCCCGGGAATCAGTCTGGTGAACCTTTGCTGCACTCCCTCGATAGCAAGAATACCCTTCCTCAGATTAGGAGACCAAAACTGTACACAATATTCAAGGTGTGGCCTCACCAAGGCCCTGTACAACTGCAGTAAGTCCTCCCTGCTCCTATACGCAAATCCTCTCACTATGAAGACCAACATGCCATTTGCTTTCTTCTCCGCCTGCTGTCCCTGCATGCCAACTTTCAATGACTGATGTACCATGACACCCAGGTCTCGTTGCACCTCCCCTTTTCCTAATCTGTCACCATTCAGATAATCTGCCTTCCTGTTTTCGCCTCCAAAGTGGATAACCTCACATTTATCCACATTATACTGCATCTGCCATGCATTTGCCCACTCACCTAACCTGTCCAAGTCACCCTGCAGCCTCTTAGCGTCCTCCTCACAGCTCATACTGCCACCCAGCTTAGTGTCATCTGCAAACTTGGAGATATTACATTCAATTCCTTCGTCTAAATCATTAATGTATATTATAAATAGCTGGGGTCCCAGCACTGAACCTTCCTGTACCCCACTCGTCACTGCCTGCCATTCTGAAAAGGAGCCGTTTATTCCTTCTCTTTGCTTCCTGTCTGCCAACCAGTTCTCTATCCACGTCAATACATTACCCCCAATACCATGTGCTTTGATTTTGCACACTAATCTCTTGTGTGGGACCTTGTCAAAAGCCTTTTGAAAGTCCAAATACACCACATCCACTGGTTCTCCCTTGTCCACTCTACTGGTTACATCCTCAAAAAATTCTAGAAGATTTGTCAAGCATGATTTCCCTTTCATAAATCCATGCTGACTTGGACTGATCCTGTCACTACTTTCCAAATGCGCTGCTATTACATCTTTAATAATTGATTCCAACATTTTCCCCACTACCGATGTCAGGCTAACCCCTGTTTTTTCTCTCCTTTTTTTAAAAAGTGGGGTTACATTAGCTACCCTCTAATCCATAGGAACTGACCCAGAGTCTGTAGAATGTTGGAAAATGACCACCAATGCAGACTATCAGGCCCTGGGGCTTTATCGGCCTTCAATCCCATCAATTTCCCTTGTCTTGGGCGAGCCACCAATTCATCCAATTAAACATTTGGAAGTCCGCAGCCATTGTCTTTGACTGCTACAAACTCTGTGCTATTTCCACCAATTCCATCCCCTCTCTGGCCACTGTCTCAGGCCGAACCAGACAGTTTACAATTTTGATGTGCTGTTTGACCCCGATTTGAGCTCCCAACCCCATAATCCCCATCACAAAGACTGCCACCTCCGTAATATTGCCTTTGCCAGCCAATCTGCTGTAGAAACTTCTAGATATGACTATTCCAATGCTTTCCTAGCTGGCCTACCATCCTGCACCCTCTGTAAACTTCAGCTTGCCCAGAACTATTACCTTTTTTTATTCATGAGATATGGGCATCCGTGGCAAAGCCAGCATTTATTGCTCATTCCGAGTTCCCCTAATAAGTCGGTGCCTTAGCAGCTGCATTTTTTTTGTAGGTGTTCATACAACTGAGTAGTTTGCTAGACCACTTAAGGTACTAAGTTATGAGGACATTAGTGCAGATGGCAGCAGGAAGTTAAAAGAAACATAGACAGATTATGTGAGTCGACAAAACTATGGCAGATGGAGTTCAATGTGGGCATCTCGGAGGTAGTCAACATTGGACCCAAGAAAGATAAACTGATGTATTTTCTAAATGGTGAGAAAGGAGAAACTGTCGAGGAACAGATTTGGAAGTCCAAGTGCACAACTCATTAAAAGCCAGTCGACAGATACAAAAAGCAATCAAAAAGGCTAATGGAATGTTGGTCTTTATCTCAAAGGGGAGGAAGTTATTCTTCAGTTGGATAAATTCTTGGTCAGAGCCCATTTAGAGTACTGCGTTCAGTTTTGGACACAGTACCTCAAAGGATATACTGGCCTTGGAGGGGGTGCAACGCAGATTTTACCAGAATGATACTGGGGCTTAGTGGGTTAAATTATGAGGACGGGTTGCATAAACTTAGATAAAAACTGAAAATGCTGGAAATACCAGGTCGAGCAGCATCTGTGAAGAGAGAAACAGAGTTGACGTTTCAGGTCGATGGCCTTTCCTCAGAACTGACCGATGGATTAAATGTTGATTGTTTAAATTTTATTCTTGAAAGCATTGTTCCTTTTTTTTTTCTGTGTAACATTTTGAAAATCATTTTCTGGATTGTTTTAGGCCTCCATTATACATGTTAAAGATAAGCATGCTAGGTACTGTTGGATTTAGGGTGAGGAAATTGGGAAAAGAAAAAGTATATTGCGGTATTGTGTAATAAATGTGCAGCTTTCAGGTTATTGATGCCAATTTTCTTTGTCTAGATTTATGATCTTGTGCTGAAAGGTATCGCAGAAGATGTTTTACGCTCACTTTGTGTTGAGCAAGCGTGGGCCGCTAGCCAAAATTTGGCTTGCGGCCCATTGGGACAAGAAGCTCACCAAAGCCCACGTGTTTGAATGTAATCTGGAGAGCAGCGTGGAAAGCATAATTTCTCCAAAGGTAATTATTAATCTAATTGGGCACCTTTTATCTGTCAATTATTTGTAAATAAGATGAGTATTTAACTTGATTTTGTGAGTGTGTTTTTCCTCTGGTCGCACTTTCTGTTGCCAGAATTTTGCTATGCCAATGTGACACTGAGCAACACCTGTGTATATCATTATTAATGGTTAAATAGTTTATCTCCTTTGTTGCACATGGTAAGTTGGGTGGTCACTGTTAACTTTCAGCAATACCTTCATGTTGCTGTTTTTCTCTTTCTCTGCTTCTCTATCTTTTTTTTGCTTTATTTTCTTTACTGCTTCTCACAACCTAACTTTTTTCCCTTCATTCTGTCTTAATTCATTCCATTTTGGATGCGAGATGATGGTTAGTAATGTTGTGGCAGGCAAAGAGGCTACTAATGGTTGCAGGCTGCATTTGGGACAGGGTTTATTTTTTGAAAGTGCATTGTCTAATCTCCATATGAGCGGAGCATTGAACGAGAGAGATGCTTGGTTTATTATGGCTCTGCTCTTCTTCCCCTGCTGTCTCCTCCCTCCCCCCTCCTCCTCCCCTCCACACTTCCCCAGCCTCGTCCTCTGAATTCCTATAGCTCTCTGCTCTTTACTTTCCTTCCCAAAATGTCTTGTCTCTCAAAAGATATTATATCTCCGTTTTAACTTTGTTCTGACATTTTCTGTCCAATTAACTAACCAATGTTCTCCTAAAGTTACTTTCCGTCGTCTTCATTTAACAACAAAAGTGTTGTCTGCAATTTTGTTGTTTCCCTATATCCAATTCTAAATCATTTATATCTATTAAGAGCAACAGACTCAACACTGACCCCTAGCGGATACCACTGTTCATGTTCCTCCAATCTTAAAAAAACATATATGACTACTCTTTTCTGTCCTTTAACTTCCTGTTAACACTGCCATGCTTCCTTTTAATACTGTGTCTATTATGTTTATCAACAAGCTGCCTATATGGCACCTTATCAAATGCTCCTTGAGGCAAAACAGAGCGTATTTTTTTTTTAAACAAGTCTGTTAAATTTGTCAAACACGATTTATTTCAATTCCATGCTGAATCTTTTTACTCTCTTAGAAAGACATGGGCTTCAGTGTTGCATCTGTCAATTATCTGTCAGAAAGCTGTTAAACATTGGGAAACATAGAAAATAGATGCAGGAGTAGGCAATTCGGCCCTTCGAGCCTGCACCACCATTCAATAAGATCATGGCTGATCATTCCTTCAGTATCCCTTTCCTGCTTTCACTCCATACCCCTTGATCCCTTTAGCCGTAAGGGCCATATCTAACTCCCTCTTGAATATATCCAATGAACTGGCATCAACAACTCTCTGCGACAGGGAATTTCACAGGTTAACAACTCTCTGAGTGAAGAAGTTTCTCCTCATCTCAGTCCTGAATGGCTTACCCCTTATCCTAAGACTCTGTCTCCTAGTTCAGGACTTCCCCAACATCGGGAACATTCTTCCCGCATCTAACCTGTCCAATCCCGTCAGAATCATATGTTTTTATGAGATCTCCTCTCATCCTTCTAAACTCCAGTGTATAAAGGCCCAGTTGATCCAGTCTCTCATATGTCAGTCCAGCCATCCCTGGAATTAGTCTGGTGAACCTTCGCTGCACTCCCTCAATAGCAAGAATGTCCTTCCTTAGATTAGGAGACCAAAACTGAACACACTATTCCAGGTGGGGCCTCACCAAGGCCCTGTACAACTGCAGTAAGACTTCCCTGCTCCGATGCTCAAATCCCCTTGTTATGGAGGCCAACATACCATTTGCTGCCTTCACCGCCAGCTGTACCTGCATGCCAACTTTCAATGACTGATGAACCATGACACCCAGGTCTCGCTGCACCTCCTCTTTTCCTAATCTGCTGCCATTTAGCAAATATTCTGCCTTCATGTTTTTGCCCCCAAAGTGGATAACCTCACAATTATCCACATTATACTGCATCTGCCATGTATTTGCCCATTCACCTCACCTGTCCAAGTCACCCTGCAGCCTCTTGGGGTCCTCCTCACAGTTCACACCGCCACCCAGTTTAGTGTCATCTGCAAACTTGGAGATATTACACTCAATTCCATCATCTAAATCATTAATATATATTAAAGAGCTGGGGTCCCAGCACTAAGCCCTGGGGCGCACTCCACTAGTCACTGCCTGCCATTCTGAAAAGGACCCCTTTATCCCGACTCTCTGCTTCCTGTCTGCCAACCAGTTCTCTATCCATGTCAGTACATTACCCTCAATACCATGTGCTTTGACTTTGCACACCAATCTTTTGTGTGGGATCTTGTCAAAAGTCTTTTGAAAGTCCAAATACACCACATCCACTGGCTCTCCCTTGTCCACTCTACTACTTACATTCTCAAAAAATTCCAGAAGGTTTGTCAAGCATGATTTCCCTTTCACAAATCCATGCTTACTTGGACCAATCCTATCACTGCTTTCCAAATGTGCTGCTATTTCATCCTTAATTGATTCCAACATTTTCCCCACTACTGATGTCCTGTTTTCTCTCCCTCCTTTTTTTAAAAAGTGGTGTTGCATTAGCTCCCCTCCAGTCCATAGGAACTGATCCAGAGTCGATAGACTGTTGGAAAATTATCACCAATGCATCCCATATTTCGAGGGCCACTTCCTTAGTCTACATCCCAGAGTACTTATCAGGCCCTGGGGATTTGTCGGCCTTCAATCCCATCAATTTCCCCGACACAATTTCCCGCCTAATTAGGATATCCTTCAATTCCTTGTTCTCACTAGACCCTCGGTCCCCTCGTACATCCGGAAGGTTATTTGTGTCTTCCTTCGTGAAGACAGAACCGAAGTATTTGTTCAATTGGTCTGCCATTTCTTTGTTCCCCATTATAAATTCACCCGACTCCAACTGCAAAGTCCCTACGTTTGTCTTCACTAATCTATTTCTCTTCACATACCTATAGAAGCTTTTGCAGTCAGTTTTTATGTTTCCGGCAAGCTTCCTCTCGTACTCTCTTTTCCCCTCTTAATTAAACCGTTTGTCCTCCTCTGCTGAATTCTAAAATTTCTCCCAGTCCTCCGGTTTGCTGCTTTTTCTGGCTAATTTGTATGCCTCTTCCTTGGATTTAACACGGTCCTTAATTTCTCTTGTTAGCCATGGTTGAGCCACCTTCCCCGTTTTATATTTACTCCAGACAGGGATGTATAATTGTTGAAGATCATCCATGTGATCTTTAAAGGTTTGCCATTGCCTATCCACTGTCAACCTTTTAAGTATCATTTGCCAGTCTATTCTAGCCAATTCGCTCCTCATACCGTCAAAGTTACCTTTCCTTAAGTTCAGGACCCTAGTTTCTGAATTAACTGTCTCACTCTCCATCTTAATAAAGAATTCTACCATATTATGGTCACTCTTCCCCCCCAAGATTGTTAATTAGTCCCTTCTCATTACACATCACCCAGTCTAGGATGGCCAACTCTCTGGTTGGTTCCTCGACATATTGGTCTAGAAAACCATCCCCAATACACTCCAGGAAATCCTCCCTCACTGCATTGCTACCAGTTAGGTTAGCCCAATCAATATTTGGTGGCCTGTACACAACTCCCACTAGTGTTTTCTGCCCTTTGGTATTCAGTAGCTCCACCCATACCAATTCCACATCATCCAAGCTAATGTCCTTTCTTACAATTGCATTAATTTCCTCTTTAACCAGCAATGCCACCCTGCCTCCTTTTCCTTTCTGTCTATCCTTCCTAAATGCTGAATACCCTTGGATATTGAGTTCCCAGCCGTGGTCACCCTGGAGCCAGGTTTCTGTGACGCCAATCACATTGTATCCGTTAATTCCTATCTGCGCAGTTAATTCATCCACCTTATTCAGAATACTCCTTGCATTGAGGCACCGAGCCTTCAGGCTTGTCTTTTTAACACACTTTGACCCTTTAGAATTTTGCTGTAAAGTGGCCCTTTTTGTTTTTTGCCTTGGGTTTCTCTGCCCTCCACTTTTACTATTTTCCTTTCTATCTTTTGCTTCTGTCTCCATTTTATTTCCCTCTGTTTCCCTGCTTAGGTTCCCATCCCCCTGCCATGTTAGTTTAACTCCTCCCAAACAGCACTAGCAAACACTCCCCCTAGGACATTAGTTCCTGCCCAGGTGCAGACCGTCCGGTTTGTACTGGTCCCACCTCCCCCAGAACCGGTTCCAATACCCCAGGAATTTTAATCCCTCCCTGCTGCACCACTGCTTAAGCCCCGTAATCATCTGAGCTATCCTGTGATTCGTACTCTGACTAGCACGTGGCACTGGTAGCAATCCTGAGATTACTACTTTTGCGGTCCTACTTTTTAATTTAACTCCTAGCTCCCTAAATTAGTCTCGTAAGACCTCATCCTGTTTTTTTTTTACCTAATATGTACCACAACAACTGGCTGTTTACCCTCCCTTTTTAGAATGTCCTGCACCCGCTCCGAGACATCCTTGACCCTTGCATCAGGGAGGCAACATACCATCCTGGAGTCTCGGTTGTGGCCGCAGAAACGTCTGTCTATTCCCCTTACCATTGAATTCCCTATCACTATAGCTCTCCCACTCTTTTTTTCTTCCTGCCCTCCTGTTCAGCAGAGCCACCCATGGTGCCATGGACTTGGCTGCTGCTGCTCTCCCCTGATGAGTCATCCCCTCAACAGTACCCAAAACAGTGTATCTGTTTTGCAGGGGGATGACCGCAGTGGACCCCTGCACTACCTTCCTTGCACTGCTCTTCCTGTTGGTCTTCCATTCCCTATCTGGCTGTGTACCCTTTTCCTGCGGTAAGACCAACTTGCAAAACGTGCTATTCACGTCATTCTCAACATTGTGGATGCTCCAGAGTTCATCCACCTGCAGCTCCAGTGCCGCAATGCGGTCCGTCAAGAGCTGGAGGCAGGTATACTTCCCGCACACGTTGTCGTCAAGGACACCGGAAGCGTCCCTGACTTCCCACATATTACAGGAGGAGCATAACATGTGTCCGAGCTGTCCTGCCATGACTTAACCCTTAGATAAACTTCATTTGGCAACAACAATGCTAAATGTTACTTACTGATAAAGAAAAAGAAAAACTACTTGCCAATCACCAGCCAATCACTTGCCCCCTTGGCTGTGATAGCACCTTTCGATTTCTTTCTACTTTTTTGCCTTCTCTCCCTGCTGCAGCTGCACCGGCTGGCCTCTCCGACTCACAACCTCCTCGAGTGTGGGCCTTTTATAGGCCTCCGCCGACTCTGCTCCCTCAACTCCCGCCTCTCCGACTCACGAACTCGAAAATTTTGATCATCTCTCAAGCCCATCATAATAGAATTCTCTCTGAATGAAAGGAATCAAGTTCAAGTAACGATTACTCAAGAATAATTTAAAAATGATGCGCAGGATGACATTTTGACTCTCCTAGAAACAATATAGGAGAGATTGCTACATAAGATGCTTGATAGAGTCTGGAAAAATTGTTCAGTGTAAATAGTTTGTAACACATTGTCTTTTCCAGGTTAAGATGGCTTTGCGAACCTCTGGGCACCTTTTGCTGGGTGTGGTGAGGATTTATCATCGAAAAGCCAAATACCTTTTGGCAGACTGTAATGAAGCCTTCATAAAGATTAAAATGGCTTTCCGTCCAGGTAGGATATTGGTATTTTGTTTGTATACGATTTGTGATTTTGGTATTTTCTTAAATTGGAGGAGGGAGGTTATGGCAGAAATATTTAACCTTTTTAAAAAATCTTTGTGGGCTGCTTATGTGTGGAACCTCAGGAAGGCAAAATTTAAGTAATTGTTCCCATTAATTTTCATATGTCTTGAGGTACATATACCAACAGATCTGTGTTCCGATTTAGGATTTATCCGCAATTGAATCATTAGTGCAATGACAGCCCTTTCGAAACCTCCAAACTAACAAAATTGAAACAGGACAATGAACAAATAAGTAGAAGTGTAAAAATGACTGGGTTGCCTGGCCTTTGGAGGCTGGACTGCTAAGACTCGGGCCTATAGTTTGTGTCTCCTGTTACAATCACTCGTTTTGTTAGTTGCTGGTCTCAACAGAGCTACTATTTGTTTTTTCATAGTGAAGTTGAGGTACTCGAGCACATGATAGGAAAATTAATATTGGAATATTTCAGATTCTAATGAAACATTCCAATTCATCTACCACACCATTAGTTCGAAAGTTGAGAGTAGATTTGAGAATGTGCTTAATACTCTGTTGGGGGTGAAGAGACAAAAATGGGACAAACTTATTTCCATGACATTCCTTTAGTTCCAAAATCATCTGCCATGTTTTTTGATTATTATGCAGAAACATTGCATGTTTTCAACACTGGGTGATACCAAAGCAAATCATTTTTATTAATTTAAAAAAAAGAACATTATACATTCTGTAACTTTAGAATTATAACGTGCCCTTTATTTTTTTACTTTTGCTCCTCTCCAAACAGCAAGCAAGCAAATCTAAATTCAATTTTCTGACTAAAAGCTACAAAATCTAAAATTAGATTAAATAGGAAATTTAGCAGTGGTTTGGGTCTCACGAGTTCAACAGGTTGAATATTTACATACTCTCTGTACTTTGCAATGCTGAAGTCAAACTAAGATCAAGTTCAAAGCATGGAATCACAAGTACAGTAGCATAATAGTTATGTTACTGGACTAGTAATCCAGAGGCCTGGACAACTAATCTGGAGACACGAGTTCAAATCCTGCCACCGCAGCTGGGGAATTTAAATTCAACTAAATAAATCTGTAATAAAAAGTTAGTGGCCTAGAAATCCCGGGTAAACAACTGGGGGAAAAAAGAGAAAAAATGCGCATATGCGCACATACCTGTTCTTGCTGCGACCGCTCGAGATCCTGAGGCTTTCACTCCCTGCGCGTCGCAGCTCGTGCACATTGGGACGTTCGTAATCTGAAGCTGTGGAGTCACATGGCTCTGGGCAGCCAATCGAGGTACGGTATTTTTTCATTCATAATAATGGGAACTCCGTAAGTTGGAGTACCCATCATTATGAATGAGAAACCCTGCCCCAAACACCCAAAACACTAATTTAAAAAATAGAAAATATACACTACATATTTAAGATTCGTTTAAATTAAAGTTATTAATGTCTTTTTTTTTTAATTATCCGATTTAAAAAAAAAAAAAAAAAAATTTAACTTCTGGTTTTAAATAAACTTGCCGTAGTGGACAGAGTTTTTAAACAATACAATGTGTTTATTTAATTTTATTGTGTTTATGTTTTAAAACACTTGCGCCTGTAAAAGTAGGCTATGCACCTGCTTTTATCAGGTGCAAGAATTTTGCGGACATTTGCTGGGCAAGATATGGGTAAATACTGCAATCTTGCCCAAGCAAATGTCCTTGCTCCCAATCTGTGGATGATCTGTCAAGCTCCAGCTTGACAGATCGGAAAAGTCAGTTTTCAGCGTATGCATATTGCACGCTGAAAACCGGCTTTTCTGATACCTTCCCGGGTCCAGAGAGGCCCAGATTTCTACCCCAGTATCTGTAATGGTGCCATGAAATTACCGGATTGTCATAAAAACCCATTTGGTTCATTCATGTCCTTTTTAAGGAAGAAAATCTGCTATCCTTACCCAGTCTAGCCTATATTTGACTCCAGACCTACAGCAATGTGGTTGACTCTTAACTGCCCTCTGAGCTAACAGGCCACTCCGTTGTAATCAAGAAGGCAGTTCACCACCATGTTCTCAAGGGCAATTAGGAATGGGCATAAGTGCTAGCCTTGCCGGCAACATCCACATCCTGTGAATGAATTTTTAAAAAATTGGGTGAGAATGATCCCAGAAGACTTGCAAATTTTTGACCATATTCAAATTCATGAGCATCTTTATGCTTGTCTAATATGAGTACCATGAATTCATTTTGGGGTGGAATTTTAAAGGTTGCTTAATGCAGATATATACAGTATCTTAGCATAACTGCACCAAATAATGCGTTCATCCACTGGGACGTTAGTGGAGCTCGGCCCCCATATTCTAGTCGGAAAATTGTAATTGACAGTGCCCATGGGACACCTTGGTAATCTTGTCCTAATTTGACTATACTAATTTTGAGATGAGTAACGGTGGTTCATAGAATACTAGCTATTATATGAAATTGTCTAAATTTGACATCCCCATTATAGGTGTCGTGGATCTTCCAGAGGAGAACCGGGAAGCTGCATACAATGCTATCACTTTGCCTGAGGAATTTCATGATTTCGACCAGCCATTACCTGACCTGGAGTAAGTATTTTAAAATCTTCTTTTAAAGAAGTTAATATTCTTGCACACCATAAAATCATTTTACAATTGATTTGAAATCGAGCATAATTCAAAATGGCATCTTATGAATGACTAATAATGTAAAAAATGTAGTATTTTGAGTAAATGTACTGAGTGATGTAGGAATATACAACACCGACAAGGAAGAACTCCAATCCGCACTGATTTATTTTAGCCAATAGTGAACAATTGACCTTGGTGACATTGCTCTAGAGAGTAGAAAATTCAGCCTGGATTCCCAGTCTTAATTGTTATCAAGTGCGGTGGGGTCAGTGGGGGACACTGAATTATGCTTAGTTGTGAAACCTTCCATCTATAACCTGCTGAGATGTAGTATCTTGAATTCAAGTGAAGGAAAGCCAAGTGGCAAGGTGTCAACATTGCCTGTAAAACCATACCTTGGCACTTGTCCCTGCTTTAAGGAGAGGGGAAAAATATAATGGTTACCAAATATGATCTAACTGAAACTTTTTCTTCAGATAGGATATTGAGGCATAAAATTAACCTAGCTATATACACAGAGGCAGCAGACAATTGGTACAAGGTTGAGGTCCTGACAAAGCTTGCAAATGGAAAGGTATTTCACATTTTTAGAAGCCCAGAAAATCAAATACAGGTATTTAAAAATAATTTCAGGAGTGTTCTTTTCTGAGACCTGCAGGTCAAAAGTATTAACATTTTCACCATTTTTTTTTTCCCTCTGCTCACCTCTAATGACTGACTCCATTCTTGGGTATGGTTCCTTTGGTGTCGAGGGCCCTCCAGTATCGTGCCAAATTAACCGTTAACCATGTGTGATGAACATCACAGCAGGCTAATGGAATATGGGGGCATTAGATCATGTCCTTATTCAGCATCTGCTTAGACACGCAACGCTGCTTGATAGTGATCAGGAGAAAAACCCATAGCTGATTATTTTTATTTTCCCCTCTATTCTGTTTAATCCAGGGCCATAAAGGGCAACTGGTCGCACAGCTGGGATCAGACAATGCAGTATGGACTGAGCATTGAATGAGAGATATGCTTGGTTTGTTGTGGCTCAGCTACCTGCTGTATAAATTTGCTGAGCCACTGTGGGAGCTCTGTTTTACTTCTAATCAATAATAGACTTCCTTCAGGGATGTGCTTGGTTAAGGGAAGCCATAGTTCTCCAAAATAGTCTCCTTCAAAGGTGGTGTGCACCGTATTTTAGAATAATTACTTGCCCGTAGAGAATAAATGCACGGTCAAAAGGGGTGGTGTGCAAAGGTAGCATTCTGTGGAAATTTAGTTGAATGGAATTGCATGTTTTAGTAAAAGAATGACATTGTTAACAAAACAATACTGTTTCAGTTTCACGCAGCAAACAAAACATATGTTGCAATGACAAACAGCATGAGTGCAGCTGACCGTTGCATCTTTATTAAGGGAGCGCAAAATAGTTTTGTTTATGTGGCAAACTAGTAAACTGGACTGGACTGCTTTGACATTTTTGTTAACAAAGCTCAAATACCAATATGAAAATAGACCATGAGGAAAACCCTAAATTGGAGTATCCAAATACAGAAATTGTAGTTTTAAACCTCCAGGAAGAATAAAGTTGTGCGGCATGTGTTTAGCATAATTGCAAAACTTTACTATTGCTAATCAACATCATAAAAGAAAACTTAAACTTCATCCAGACAGAGTAACTGATAACCTACAGCACTTTTGACTATATGACATTCTTAGCAGATAACAAAGCCTCTGGGGAATGTTCTTACATTTTTGTCAAAAAATTAGTTGTGTAACTTGGGTTATGAAATATGAATTCATGGTATCTGAAAACTGCTACCAAAATAGCATCATTATCTTGATCAGTATTTACCAGAAATATTATCCAGTATGTTTTGTTGGCCTCACTGCTACTTGGCCATTTGAAATGAACTTTCCCAGTGACTAACGATTTCTGTATGATGTTTGTGTTTAGCAGTCCCAGAGAATGCACACATGAATGCTACTTGTGTGTAGCAGCAGTTCATTTCCTGAACAAGTTCATCAATGATGCGGCTATTGGATATTTTGGTGTAATTATTATTCTTTCACTGCTTACTGTTCTGGAATAGTTGAAATACCTGGATGTATTGGGTGTTAACCTTTTGAGAGGCGGTCATGTGTGAACTCTGCAATTCTTAATATTTTCCAGAATTATTATGAAGGAAAATATTTATTTATACTGATCACTTTTGACATAAAAAGAAAAAAAGACTTGCATTTATATAAAGTGCTTTTCATGACCACTGGACATCCCAAAGCACTTTACAGCCAATGTGAAGTGTAGCTACTGTTGCAATGTAGCAAACACGGCAGCCAATTTGCCCACAGCAAGCTCCCACAAACAATGACCAGATAATTTGTTTTTGCTATGTTGATTGAGGGATAAATATTGGCCAGGATACCGGGGACACCCCTGCTCTTCAAATAGTGTCCTGGGATCTTTTATGTCCACCTGAGAGAGCAGATGGGGCCTTTGTTTAATGCCTCATCTGAAAGACGGCACCTCTGACAGTGCAGCACTTCCTCAGTACTGTACTGGAGTGTCAGCCTAGATTTTTGTGCTAGAGTCTCTGGAGCGGGACTTGAACCCACAATTTTCTCTTTTCGGAGGCAAGGGTGCTACCAACTGAGCCATAGCTCAGCTGATAGTCTTTGAAAGTTCTACAGTTGAGTCTTTTCGAGCTTGTGTCTAATTCATTTGATTTGCATGATTGATTTGCAAATCTTGGCTTAATCATATCAATATGGTCTATTTTCTAGTGATATTGATGTGGCACAACAGTTTACTTTGAACCAGAGTCGAGTGGAAGAGATCACTATGAGAGAGGAAGTGGGCAACATCACTTTACTTCAGGACAATGACTTTGGTAAGAATTGAGATTTAGCTTTAACTTGATATTTTTCCTGAACATAGAGAGACAAATCATCTGAAAAATGTTTTCCCTATGTTTTATTTCTCTAATAATTTAAGAATATAGTCCTTAGCATGACTGCTATTAAAGAGTAGAAGTTAGAGTGTTATTTTAACTGGTAAACTGCTTGTGTAAAATTGCTGTGCATGCGATTTAAACAAAGCTGTTAACCCATTAATTTCCTATCCATCAATGGCGTCATTAAAATATCACATAGAAATTTTAGCCTTCAGTGAAGTCATTACAAATAACAGTGAAGTAATTTTTCCCCTGAGCATTTTAAAATTTGAATCTGTATTCAACTCTTAAAAATAAGTGCCATTGTAAACAGAATTTCACTTGTGGTACCAGTACTGTAGCAAGCTTCAGGGTTGGTGTAACATTTGCCCCTCAGGAGATTGCATAGCAAGTGAGTTGGTGGGAGTAATGGTGTAGAAGTTGCATCATCATATAACACGGGCTCAATGGACCAGCTGGTCTTTTCCCCTCCTTCACTTTTGTATATTTGTAACTATAGTATTCTCAGCTCCTGAATAGCAATAATACTAAGGATGTGCATTTGTGTTATTGAAACGGGGTAGAGTGTGAAGGGTTGATATCGTGACACCAATTTTTTTTTTTTTTTTTTTTTAAACCCTCGCCCAGCAAAAATGGTGTGTGGGAGGAGTTAAAATTTGAAAATTCTAGTTCCAGTCTTCAGCCCACCGTGTTCCCGGCCGCACTAATTTTTGTGACTGAATCATACCAGCAACGAGGCTCCTACTAAAGGCATGCGGGGGCCTGTTTAATATTCAAAGTCACAGCCCGATGTCATCGGCACCACAGGGTGATATTAACTTGAAGTCAGGGGAAGTCCTGCACTGTCTGCAGTTGGGCAGCAGAACCACAGTGGGTGATGGTAACTGGCCTGACGAGGCCACAGTAAGTTTTTTTTTAAGTAGTTCTGTTAGAATTTCTTGCAAGGGGTTCTTTGGCCTCCTCTGGCCTACCGTCAATCACACTGAAACCTTTCCTCCCACTGACTACCGGACTATTTCCATGGTTGTGGCCTTCTGCTGCCAGGATCCCACTCCTGCCCTCCAGCCAGTGAATCTGGCTGGGTGTCAATCGGGAGTCTGGGAACTTTTATTTAAATGAGGCCTCCATGTCCAGGACTCTGGGTGTGCAGCTCACTTTGGGGCTCTCGTGCATTCCTCTTCTTTCCCCCCCCCCCCCCCCCCCCCCCCCCCCCCTTTACTTTTTAAATCTGGGCCTTTACATTGGTTCAATTGGTGCAAAATGGCTGGTACAGTCAGGACCTGATGGCTTGTGTTAAATTAACAGCAACTGCAGAAATTCCAAGTTAAATCATGTCATTTTTACTGTGTACCAGATGTCATTTACCTGACTCGAGCTGTATACTATAGTATAATTTCTGCTTTTGCACACTTGTTATTTTGGAAGGATTTGTACTTTGTTGAAAATTAGCACTGTTGCTCAGGTAATTGTTGTCATGTATCTCACACTACTGTACATAACTATCTTACCATGCTATACATGACTGTAACTAGAGATGTCCTGTAACCACAAGCTTACCTTACCACCAGGGGTGCACTTGCAGGAGACACTGGATACCTGTCCCAGACAGGTCTCTGGCAAGTGTGGCATTCGAGAGCTGTGTAATAAAGGTGCAGGTCCTGAGTGACCTTGACTTCAGCATGTGCCTCGTGTGAGTCTGTACTGCAGGGACAGGACTTTACAGTAGCGACGAGTTACGGGATTACAGAATCCACAGAATGGCGACCAACGGCTCAGATGAAAAATACAATGCTAGAGATAATTGGGAGGACTTTATAGAAAGGCTCCAGCAAAGCTTTGTAACCAAAGACTGGTTAGGCGACGATAAGGCAGACAAGAGAAGAGCCCATCTCTTGACCAGCTGTGGCTCGAAAACATACGCCTTAATGAAGGACCTGCTGGCACCCGAGAAACTAGCAAGCAAGTCGTTTGAGGAGTTGAGCACACTGGTAAGAGACCACTTGAAGCCAGCGAGCAGCCTACACATGGCCAGACACAGGTGCTAGAACTACAGACGCTGTGTGGGCCAGAGCATACCCGACTTCGTGGCGGAACTTCGGAAGTTGGCTAGCTTATGTGAGTTCTCCGATGAACTAAGGAAATAAGTATTGAGACACTTTTTTATTGAAGGAATAGGCCACGCAGGCATATTCCAAAAGCTCATAGAGACCAAGAACTTGACCCGAGAGGCAGCAGCACAGGTTGCACAGACATTCTTGACAGGAGAAGAAACAACGAGGTTGATCTATACTGCGGGTACGACAACTAACGAAACATCGGAACAAGGGGTTCACAGCGTGAAACAAGCCGCTACCCCCACACACACAAAGGCAGGAAAGCAGGCCCTCAACAGCAGGCAGTGGTGCCAGAAGCCATCAAGGGCCACATGAACGGCCGTTCACACCTCATCAACCCACAATGCGAGCAATCAACTGCAAACTGAGAGAAGCTCGAGAGATCAGCCAGATGCAGCTCATCTTTTGGAAACAATGGAAGCGGTCTGTGCTGGAGATGTGGGGGAAGGCACTCATCAAGGGGCTGTCGATTTCAGCATGCTGGGGTTTGCAGAAACTGTGACTATACAGGGCATCTGGCCCGCATGTGCAGAATAACGGCAGCTCGGCTGGTATACGGATCGGAAAGCGGACCAGAAGACGGTGGGGACAGTACCCGGGACACCGAGGTACAGCGGGTCAACACGATCAATGACCACTGCTCTTACAACAAGACGCCTCCAATAATGATGAGAGTCCTACTGAACAGGATACCCGTCAACATGGAGCTGGATACGGGAGCGAGTCAATCTCTCATGAGCGATCAACAATTTGGCCGCACAAAAGTGACAGACCAAAACTCTCAAGGGTCGACACCAAACTAAGGACCTATACCAAAGAAATCGCCCCAGTCCTTGGCAGCGCCATGCTCTCAGTCACACACAAAGGGACAGTGAACCGACTTCCCCTGTGGATTGTCCCCGGAGATCTCCCAGCACTGCTGGGGAGAAGCTGGCTGGCAAAACTAAACTGGAAATGGGATGATATTCTCACGCCATGTCGTCAGAGGAACGGACCTCCTGCTCTAAAGTTCTAAGTCGATTTGAGCATCTCTTTCAGCCAGGTGTGGGCACCTTCAAAGGGGCTAAAGTCAAAATCTACATCACACAAGATGCTAGACCGGTCTATCACAAGGCTAGAGCTGTGCCCTACATGATGAGGGAAAGATTGAACATGAACTGGACAGGCTTCTGCGGGAAGGCATTATCTCACCTGTGGAATTTAGCGATTGGACAAGTCCCATCGTTCCAGTCATGAAGTCTGATGGAATCCGCCCAACAGAATCCAAAACCGAAGCAATTCGCCTGGCACCCAGGCGCCGGAATGTCTCGGAACTGCGCGCCTTTCTCGGGCTACTTAATTACTTTGGGAACTTTATGCAGAACTTGAGCACGCTGCTGGAGCCTCTCCACGTGCTACTCAGAAAGGGGTGCGATTGGTTTTGGGGGGACGCCCAGGAACGCGCCTTCAATAAGGCACGCAACCGTCTATGTTCCAACAGTGTTTTGGCTTTCTTTGATCGAGGCAAAAAGCTAGTTCTTACAAGTGATGCGTCAGCGTACGGGGTCGGGTGCGTTTTACAACATGTCAATGGTGCGGGTAAATCACAACCCATAGCTTATGCCTCCAGGTCACGAGCGCGGGTACGGAATGGTGGGGAAGGAGGCGCTCGCGTGCGTGTACAGTGTCAAAAAGATGCACCAATACCTTTTGGGGGCCAAGTTCGCGTTCGAAACCGACCACAAGCCCTCATGTCCCTACTATCCGAGAGCAAGGCAATAAATATCAACGTCTCAGTGCGCATTCGACGGTGGGCACTCATGTTGGCGTCTTACGACTACACCATAAGGCACAGACAACTGTGCCGACGCACTTAGCAGGCTAGCCCTGGCGACCACGGAAGGGTCTGACGAACAGGACTGAGATAGTCACAGCAATCAATGCCTTTGAGTCCACAGGTTCGCCCATGACGGCTCGCCAAATCAGAGTCTGGACGACCAGCAACCCAATGTTATCCTAGTAAAAAGATGTGTCTTAATTGGTGACTGGGCAGAGGCCGCGATGCCTGCCCTGAGGAGATCATAGGCGCATGCATGAGCTGTCACTACAAGCAGACTGCCTGATGTGGGGCAGCCAAGTAGTTATGCCTCTGCAAAGCAGAGAGGCATTTGTCCGGGAGCTCCACCGCGAGCACCTGGGGATCGTTCTCATGAAGGCCATAGCCAGATCCCACGTCTGGTGGCCTGGTATTGATGCGGACTTGGAGCTCTGCGTCTGACAGTGCACCATTTGTGCCCAACTCAGTAACGCCCCCAGGGAAGCCCCCCTGACTCCCTGGCCCACCAAACTGTGGTCGCGAGTGCACGTAGAATATGCGGGCCCATTCATGGGCAAAATGTTCCTCGTAGTTGTCGATGCATTTTCAAAGTGGATCGAGCACCACCTCCACCACTGTGGAGAGCCTTGGAACCATGTTTGCAATGCATGGCATTCCTGACATATTGGTCAGTGATAATGGTCCGTGCTTCACCAGCGCAGAAGTCCAAGATTTTATAAGTGACCACGGCATAAATCACGTTAAGACGGCACCGCTCAAGCCGGCCTCCAACAGCCAGGCGGAGCGAGCAGTGCAAATCGTTAAACAAGGCATGCTCAAAATCCAAGGTCCCACGCTGCAGGGCCGCCTGTCGCGACTGCTGCTGGCATACAGATCTCGTCCGCACTCACTGACTGGGATCTCCCCCCCCCCCCTCCGGCGCAACTATTGATGAAACTGACCTTAAAGACGAGGCTCTCATTAATCCTCCCAGACATGCATGAAATCGTTGAGGCAAAGCGCCGTAAGCTAACTGAGTACCATGACTGAAATTCGAGGGGGAGGTGGAATGAGATAGGGGACAAAGTGTTTGTGCTAAACTATGGCAGGGGTCCCAAATGGCTTGCAGGGACAGTAACAGGCAAGGAAGGAAACAGGCTACTGGTGGTACAAATGGACAATGGCCAAACTTGCCGGAGGTATGTAGACCAAGTAAAAAGTAGATTTACCAACAACACTGCGGAACCAGAGGCAGACTGCAATGTGGATCTCACACCACATCTGGTGGACAGACAGAGGGAACAACCTGAGGAAGGGACAATCCCAACAGACAGCCCAGGCGAGATACCAGCAATCACACCGAAAGAAAAACAGGCACCAAGGCAAACAACTGAACCACAACTCAGACGCTCCACGCGAGAGCGTAGACCACCTGAGACTGAATCTATAAAGACAATAAGATCTTGGGGGAGGGTGATGTCATGTATCTCACACTACTGTACATAACTGTATCTTACCATGCTATACATGACTGTAACTAGAGATGACCTGTAACCACAAGCTTGCCTTACCACCAGGGGTGCACTTGCAGGAGACACTGGATATCTGTCCCAGACAGGTATATAAAGACAGGTCTCAGGCAAGTGTGGCATTCGAGAGCTGTGTCATAAAGGTGCAGGTCCTGAGTGACCTTGACTTCAGCATGTGCCTCGTATGAGTCTGTACTGCAGGGACAGGACTTTACAATTGTAAACATGGAAATTTTTTAAATAATTTATCAGGGTCTGAAATGAATGGTCAGATTGGAGAAGTGAAGGCAGTTTTCTACTCAACATTTCACTCTTGGTCTTTGGAAAGCACAAATGATTGTAGGCATCTGTTCTCAAAATAAAGAATACGAACAAGACACCTCTGCCCGTGGATAAATCTTGGTGGTGATTCTGGGTTATTCTGTTTGGGGTCTGGTGGGACACTGCTGAAAGAACTATAAATATTGAGTTGCGATAATATTTTTCAGCAAAATTTTGCCTGTATTATAGGCTTTGCATGTGAATTGAACTGAAAATGTCAGGCTGCAAAGTTAAAATTGCGGTCGGAGGCTTCCCGCGGGCGGATGCCTCCAACCGCAATAATTTCTACGAAAGTATCTGGTGGTCCCAGAGGTTCGGTGACTTGCAGTCCTGGGGCTCTACGCGAAGGCCAGTGCAGGGACCCACGTATCCCAGGCTCGTACGGGTTTCGTATGGATCCCTGGGATCACTTGGGCCGGCCCAGCCTATCTCAGTAGGGGGATCGAGTAATGTACGGAGCTGCCATAAGTATGAATGGGAATTCCCCCAAACACACGAGCACTGAAAATAAATTTTAAAAACACATTACATATTTAAAATGAATTAAAATGCAATTTAATTAAATATATTTATACAAATATGTTTTAACAGGGCTAAAAATAAACTTGCCTTAATGGACAGGGTTTTTAATATATAAATGAGTGATGGCATTTTATTTTTCTAGCATAAGAATTTGAAGGACATTCGCTGGGCAGGAGTTGGGCAAATAGATCAACTCTCCGCCTGCGGAGGCCCGCATGCATGCAATCTGTCAAATGAATTTCTGACAGCGCAAGTGCCAGGTTTAGGCGCATGCACTTCGCATATCTAAACCTGGAACTTGTGGGGACCCCACGGCCGCGTACACACTTTGTACCTGCCCGTGGGAAGCGCGATTTCAGGCCCTGTGTATTTTGATTGACCAGAGGTTCAACTATGGAATAGATTTTATATGTGGATTTGAGATTATGCCATCATTCACTTGAACATTTCAAGTACCTCACTTGTGGGTCTTTCACCTTTGGGAAAGAAATGCCAAGTCGGCACCAGTGATTACAAGTCCTGTCTTATGGGCTTGTGCAATATCTTGTATGTTTTTTTTAATGTAGAGAGAATGACGTACTTGTGCTTCAGGCAACCAGATATTGTGATACAGTAGTTCAATTTACATTTTACTTTAGATAAATTAAGGTTGCCATTTTTTTCCCCCTGTCTACAATGCAAGCTCTGCAAGTGTCTTAACAGTGATCCAGTTGCAGAGAGCTAAGAAGTAGTATAAATCTATACAATATAATGAGCCATAAAGTGCCCATTGATTTTTGTGGTTCTAGAAAAGCTATAGAATTTCCTTTTGATCATTATTTTAAAACTTTAATCCTGTGTATTGGAATCTTTGTTCTTTAAACCATTCTAAGAAGATTATTGGTCATTAACAAAATTGAATGTTTTTTCTTTTGGGGAGAAAAAAAAAGCTTGGCCTCTACCTTCATTTTTAAATGTACAGCAAAGTTGCTAGCGATCTACTGATACATGTCGAGCAGTGATGGTTTGATTTCGCAATTACACACTAAGTATCAGTGGTAATATTGGATAGCTTGTTAAAGTAATGAATAATGGTTCGTGCATGTCACGGGCACGTGTAAATACTGGCCCTGAAATCCCGGTCGGCTGCTTCCCGCGGGCGATCGAGGGAAAATGTTAAAGCTGCACACCTACCTGTTCCTACTGCGCCCACGCAAGTTCTCGGTCCTGAGGCCTTTACTGACTGTGCGTCGCAGCGCGTGCACATCTGAACGTGCACAGGGCTGGAGCTGCAGTCACATGGCTCTGGGCAGCCAATCAAGGTAAAGTATGTTCTCATTCATAATGGGAACTCCGTAAAGTTGTCGCTCCGTAAACTTGCTTTTATCAGGTGTAAGAGTTTTCAGGGCATCCGCTGGGCAAGATATGGGTAAATACCACAATCTTGCCCATGCAAATGTCCTGGATGTGGAGGATCCGTCAAGCCCCAGCTTGGCAGATTGGAAAAGATTTCAGCACATGCGCTGAAAACCGGCTTTTGCGATGCCTTCCCAGGACCGTACACACTCGGTACGGACCCAGGAGGCCCGAATTTCTGGGCCACTGTGGCTCGGATGTATCTGGGACTGCACATAACATTGTGCCAACTTTAAATTATTGACTCCTTCGATCCAGTATTAGACCATTAAAGATTGAACATGGAAGTCTAAATGTCTGCTTTAGCTTCAGAACCTCTTTATTGGCTTGAACGATTGAAAAAGTGATTTTCCAATTTGTTTGGTGAATGCAAAATATTAAAAGTCTATTACTAATGTGGAATTTCCACCCTATGTAAAGGTGATTTTGGTGTTGATGATCGTGAGATTATGCGAGAAGGCAGCACATTTGAAGAAGACATAATGGGAAGCGCCAGCGACTCCAATCTGTTGTTGGAGCCAGTACAGAACACCACAGCTCAGCTTGCTGAGAAAAGTAACCATCTGGCGTATGATGACCCTCTCAAAAATGACGGATTTGGAGATGGCATTGATGGTGGAATTCTTGGTATGTTTTTTTTCTTGCCTCCCTTGATTCAGAGTTTAGGCAGAGTACAGTTAGAAGGTATAATCAATTCCGGGGGAAACAAATTAATTAAAATATGGAGTACTGCCCAGAACATAATTTTAAATTTAGTTTTATATATTCCCAATTTCACATGCAATTCAACTAGATATAACTTTCACTTCTATGTAATTAGACCACATTGGATCCTCTGAATAACTGTAGCTACGGAGTGCCTAAGCCCAGTCAAGCCACCAAATTTTTATCCAAAGCATAATGCTAGTGTGTTACTTAATATGGAAGTTTTCACATTATTTTGCATTTTCAGTACATTGGTTATAGAATCATACAATCCATGTTTGGCTCTTTGAAAGAGCTATCCAATTAATCCCCCTACCCTGCTCTTTCCCCATAATCTTGCAAATTATTCCTTTTAAAGTATATATCTAATTCCCTTTTTGAAAGCTACTATTGAATCTGCTTCAACTGCCCTTTCAGGCAGTGTGTCAATCGTAATAACTCGTTACGTTAAAAAAAAAATTTTCCCCATCTTGCCTCTGGATCTTTTGCCAGTTTACACTATTTACTCAAACCCCTTCGTAATTTTGAACACCTCCATTAAAATGGTCCTTTAGTTTCTCTGCTCTGAGGAGAACAATTCCAGCGTCTCGTCTCTCCACATAACTGAAGTCCCTATTCTGTGGTATAATTCTAGTAAATCTCATCTGCACCCTCTCCAAGGCCTTGACATCCCTCCTAAAGTGTGGTCCCATGATTGGTGAGGCCTAACCAGTGATTTATAACTGTTTAGTATAACTTGGTTACTTTTATGCTCTGTCTCTATTTATGAAGCATAGCATCCCTTTTTAACCACCATATCAACTTGTCCTGCTACCTTCAAAGATTTGTTTATGTGCACCCCCAGGTCTCTCCTCCTGTATCCCCTTTAAAATTGTATCATTTAGTTATGTTTAACAAAAGTTTTTTTTTAATGTAGACCAATTTTGCATGCTTTCTCAAATATTTGACTGAAAATCATTTTGCTTGCCAGATGACAAACTTTTAAGTCACGACGATGGTGGTATCTTTGATGATCCACCGGTGTTACCAGATGGGGGAGTTTTGATGCCAGAAGAACCTGTTCATAATGATGATGATGATGATGTTATGTCAAGTGAGTATTTTGAAGTGTTTAATCTTTAATCTTTACTGAGTGCATAAACTGAACCTGAATTATTTCTTAACAGTTCTATTAATGTTGCATTATGAATATCACCCAAATTTATTTTTATATAGTGGGTGGACCTGACAGTCCAGACTCTGATGATCCAGTTGAACCTCTGCCAACAATGACTGATCAAACAACTTTAGTACCAAATGAAGAGGAAGCATTTGCTTTGGAACCAATTGATATAACTGGTAAGTTCTTTGTAGACTTTAATTCAGAACTGTGATCAGATAAGCTGGGTCAAATATCAAAGCCAGAGGAGCAAATCTTAAGATTTGCCTTTCCAACCATAATTTGTACGATATAAAATGACCATGGTGTAACAGTGTTAATAGCAGTTATAAATATTTCAGTGAAGTAGAAAATGGGAAGCAAAATGCGAACATATACTGTACCGATATCAACACCATCTTTATGCAGCATTTTTTGGTGTTTGCAAGTGATGCATCTCTATCTGAATTTTAACTACATTTAAACAACTTGTACTGTTGGAGAAATGGTTTGTTGCATAAGTATTTCAGTAAAATGTCTCGTTTGTGGTTTTATTTGTGATGGGGTTTGTTGGGAATGCATTTGATTAAAAGCAACTCTAATTCTGGGAAGTAAAGTATAGTTCTTTTAACCTGTTGGGGATGATTTCTTACAGTTAAGGAAACAAAAGCCAAAAGGAAGAGGAAACTGATTGTGGACAGTGTAAAAGAACTGGACAGTAAAACAATTCGGGCACAGTTAAGTGACTACTCTGACATTGTAACCACGTTGGATCTTGCACCTCCAACCAAGAAACTTATGCTGTGGAAAGAGACTGGTGGTGTGGAGAAACTGTTCTCGCTTCCAGCTCAGCCTCTCTGGAATAGCAGATTGTTGAAGGTAACTGAATTGTTGAAATGTCCAAGTTCTGTTTATGGAGGAGGTAGTGTATAACCTGCAGAGAGTTCTAAAATGTGTACAACGATTGCACATTTTCACCAGCTTATAAAAATGAGATCATTGTGACGTGGTAAGCAAGTCTTACAAGTTTCATTTTGACAGTTTATTTGAGAGTTGTATTTGTGAATACAGCTCAAATGTGAAATGTCATAACTGTTATGTTTAATAACTACATTGGGTCTATTGAACAATCTGATTTATAGATGTGTCTGTTGTATTTAACAGTACAAGCTGCTGTAGTTATAGGAATTTGTGTAACTCTGATATTTGTATCCCAGTCTGTAATAAATACTGTCAGTTAAAACTTCTTCTTGATTTCTGTGTAGCTTTTCACACGCTGCCTCACACCAATTGTCCCAGATGAACTGAGAAAAAAGAGAAAAGGGGGTGAAGCAGACAACTTGGAACAATTCCTGAAAGAGATTGAAAATCCAGAAGTGCCAAGGGAGGAGCAGCAGCCACAACAGCAACAGCGTGATGTAATTGGTAGGAATTCTGGTTCTTATTTCTCTCAACGCTGCAGTTTCCATTTTAAGTCATTCATTCTTTTCCTCCTTTCAGTGAGAGATTGGCTATGATCATTTCCATCGCCCATGAAAATATAATTTCTCTCAATATAACAAAGTCCCCAAATACTCTGCATCCCTCTATGAATATCTCTAACACAGCAATATATGTCCAGAATTGTACACAGTATTACAAATGTAGCCTCATATTCAATTAACTAGTTTTGAGTTACAATCAAATGCCTTTTTGAAGTGCTTCCAAATACTTGATTAACTTGCTGATAACATTTTCACCTTGGCTGGAAATCATCAGTGAATGAGTGGTCACCAATTTTTTTTTTACTTTTCCACTTCTGCTTATAAACACTATCATGTAAACATGATTCATGCTTCATTGTACATGGGCTCATATTTTGTGGTAGGTAATGTCAGCATTCACCATCATTACCCCTCTGAAACTGACGGAATTGCAGGATTTAGCGCGCACACGTCTAAATGTGGAAATCCTCAAGTTGTGGTCAGTCATTCACTGCTCTGACACAGGCAGCGCTGTGGACCAACTCTTTTCCCCCCCCCCCCCCCCCCCCACACCGCGCGCACACAGCCCCCCCTCCCGATCCACCCACGTCCCCCACCCACATGCGCACAACACACACACCCCTCCGCGTGCACTGCACACGTACCCGCACGCACCCGCTAGCACAAACACACGGCGACACACACACATGCCACCGCCAGCCCTAGCACGCATGCACCAGCACACGTACCAACACACACCCACGCACCAGCCCCCCCCCCCCACACTCATTCTCACACTTTCACTGGTTCAGGTTCAATGTAAATGAATTAATTTTGAAATGCTGTTATATATGTAATTAGCAGCTATTTTGGACATAGGCAGCAATGATATTCATGACCAGTTAATCTATTTTTGGCAGTGGTAGTTGTGGGAAGAATGTTGGTCAGGGCACCAGGACAACTCCTTGCTCTTCAAATAGTGCTATGGGATCTTTAACATTGGAAAAGGCAGATGAGGCTTTTGTTGTTTGGCCATGTTTGTTATCTGAAGGATGATAAAAAATCAGGCAATGCCCTCCTCAGTAAAGCACTAAAGCGTCAGCCTAAATTAGTTGATCAAGATCTGGAGTGGGGTTTGGTCCCATAACCACCTTACTCAGATGAGAGATGATCAACTGAGCAATGCTAGTACTTTGCACAAACTATTTACAAATTGAGCTTCCAACACCAATGCATAGGGTTCATTAGCTTCCCCTGCTATGGTGTTGTGTTTATTTATGAGTAGCTGCTGCATCTTGCTAATTGGCAATTGAAACCTACTTCCCATCCATGTTCATTTTACTGTGGCTTTGATAATCTGCAAAAGCTCTTGCATCAGTTTAGTTAGGAGAACATCCACTGTAGTTTTGCCTTCCACCATGAAGGCCATCTAAAATTAAATCAAATTATGACCTCTCATCCCAACTGGGAACTCAATTAGATTCTGCAGAAATGTATGTACCTTCCTTTCAAAACCTCTCAACACTTGTAAACTAAATACTGCATGCTTTGTTACTCTGGTTTTAGCTTGCTGGATCAGTGAATTCCAAGTGCTGGTGATATTTCGGTATTTCATGATCTACACTCTGACTAAGCGATTCTTAGGACATAGCCAAATTTCCTACTAAAGATTCTTCTTGCTTGGGGCAAGAAATTGTGATGCTTTGTGTATCCTCCATTGAAATTAGAGCTGGAAAGCTGCAGAAGTGCTTGTAGATCATTGGTCTTTGGACCGTGTTGTAAATTCCAGGATTCTTTTACCTCAATCTGGTTCAGTAAAATTACTGAGTCGAATACCTCTTGTGCTTTGAACAAAGCAGTCTTTATTACCGGCCAGTAAGACCTATCAGACAGAAGATATACTCTCTGGATAGAGCATACACACTCCCTACGGATAGGTGAAGTTACATCGTAAAGCGTCAACAGTTATACAGTTTTGAAATCCGATAACAAAATACAATTAGATTGACATTCTAACTCAGCCACTCATTAGTCAATCTATATGAGATGTTTTTATGAAAGCTCAAGCATTGCCTCTAAATGTTTCAATCTAGTGGTGTGACTATTAACTGAGACCTTGCAATTCTGCAGATTTACAATTAGATGTTATTGGCAGGATTAGTGACTTGAAACCTTGAGAAAGACTGTTAGCTATGCTGATGTTGCACTATTTGCAATCTGACATTCTCCCAGCTATTCTTCCATGGCTTATACATTTTCATATATCCCGTTTACTTTACTGTCCTTAATTCCATACATTCCGTTCAGATATCCACATTGTCATATCCTTCCATCAGAGTTAGGATATATTCACAATGTATGGTCTCAAAATCCTATAGAAATGGAATGGAGACTAGCCAATAAATGGTACGATACCAAGAAGTGTAGTGCATGTCGACGGATACTTGAAGGTAGCAGGACAGGTGGTTAAGAAGACATTTGGGATAATTTCCTTTATTAGCCGGGGCATAGAATGTAAGAACAGGGAGGTTATGCTTGAACTGTATAAAACACAAGTTAGACAAAGAGCTGAAAATTGGGATTCGGCTGCTGAATAACTCTTCCGGCTGGCGCAGGCACGATGGGCCGAATGCCCTCCTTCTGTTTTGTGCTATGAATTTCCATGATTCTAATTGTTGAATCATTACTGTTAGTAAAATAGTTAATAATATCCAGGTATAGTCCTCCGAAACATGAATCCATCTGTTCTTGTTAAGGTACCACCTGACCTGTGCTTTTTCAGTATTTTTGTTCTTGTTGACAATTCAGCTATCTTTATCACACGTTGCAATGTGAATTTTAACTGTCCTCTCTCGAGCAACTAATTGAAATAATTTTTAACGCTACCCCATTATCCCAGCCATCAAATATAGCGGACGAACGCTCTCTATAAGCTGTGGGGACTGTATAGCATTGGTCAAAACAAACTGATTTTGATCAACTCACCCCATATGTGAAGGATGTTCTACAGATTACGTAATCTTTCCTATAAATATACTATTGACATCCACATAGTCCTCCATCTGGAGAATATTAGAGTTTTTTTGTCTTGGTTGTTTGCCATTCTTACTATGAAATCTACTTGTAAAAACATGTTTTAAAGGTCTTGAGGGCTAGGTTTTCGGTGGAAACCGTTTTTAGGCTTAACTTTCAGCCTTTACATCTGGTAAAGTCAGCGTTGCTCGAGGATTCACGGCGCAAACCACGAGTTTCGGCAACTTTAGTCCGAGGCTGGTAGCGCTGAGAGAGAGGCCTTGGGAGGAGGGAAAAACAAAAAAAAAATTGCAAAATAAACATTCACAAAACCCTTGCCTACTAAATCGCTGAAAAACAATTAAAAAATAAAAGCTTTTAACTTACCTTTTTTTGCAGGTCTTACTTACCGCTGCTTGCAGGGCTGCACCGACAGGTTTGACCCTGTCGATATTCTGGGAGCGGCAGAGAGTGCCGAAAGTACGACGGTAACGCAATCCACAGCGTTGCACGTCGTTTCACGTCAGCGCATCTCTCCCTGGCAGTACGTGGAAGCGCCGCTGCAAAAAGGTGCTGAAGATCCCATCAACCGGGTTTTCGCCACAGAGGGTCAAATCGCAGCGAAAACCCGGTTGCAAAGTCAGCGAAAATCCAGCCCTATATCTTTATCTTTTCTCGGATATTGGAATTTAGAAATCATATTAAAAGTTCCTGAGTGTTTCTCATTACTGCCTATAATTTGAAATGTGTATTTGTCCTAGAGGTACGTTGTGGTTTCATCTTCTATTTGCATTAAGATTCTTAGTCCAGATTCAACTAGATTGTTCTGAGGGATGAGAGTACTGAATGAATTCATTGTGCCCCGAGTACCAGAGAGGTCTGGGTATGCACACTGCGATCAAGATTGACTTATTTTTCCATCAATTAGGTCAACCCTTAATGGCCAAGTGAAAATTATCTATTCCAAATAATAGCGCAGGTTTCTGTGTTTGCCTGGTGGTAGTCTGAAAAATACTGATGTGTTCTTTGTGATTTTCCTTGCTGTAAATCTGGGATTCTGCACTATGGATCTTATTTCCATTTGAAGAAAACCTTCCAAGATGGCTTTCATGTGAAATTTAATTTGTTTAACAAAATAAGTACATAACGATGGGCCGAATGGCCACCTTCCATGCTGTGTAACCATTCTATCATTCTTTGAACTATGTAAATTAGAATTTAAAATTTTTTTGAAATTTAGATGAACCCATCTTAGAAGAGCCCAGTCGCCTACAGGAATCAATATTGGAGAGCAGTAGGACCGCACTGGATGAGTCAATTATGCCCCCACCACAGAGAGTAGCTAAGCGTAAATCAAAGGAAATGGAATCAGAGCCTGCAGTACCTGTGAGTATTATTTTTTTTTAATTCTCTTTAAAAGCTCTCTATATGACGGTGAATTAAATTGAAAAATATTGAATAGCATGAAGCCAAACAGCTTGTGAAATACTTAGATACCACTAATTATGTCAGATACGTTATACATGTTTTTGTCTTTTAAATTGATAGCCATTTGCTTCCCAATTGAATATTGTTGGTGTTCAGTAAGAAACGGTTATTAAGTCTTCTCTAGTGAAAAAACAGTAATGGGAGACACTAGCAATGTCTTCTCTCCAGGTGGAAAAAAAGGATCTCTTGGGTGGCTTATTTGGTGAGTCTGTCATTGGGAAGCTGCATCCTTTACAGTTCTTAATCCTATCCTGGGGCTTCAATTCAACAAAATTTTAAGTACTGTTTTTTTTTCTCCTGAAAAAAAGAAATATTTCCCCCTCAATATTGTTATCTTCTGTTTTGACATCTGTTGCTGCTTGATACAGAGACATTCACTCCTACTCCTGTCGTTCCATTGGAGACTTGTGTATCTCATTTTCTAACTGTTTGTGTCCCTTCAGCAAGAAGAACAGCAGCAGCCACAGCAGCAAGAACAGGAATTGCAGATTCCACCGGTAGAGCTTCCCCCAGAGGAGCAATTGCACATTACTGACCTTGTCCCAGAACTTGCAGTTTTGCAAGAGAAGAAGGAAAAAGGTGAAGAGGAGGAAGAGGAGGTGGGGACAGCTACCTTTTTGATACTCTTTTTGCTAGCTTATATGAATTCTGCAGCAAGGTTTGTCGTCTTATTTGTCTTCCCTTGCTCTTCGTGAAGTTACTGATTCACATTGGGCTAAAAATCTATGAGCAGTGGCAGCCTTCTGATGCTATGTACAATTGACTATTCATCTGTGAGCCATGACCTGAGCTATTCAAAACGATCATGAGATGATACCCATCTGTTCTGCACACAATATCTGCACATACTTCATTTGGAAGTCAGCAGATATTAATCAGGAGTACATTTCTGTCTCGATGGCTCAACCAGTTTGAGGTAAATAGATAAACTTTCCAGACGAGAAAGGTCTCCGCTTTGATTCCCATTTTTTTGAGCTTGTTGATCTCAGCTGAAGTAGCAGTAGGGCCTCTAATTGATCCGAGCATCCTTGTATCAGTGATGAGAAAATTTATCTGGGCTTTCCACTACTTAACTTTTCTCCAGCACATGGACGTCAAGTGAGAGAGGATTCACTTCAACTTTAGTGCCCTATTGGTCAAGTATGATTGCTTTGGTGAGATATTGGGGAGTGCCCATGGAACTGTATCCCAGTGAGGATTTGATACCTTAAGAATGAAAGAAAATGGTGAAGATGAAAACAATTATAAAACAAAGTCAGAAGCTTTTTCCAGACCTTCCAAACCCAGCCGTGCTAACACCAATTATAGTGTCTCCATTATTGCACTCTAGCAGGGATTGTCTACTCCAACACACATCAGGCATCAGTTTGGGAGCTCTGCTTTGTATAGATCAGTATCCGATTGGTACTCAGTAAGTCACTGGATTCCAGCAAGAGTTCTCTTTGAAGGGTTTTTATAGTTCCTTCATTAATTTGAAATATTAAAATTCCTTTTTAAGCTTACAAAAGTCTTTATTTCAAAAACTTGTAATTTTTTTGTACATTAAGCCCACATTTCTAATTGTATAATGGAAAATAATAACAATTTGATCAAATGAGATTCATTATTTTGATCAACTTTATATAACTATGAAAAATTAATTCTGGCAAGCTTCCCACCTGTTGTCTAGCCAGGACCATTTGAGCTGGTTTGCAGACTTATCCGGTGCCAAATGGGAAGAATCCCAGTGATGGGAAAAGGAACAGAGGCAATAATGGGAAAAGCAGCTTTACAAATTGTGACTGCTTTGTTTGATGATTGGCCTTTGGTTCTTTGAAATATGTTTACAGTCCTCTATAATTTATAATAGGTATATTTGAACAATTGAGACACTGGCAGTCCTGATTTTTTTTTTATTGGTCTGTAATATATCTAGTCCATTGGATGAAGTTTGGAGTTATTGGTGTTTCCTCTTTCATACTTATTGGGATTTTACTATAGAGCAACATATTTTACTTTTTGTTTTTAGGAAGAGGAAACAGTAGGGGGTGACCAGGATCAGGAAGAGAGGCGGTGGAATAAGAGAACTCAGCAAATGCTTCATGGTCTACAGGTAAGATAATTAAAATTAAGTAATTTATAACTAATGGACTGAGCATTCACTGTGGAGATTTGTGCAGCTAAATTGCATATAAAATTGCGCAAAATGCTATGCTGTGATTTGAAGGCTTTTTAATTGTATTATGAATAAATCCAGAATTATTAAGAAATGTTTGCAGATAGTGGTTTAACCATTTACTTTAGAGATGTATACATACTGATTAATGTGGTGACCTACTTGTGCACAAAATGTTTTAAGTCTAATTCTGACCATGAATATTTTTGTTGAAGTTTTGCAGTAAATCTCTAGGTTCACATTAAAAAAAGTCAAGAAGACTAGCTATATATCAACTATTACATGTACTCTGCAAAATTGGTTGACTCAGATGACCTGGAGTAGCATTGTAGTTAGCTGCATCTTCATTGTTGGATAGCATTCCTCAATGAAATTTACTTGACTTTTTTGGTGCATGTTTAGGAGGCCCCTGTGGAGATCCATCCACAATATCATAGAATCATAGCATAGTACAGTACTGGCTCTTTTGAAGAGCAATTCAGTTAGTCCCAGCTCTTTCCCCATATCCCTGCAATTTTTTCTCCTTCAATTCCCATTTAAAGGCTTCTATTGAATCTGTATCCGGCAGTGCATTCCAAATCTTAACCACTCGTTGCATAAATAGCTTTTGCTCCTGTTCCCTCTGGTTCTTTCGCCAATCACCTTTAAGTCTGTGTCCTCGTTATCGACCCTTCAGCCATTGGAAACAGTATCTCTTTATTTACTCGTATCTAAACCCTTCATGACTTTAAACACCTCTATCAAATCTCTCCTTGGCCTTCTCTGCTCCAAGGAGAACAACTCCACTTCTCCAGTCTATCTGCGCAACTGTAACCCCTCATCCCTGGAACCATTTTAGTAATTGTCTTCTGTACCCTCTCCAAAGCCTTCGCTTCCTTCCTAAATACTCCAGCTGGGGACGAACTAGTGTTATATAGGCTTAGCATAACTTCCTGGCTTTTGTAGTCACTGCTATTCTAAAGCCCAGGATTCCATATGCTTTATTAACTGATTTGTTTATCTGTCCTGCCACCTTCAAAGATTTTTACACAAACACCTGCAGGTCTCTCTTTTCTTACACCCCCTTTAAAATTGTACTATTTAGCTTGTAAAGTCTCTCATTCGGCCTACCAAAATGCATCATCTTACTTTTCTGTGTTGAATTTCATCTATGTGTCCACTCATTCCACCAGCCTGGCTATGCTCTCTTGAAGACTATTACTATCCTGCTCACTGTTTACTACACTTACACGTTTTGTGTCATCTGGATATTTCAAAATTGTGCCCTGTACCCCAAGTCCAAGTCAGTAATGTACAGTATATCAAAAACAGCAGTACTGAACCTTGGAGAGTTCCTCCAGTTTGAAAAACATCCATGCACAACAACACTCTGCCAATTTTATATCGATACTGCTCCTTTGTACCATGAGCGTTAATGTTGTTACCAAGGCTAATGGGCTCAATTTTCTCCAGTGATTTGCGCCGTTCTTTTGGTGTGTGCTGCTTTTTTTGGCTTAAATTTTTAAAATCCAAGTTTCCCCAATCCTTGTGCGTCAACGTAACTCAGTTACGATTTTTTTAGGGTTTTTTTTGTCATGGGGTCCTGTACCAGTTTTTCACAATTATGCAAGTTTGGCCAATTTACATTTCTCCTAGGACAGCATATATATGACCACTCCCGAAAAACTTTTGGGCACTTAAGGAAAACCAGCGCACATTAAAAGACGCCATTGTTTTTAGGCGAAGTTTTAGAGGGACACTCGAACACATAAATATGCATAATCAAACTTAAATGTTTAAAACTTAAAACGCAGGAAGTGGAATTCTTTAAGTTTTGATTTTTTTTAACTGACACGCCACCACCGAATGTCTCCAAACCAGGCTCGAGTCGGAGCGTCGGCCGGCAGAATTGGTCCCTCGCCCGGACACGGGCTCTGGGCTCAGCTTGAAAAGAAGCCTGGGGGAGAGACTACGGAAGGCATGAGAAGCCTTACACTGGGCGGGGGTGGGGGGGGGGCCGCGGCGGGGGGTTCCGATCGTTGCGCCTGCTCAGACCTGAGTGTGGTCCATACTAGGGTGTTGACCTTGGGGAGAGTTTTTTGCAAAGGTACAATTTAATCATGGGGGCAATACTTGACAATGCCATACCTCGTGCAAGCCTTCTGCATGATGGTGCTGCAGAGGAGATAACTGATTCAACGTCATCACATGAGGAACCTCCGAGCATGAAGGGTGATGGGCAGGAGGCCTTACCCACGTCGGGTATATCGAGACAGGTGTTCGTACCTGCACCCAAGTGATGCAGACTGTTTCGGAAGGTTGCGTTTCCGCCAAGAAGTTGTAACTGAGATCTGAGAGTTAGTAAAAGCACACCTGCAACCTAGAAGCATCAGGAGGATTGCTTTGTCAGTTGAAGTGAAGGTTACAGCTGCACTTTCATTCTATGCATCTGGATTGTTCCAGACCACAACTGGGGATGTGTGCGCCATTTCTCAATGTGCAACACATATCTGCATTCAGCAGGTGACTGCTGCACTAAATGCCCAAAGGAATGACTACATAAAGTTCACCATGACCACCCAGGCAATGCGTGAAAGGGCTGTGAGCTTCTCCAGAATTGCTGGCTTCCCAAAGGTACAGGGCTGCATTTATTGTACCCACATTGCCTTGAGCACCTTTGGAGGATTGCGAGATGTACAGGAACAGAAAAGGCTTCCACTCCGTTAATGTGCAGCTTGTGTGCGACGCCATGTATCGCATCATGTCAGTTGATGCAAGATACCCTGGGAGCACTCGCGATGCTTTCATCCTACGTGAGAGCGTTATAACTGCCATGTTTCAGCAGCAGCCAGAAGGGCAGAGCTGACTACTGTGAGACAAAGGATACGGCCTCATCACCTGGCTCATGACGCTCCCTACACGTGAACCGGACAGAAACTGATCAGGAATAGATCATGTCTCACATTGCGATGCGCAGCATAATAAAGAGGACCATTGGCATCTTGAAACAGCCTTTCCGATGCCTTGGCCATTCCGGAGCCCTCATCTTCAGCCACTCCCCTGAGATTGTCGGTCAGTTCACTGTTGTATGCTGCATAACTTAGCCAACGTGAGGCAACGTGACCCATCTGAGGTGAGAGTGGCTGATGAGGAAGATGCAGATGAGGAGGAGGACAAGGAAGCCATGCATCTACCTGAACCCAGAGCACAACGGTGGAGGAGGGCGGGCAGCCATGCCTCTAACGATTGCTGGAGCCTTGCCCCAGCAGCTCATCCGTGAACGCTTTGCTGCCTGAAGGCTCAGCAGAAACTATTCCACATGGCCCATGTTTACTGTTTGGACCTGTTCTGTAATGTTGTGATGTGTTCATGGAACAAATGACGGAAATGATTCCAGTTTACTTCAAAAAGTTGTGTTAATAAAGGAACAAATAATGTAAATTATTCAGTTATAATTTAAAACCTATTTTATTTAAAAGTTTAACAAACATTTGTTTAACTTGAACAAAAATATTCCCGTATCAAACTTTAAAGTTTTCAGTTAAGATCACTTACAAACTTTTAAAATTGTAAATTTACATAAGTTACAAAAAACTTTTAATTTGAGAACAGTTACAACAGTAACAATAATAATAACAGCAAAGAAAGGCTGCACCCATCTCTCCTCCACCTTATTCTAAGACCGCCCACTGGGCTTGGTCTTAGTGACTCCACCCCTGCCTGCTGGTGGTGGCGCAGTGTTTCTCGGGTTGGTACCAAGCTTATTCTTTCTAACATCTCGGGTAATGAGCACTTCTTGATGGGGGAGGGGGCGAAGAGGAAGAGGAGAGAGAGAGAGAGACACTCTAGTCTGGGGATTGGAGTGGCAGTCGATTCTGTCAATGGGCGCGGGGTCCCTCATGTTGAGCAACAGTGTGTCAGCAACCTGAAATATTCCTTCCCTCATGTTCACTGACATTGTTTCCGCTGACTGAGATATTCCTTCATGTTCCCAGACAGTGTTCCCATTTCTCATGAGTGTCTTCTCTCGACACTCCCGATACCTCATCACCCACCCCACTGATGGTGTCCAGGAGTGATTGGGTAAGGTCAATGCTCTCTGCACTCATTGCCATCATCTGAACCATATCTATTAGATCCTGCACCCCAGGAGAGTACTGCTCTCCTTCCCCTCCTCACCCTTGGTGTGCTTTACTGCATCCTACTGGGACCCGCAGCCTGGGACGATGGGTCCCAGTGTGTGCCTCGCTGTATTCCACTGCGACCCGCAGCCTTGGAAGGTGGGGCCCTGAATGTGCCTTGCTTCACCCCACTCGAATCTCCATCCTCGGCCGGTGGGAAACCATGGAATGTCCCACCAACACTCGTACCACTCCGGGAAAGGACTGGCACCTCAATGGACGGCAGCTGCACCTCCTCCAGTGGAGAGGATTCATCCATCCCCTCACCCTCACCCCCATGCTCTTGGTCTGGAAGGTGGGATTGGAAGATGTTCTCCTCCTTCAGGCTCGTCCACGTCTGAATCATCATCTGCAGCATCAGGATTGGTCTCCAGTTCTGCAAAATATAACAGAATAGACAAATGGTTAGCAGCAGAGGAGGGGGCAGGGTGGGTGGCATGAGTAGGCTCTCACAGCGCAGGCAGCAGGCTGATTTGAAGGACCACGATGAATTATGGCACATTCCGTCAGCTACACTTCGGTTGATGCAGACATCCCCAATGAACCGAAGCATGGCTAGCCTGCGCAGTACTTAACTTTTAGCAAAGCCAGACTCTGGAATTTGAAGGACTTATCCTCTCTCTCTCGAGTGTGGGCCCAGCTTGTGCGGTGGTGGTTGCTTTTCTCCAGGCAGGATCCATCAAAGCAACAATCCTCTCTTCCAATGGTGTCATTGGCTGCAGATTTGCCGGGCCTCCTCCTGTTCGAGTTCTTTCCCTTTTATTGTGTGCCATCTTCCTCTGCAAAGATGAAAATATAACTTTTTAGAGAGGGTGTCTTTCTGCTGGGTGGGATATACAGATGGTCACATTTACAATTGCAATTTCATTGAATAAATGAAAATATTACTTGCACGAACTACTTAACCAAGGTCCTGCCACTGTTTGCAATGGCTTCCAGGCCTCTGGGTGGTCACCATTGCAAGTTGGTTCCAGTGTTTCTTCATTTCTTCGGGTGACCTCTGCTGGTGTCCAGCTCGTGCCATCTTCCCTCAATCGCAGTAACTAGTGCCTCCACTTCATCCTGAGAGAAATTCTTGGTCCTTGTGCTGCGTTGCATCTTTTATTGCAGCTCCAATTTTTCCTATGAGAATTAAAGTTCTCTCAACTGCCTCTTGAAAAATAGCCGAATGCAGACCGGGAGCTGCACTGGGCATGCGCGCCCATAGGAATCACGTGAAAAATGTCCCTTTTTTTGCACATGCGCAGAAGGGAGGGGCATCGTTTTTTCGGCGCAGGCATTAGGTTCCACCCCGCTGAAGCTACAGGACAGGCTGTGCAGCGCCAATTTCAAAAAATAGAACGGGGTAACTGGTACTTTTTTTTGGAGTAGTCGGGGCCAAGAAAAACGGGTGTAACTCTGGCAGTGCGCCAAAAAATGGCACTGTGGAAAATTGAGCCCTATGTGGTACTTTATCTGCTGTTGAAACCCTCATCCATGCCTTTGTTACCTGTAGACTTGACCAATCCAATGTACTCCTGGCTGGCCTCACAATTTCTACCCTCTAAACTTGAGGTCATCCAAAACTGCTGTCCGTGTCCTAACTCGCACTAAGTACGTTCACCCATCCCCTGTGCTCGCTGACCTATATTGGCTCCCTGTTAAGCAGTGCCTCGATTTTAAAATTCTCATGCTTGTTTTCAAATCCCTCCATGGCCTCGCTATCTCTAATCTCCTCCAGCCCTTAATTCTGGCCTCTTGAACATCCCCGATTTTAATCATTCCCCCATTAGCAGCTGTGCCTTCAGCTGTAAGGCCCTAAGCACTAGAATTTTCTCCCTAAACCCCTTTGCCTCTCGTTCCTCCTTTTAAGACCATCCTTAAAACCTACCTCCATTCTGCCCTAATATCTCCTTATGTGGCTTGATGATGCTCCTGTGAAGCGCCTTTGAACATTGTACTGTAAAGGTGCTGTATAAATACAGGTTGTTGTATCAACTGCAATGCCCTCATCCACCCTCTGTTACTGCATCAAAGAACTCAAAATCAATTTAGTCAAATATAATTTGCCCTGAACAGACCTGTGCTGGCTCTCCTTTATTTGTCAATGCTTGTCCAAGTGGCAATTTTCTCCTGGATTATTGTTTCTAAAAGCTTCCCCACCACCAACATTAAACAGACTGGCCTGTAATTGCCAGGTTTATCCTTCTGCCCTTTTTTGAACAAGTGTGTAATGTTTGCAATCCTCCAGTCCGTTGGTACCACTAAGATTAGTGGGAAAGCGGGTTGTGAAGAGGACACAGAGAGGCTGCAAAGAGATTTGGATAGGTTAAGCGAATGGGCTAAGGTTTGGCAGATGGAATACAATGTCGGAAAGTGTGAGGTCATCCACCTTGGGGGGGGGGGGGGAAACAGTAAACGGGAATATTATTTGAATGGAGAGAAATTACAACATGCTGAGGTGCAGAGGGACCTGGGGGTCCTTGTGCATGAAACTCTTTTTTGAGAAACTCTTTTTTGTCCTTGTGCATGAATCCCAAAAAGTTAGCTTGCAGGTGCAGCAGGTAATCAGGAAGACGAATGGAATGTTGGCCTTCATTGCGAGAGGGATGGAGTACAAAAGCAGGTCCTGCTGCAACTGTACAGGGTATTGGTGAGGCCGCACCTGGAGTACTGCGTGCAGTTTTGGTCACCTTACTTAAGGAAGGATATACTGGCTTTGGAGGGGGTACAGAGACGATTCACTAGGCTGATTCCGGAGATGAGGGGGTTACCTTATGATAGATTGAGTAGACTGGGTCTTTACTCGTTGGAGTTCAGAAGGACGAGGGGTGATCTTATAGAAACATTTAAAATAATGAAAGGGATAGACAAGATAGAGGCTGAGAGGTTGTTTCCACTGGTCGGGGAGACTAGGACTAGGGGGCACAACCTCAAAATACAGGGGAGCCGATTTAAAACCGAGTTGAGAAGGAATTTCTTCTCCCAGAGGGTTGTGAATCTGTGGAATTCTCTGCCCAAGGAAGCAGTTAAGGCTAGCTCATTGAATGTATTCAAGTCACAGAGATAGATTTTTAACCAATGAGGGAATTGAGGGTTACGGGGAGCGGGTGGGTAAGTGGAGCTGAGTCCACGGCCAGATCAGCCATGATCTTGTTGAATGGCGGAGCAGGCATGAGGGGCTAGATGGCCGCCTTATGTTCTTATTAAAGGGGATTGGAATATTGTGGCCAGCACCTCGGCAATTTCTACCTTTACTTCCCTCAGCAACTGAGGATGCATCCCATCTGGACTGGGAGACTTAGCCACTTTAAGTACTGCCAGCCATTATTGTACCTACTCTTTATCTATTTCTTTATCTCATCCAGTAGCCCAGCAACCTCTTCGTTTACCATAGCTTTGGCAAAGTCCTCTTCGTTGGTAAACACCTATGCAAAGTACACATTTATATTAATGATTTAGACTTTGGAATCTTTAATTTCTAAATGCAGACGATACCGGATTGGGAGGGATGGTCAACACTGAGGACTGCAACAAATTACAAAACAACCTGAATAAACTTGCAGAATGGGCATATCATTGGCAAATTAATTTCAACATAGATAAGTGTGAGGTATTACATTTTGGTAAGAAAAGGGTAGCATATTATTTGGAAAGTAATCTAAATGGGGTAGAGGAGCAGAGGGATTTGAGTACAAATACACAAATCACTGAAAGTTGAGTTGCAGATCAATAAAACCATAACAAAAGCAAGCAATAGGGTTTAATTCTGGAGGAACAATTGAAAAGTAGAGATGTTATGCTAAACTTGTATTGAATCTTGGTTAGACCACACTTGGAGTTTTGGTCATTGTACTATAAAAAGGATAGAGACAATGGAAAGGGTTCAAAAAGATTTACAAGGGTGATACCAGAACTGCAAGGTTATACCTATCCAGAAAAGATGAACAGCCTGCGTCTCTTTTCTCTTGAAAAGAGAAGGCTGAGGAGTGACCTGATAGAGGTCTTTAAAGTTATGAGAGATTTTGATCAAGTAGACAGAGTGTTTCCACTTGAAGATTAAAATTGGAGACCATCAATATAAGATGTCACCAAGAAATCAAATTGGGAATTCAGAAAAAACTTCTTTACCCAGAGAGTGGTGAGAATGTGAAACTCACTACCACAGCGAGTGATTGAGGTGAATAGTATGGATGCATTTAAGGGGAGGCTAGATAGGCATATGAAGGAGAAGGGAATAGTGTTATGCTGATAGTTAGATATGGGACAAGGTTTGAGTGGAGCATAAATGCCAGCATGGACTGGTTTGCCGAATGGCCTGTTTCTGTGCTGTATATTCTATGTAGTTTAGTACCTCAGCCATGCCTTCTGCCTCCAGCAATAGATCTCCATTTTGGTCCCTAATTGGCCCCACCACTCCTGACAACCCTTTTACTGTTGCTATGCTTCTAGAATACCTTTTGGATTCTCTCTCATGTTAGCCACCAACCTATTCTCTTTGCCCCTTATTTCTTTTTTCATTTCTCCTCTGTACTTTTAATATTCAGCCTGATTCTCCCTTCTATTATCAAGCTGACATCTGTCATACGCCCTCTCTTTCTGCTTCGTCCGACGCTCTAACATCTTTGTCATCCAGGGACGTCTGGCTTTAGTTGCCTTTCCTTTCCCCATTGTGAGAACATATCTAGACTGTACCTGAACCATCTCCTTTGTAAAGGCCACCCATTGGTCCATTCTGCCTGCCAGTCTTTGACTCCAGTTGACCGATCCCCCCTCAGTTCGCTGAAATTAGTCCTTGTCCAGTTAAGTATTTTAATGTCCTTTAGAGAAAGAAATCTGCCGTCCTTACCTGATTTGGCCTGTGTGACTCCAGACCCACAGCAATGTGGTTGATTCTTAACTGCCCTCTGAAATGGTCTAGCAAACCACTCGGTTGTAACAAAATCACTACGAGAAACAATAAAACCAGACGGACCCCTCGGCATCAGCTACGGACATGACAACGGCACGCCCAGTCCAGTCAACCCTGCAAAGTCCTCCTCACCAACATCTGGGGACTTGTGCCAAAATTGGGAGAGCTTTCCCACAGACCAGTCAAGCAAACAGCCTGACATAGTCATACTCACAGAATCATGCCTTTTAGCCAATGTCCCAGACACCTCCATCACCATCCCTATCTATGTCCTGTCCCACCAGCAGGACAGACCCACCAGGGGTGATGGTAGTGGTGTTGTACAGTTGGTAGGGAGTGGCCCAGGGAGTCCTCAACATTGACTCTGGACCTCAAGTCTCATGGCTTCAGGTCAAGCACGGGCAAGGAAACATCCTGCTGATTACCACCTACTGCCCTCCCTCAGCTGGTGAATCACGACGACTCCATGTTTAACACCACTTGGAAGAAGCACTGAGAGTAGCAAGGGTGCCGAATGGGTGGGGGACTTCAATGTCCATCACCAAGAGTGGCTCGGTAGCACCACCACTGGCCGAGACCTGAAGGACATAGCTGCCAGACTGGGCCTGCAGCAGGTGGTGAGAGAACCAACACGTGGGGAAAAAACCTACTTTAGCTTGTCCTCACCAATCTACCTGTCGCAGATGCATCTGTCCATGACAGCATTGATAGCAGTGACCACCGCACAGTCATTGTGGAGACGAAGTCCCGTCTTCACACTGAGGACGCCCTCCATCATGTTGCGTGGCATTGCCAGCATGCTAAATGGGATAGTTTCAGAACAGACCCAGTAACTCAAAACTGGGCATCCATGAGGTGTTGTGGGCCAGCGACAGCAGCAGAATTGCATTCAACCACAATCCGTAACCTCATGGCCTGGCATATCCCTCATTTTATCATTACCATCAAGCCAGGAGACCAACCCTGGTTCAATGAGGAGTGTAGAAGAGCATGCCAGGAGCAGCACCAGACAACTTAAAAATGAGGTGCCAACCTGGGGAAACTGCAACACAGGACTGCATGCATACTAAAAAGTGGAAGCAGCATGCCATCGACGGGGCTAAGCGATCCCACAATCCATGGATCAGATCAAAGCTCTAATCCTGCCACATCCAGGACTAGCCGCGCCTCTAGCCAAGCTGTTCCAGTACAGCTACAACACTGGCATCTATTGGAAAATGTGGAAAATTGCCCAGGTATGTCCTGTCCACAAAGGAAGACGAATACAATCTGAAAAATACCGCCCCATCAGTCTGCTCTCAATCATCAGCAAAGTGATAGAAGGTGTCGTCGATAGTGCTATCAAGCGGTACTTACTCACCAATAACCTGCTCACTGATGCCCAGTTTGGGTTCTGCCAGGGCCATTCGGTTCCAGACCTCATTACAGGCTTCGTCTAAACATGAACAAAAGAGCTGAATTCCAGAGGTGAGAATGACTGCCCTTGACATCAGGGCGGCAATTGACCAAGTGTGACATCAAGGAGCCCTAGTAAAACTGAAGTCAATGGGAATCGGGGGGGGGGGGGGGGAAAGCTCTCCACTGGCTGGAGTCATACCTACTACAAAGGAAGATGGTTGCGGTGGTTAGAGGTCAATCATCACAGCCTCAGGGCATTGCTGCAGGAGTTCCTCAAGGCAGTGTCCTTGGCCCAACCATCTTCAGCTGCTTCATCAATGACCTTGCGTCCCTTTATAAGGTCAGAAGTGGGGATGTTCGCTGATCAGTACCATTCACAACTCCTCAGATAATGGAGCAGTCCATGTCCGGATACAGCAAGACCTGGACAACATTCAGGCTTTGGCTGATAATTGGCAAGTAACATTCGTGCCACATCAGTGCCAGGCAATGACTTATCCCCAACAAGCGAGAGTCTTAACCACTGCCCCATGACATTCAACAGCAATACCATCACCGAATCCCCCACCATCATCATCCTGGGGGTCACCATTGACCAGGAACTTAATTGGATCAGCCACATAAATACTGTGGCAACAAGAGCAGGTCAGAGGCTGGGTATTCTGCAGCGAGTTTCTCGCCTCCTGACTCCCCAAAACCTTTCCACCATCTACAAGGCACAAGTCAGGAGAGTGATGGAATACTCTCCATGTGCCTGGATGAATGCAGTTCCAACAACATGCAAGAACCTCAACACCATCCAGGACAAAACAGACCGCTTGATTGGCATCCCATCCACCACCTTCAACATTCACTCCCTCCATCACTGGTATAACATGGCTGCAGTGTGTACCATCTACAAGATGCACTGCAGCAACTCACAGCTTATTTGACGGCACCTCTCAAATCCGTAACCTCTATCACCTAGAAGGACAAGAGCAGCAGGCGCGTGGGAACACCACCACCTTCATGATCCACTCCAAGTCACATACCATCCTGACTTGGAGGTATGTTGCCGTTCCTTCATCGTTGCTGGGTCAAAATCCTGGAACTCCCTCCCTAAAAGCACTGTGGGAGAGCTTCACCACACGGACTGCAGCAGTTCAAGAAGGTGACTCACCACCATCTTCTCGAGGGCAGTTAGGGATGGGCAATAAATGCTGGCCTTGCCAGTGACACCCACATCCCATGAACAAATAAAAAAAAACATTTTTTAATTCTAGATTCCTTGTCCTTCTCCATAATTAATCTAAACCTTACAGTACCTTGGTCACTATTCCCGAGATGTGACATTCTCCACTTGACCCATTTCATTCCCCAGGATTCGATCCAGCAATGCTTCCTTCCTCATTGGGCAATAACCATGATGGGCAATAAGTCAAGAGTAAAGAGGAGATTGATTCCTTTGAAAGGCAAAGCTGAAGCTGACTGCATTTAGCTCTTGATAAAGTTGAGACCCAGAATGCTGTTTGGGTTTTGCTATATACTGTACTTTACATTGCATTTTAAGTTTTTCTAGGACTAATGATGCCAACTGTTAACTTTGTAGTTGTCAAGTTTTTTATTTTTTGAGTGAACCCCTTTTTAATATGGTGCACTGAGTAAATTGGACATAGGAGGCTAGCACAACCATTACTATCTGTTTTTGTTAAGCTGAGACTTCCCATCATTGACAGTTTTTAAAAAAAAAAATGTTGCTATAGAATTATCACACACAATTCTTCAAAGTAAACCAATCCCAATGAAAGATATGACAAATAAGATTAAGAAGTTGGAAGGTATGCAAGAGCCTGGCAAACTCTTAGAATGTGTCCATCAACAAATTATGTCAGCAAGGGTCAAGAGAACTTTTGGAAGAGACTGATTCTGCCACCTGGCGCACTTCAAATCTTAAGTTGGAGCTTCCATACTGATAACAGTGGCTGTGCAAGAAACGCAAGTTAGAGGCATCCACAAGTGCAACAGCCCGACGCAACTGGCCACGGTTGCAGGGTTGGTATCTGAGGACGCGCATAGAACTGGGAGGGCAGGTTGCGTCATATTTGGGTTTTTTGCGGGGGGGGGGGGGGGGGTAGGAGAGTATGGTTTACTGACTAAATCAAAGCAATTCATGTTTACAAATAATTAGGTTTCTGATTTTACATTATATTTAGAATTTTTTTTTGAGCAGATGCTGCAGTCATCTGGTGGCCCTGGAGTGGAGGAGCATACACACTAAAACCACCAATTTAAAATTACAAATTTGTTCTGACAAAACATTATGTGGCATTTAACAGTATTATGCCCCTGCCGCAATCACAGCACCACCTGCAGGCCTAACTGGTAATACATGGAAATTAGTGATGACCTGTTGATTCTTTCTTGCAAGCAGTTCCAGTTATATCACCGATTGAGAACATCCCAGAGCAGCTCCATAAACAATAATTTGGATTAGCTTGTAAGGTAACTAGGAACTGCGAAACCCTGGTAACCATGCTACAGGTTGGGAAATCTGCCTCCACAGCATGCAGCTTTGTTTTGTGAAATGCTGAGGTTATGGAGCAGCTGTCTGGTTAGTCTGAAACTGCAGTTGCCATTCTTTTTTATGGATCCACATGAGGTTGACCATCACTTGGAGTTGTCTAGCAGGGAGGGAGCCAGCCACTTGGGTCTCCATACGGTTTGTAGAAGGTGAAAAACAATTCTCGAGCTTTTTTGTATAAAATTAAGCATTTTGAACAAAAAATGGAATTCCCTCCGTAAACATCCCTCCTCCTTTAAAGCCCCCGTAAAACCTTTTGGTCACCCCTCCTTGTTTCTCCTCCGTTTGGCTTGGAGTCTGCTTTTCCTCACTCCTGTGGAGATCCATCTTGTGATGTTTTTCTATTTGTGCTATTTAAAGTTGTTGTCCTTGACTTGCCTTCCCTTATTTTTAATAAGCTCCTGTATTAAAGTGGATTGATTTTTATGCATTACAAACTATCTTTTATGCAGTCTTCTTTCTTCAATACACAAACATTAACAATTTGGTTTTAGGGCATGCCTTCATTATTTTTATCTTTTTCAGAGAGCTTTGGCTAAAACAGGAGCTGAATCTATTAGCCTGACAGATTTATGTCGGAAGAACAACCGGAAGCAAGCAGCTGCAAAGTTTTACAGTTTCTTGGTACTTAAAAAGCAACAAGCAATTGAGCTTACGCAGACTGAGCCTTACAGCGACATCATTGCAACTCCAGGGCCAAGGTTCAACATTGTCTGATCTGAATTGGCTAGTGTTTATTCACTAGATATGTATTGCCCCATATGGGGAATTGAGACCATTACAATACTTTAATAAGTTGGTTTTAATGTATATTGAGTTAAAAGATTATTTTGGACAGAGAAATTCATCAGTTTTTTGGGATAGGTGTGTTATTCCAGTGTTTATGATAAATACAAATAACTCACTCCTTGACAGGTTTTATACTGAAAATCATGATTGGAGAAATACATAATGTTTCAGGTATATTATGAATACGTTTCTGTGCAGACATAATTATGCTTTGTTGATTGCATTATTCAGAAATATCACTTGTGTTACACCACTGCTGCTGGTAGACTGTCTCAATAAGATGTCATGTGATGAAATTCATATGTCTGCAACACAGTACTGTAGAGAAGTTGGTATTCAACACTTGCACTTAATTTAACTTTTATAATTGTGTGCTGGTTCCTCTATATTGAGATATTTTTGGAACAGTCTACCGGTATGCCCATTCTCCACTGGAATTGCAAACAATTTGTTAAAATGCAACCAAGGACATACACAATATTCAGTTAATTTTAAACACATACTCAATTTTAGGATGCTTTAACAGTCTGGAGTGTTACAATGCTGTTTTATTTTAAACATAATGTGCCTGTAAGCTTATATTCCCCTTTTGTATAAAATGTGTAGATAATTTTTAATGAATGTTTAATTATGGAAAAGGTGAAAGCTTTCATTTTAAGCAGCATTTTGCTTATGCTACTGAGTCTCTAGTTTGTTGCTTAATTAGGTCATCACTAAATGTTGCTGAACAGTGATAGTTCATGCTGTTATGTATAACTTTTCTAATAAAATACTTGTTACAGTATCGATGGTTTTGTCTCATGAAGCAAGTTTTAGTCCACATTGAATTTTGTTTTCATATCATGTATCTTCGTGTGTGTGTGTATATAACAATTTCATCTTGAAGTTACTGCATATCAATCATAATGAGATATGATCACTTTTGGCCAAACTCGGGAGAAGTGGAGTTTCCATTTATGATGGAGCAAAGTCCTATGGAGTTGTCCAAGCTTGGAAACTTGGAAAGGGGTGAAGGAATTTATTTCTAGTATGTGTAGCTGAAAGGAACATGCCAGGTAGACTATAAATGAGGTATTTTAAATTCCTGCAAACGTTTCCAGTAATTTTGTACTGTTTCGGCTGCAGCATTTAAGAGTAAATTATACTTTAACAGCAACTTTGCTTCATAGGGAATTTCCTCTTCATTTTGATGTTCCTAACATCTATTTAAGATCCAAAACTCGGCAGCCTGTGTCCTAACTCACACCAAATCCTGATCAGCCTTGTGCTCGCTGACCTACATTGGCTTCCAGTTAAGCAACGCCTTGATTTAAAAATTCTCATCCTATTTTCAAATCTCTCCATGGCCTCACCCCTCCCTCCATCTCTGAAATCTTTTTCAGCCTCACAACCCCACAAGATGTCTGTGCTCCTCAAATTCTGCCCTCTTGAGCATCCCTGATTATGACTGCTCAACCATCGGTGGCCGTGCCTTCAGCTGCTTGGGCTGCCCTAAGCTCTGGAACTCCCTCCCTAAGCTTCTCTGCCCCTCTATCTCTCTCTCTCCTCTTTTTAAGACGCTCCTTGAAACATACCTATTTGACCAAGCTTTTGGTCATCTGCCGGAATTTTTTCTTATGTGGCTCAATGTCAAATTTATCTGTTTTGTCTTAGAATGCTGCTGTGAAGCGCCGAAGGGACATTTTACTACGTTAAAGGTGCTTTATAAATAAAAGTTGTTGTTCGTGTTTCACTCCGTTCTGCTCAATAATTCCTTTTTCTGTAGAAGTATTTGAAAAAGGTCTTGCCCAAAACTGGTACTGAAAATCCACTTTTCTTTGCAATGCAGAGTTGTGAAAGTTGAGATATATTTTAAAGCCGAAGTATCCAACCATTTTGTGTTGTCCTGTGAAGTAAGGCCATCTCTGATGGTCACTCACTTCTATCACTCTCCACCCACATCACTGTTCCCCCTCCCAACCCTACTTCCTTCTGTCCGCCCCTGGAGAAAAAACACTTGCAACTGTACTTTCAAAATCTCAATTGTCTAGCCTTTGGCCCTCCATTGACTGACATTTCTGCAGATACTTCACCTCTACCTTTGATGCCCGAGTCCCCATTAAAACTGTTATACTCTTTCACCCCAGTCATTCCCCTGGTATGGCCCTCATCTGCACTCCCTTAAGACCAAGGAATGCAGGCTTGAATATATGTGGCAGACAAGTTGTTTAGCCATTAACCATCAGATCTGGCTAGACCACATAAAGCACTGTCGGGTCCTGCTCTCGTCTGCCAAAACTGCCCATTATTCTAGGATCATCCTGGAATGCAAAGACAACCCCCCAACTTTTCTCTACTCCAAATGGTTGTCTTAAACCCCTCCTTTTTCTCCTCCATCCTCCCCTCCAACAACAAGTGCGAGGAGTTTATGGACTTCTGTAACTACAATTGAGGCCATCCAATCAACTACCTCTACCACTTCCCCTAGCCCACCAGGCCAAACTTCCTCTAAGGTTGCCCCCTGCCATAGCCCTGAACTTGCATCTTCCTCTATGCACGCTCCGAGCTCATCTTGTCTCGGAGTCCCACATCCTGCTCCCTTGACCCTATTCCCACTAAACTGCTGACCACCCAAATTTCCTTCCTGACCCGCATGTCAGCTGATATTGTTAGCGGTGTTCTCTTCTCGGGTACTGTCCCCCCTCCTTCAAATTTGTCATCATCACCCCTCTCAAAAAAAAAGCCTTGACCAATGTTCCTGTAATTTTCACTTGGATGCGCGGCCCATTCATTGAAACATAGAAAATAGGTGCAGGAGTAGGCCATTCGGCCCTTCGAGCTTGCACCGCCATTCAATAAGATCATGGCTGATCATTCCCTCAGTACCCCTTTCCTGCTATCTCTCCATACCCCTTGATCCCCTTAGCCGTCAGGGCCATATCTAACTCCCTCTTGAATATATCCAATGAACTGGCATCAACAACACTGCGGCAGGGAATTCCATAGGTTAACAACTCCCTTGAGTGAAGAAGTTTCTCCTCATCTCAGTCCTAAATGGCCTACCCCTTATCCTAAGACTATCTCCCCTGGTTCTGGACTTCCCCAACATCGGGAACATTCTTCCTGCATCTAACCTGTCCAGTCCCGTCAGAATCATATATTTCTAAGAGATCCCCTCTCATCCTTCTAAACTCCAGTGAATAAAGGCCCAGTTGATCCAGTCTCTCCTCATATGACAGTCCAGCCATCCCTGGAATCAGTCTGGTGAACCTTCGCTGCACTCCCTCAATAGCAAGAACGTCCTTTCTCAGATTAGGAGACCAAAACTGTACACAATATTCCAGGTGAGTCCTCACTAAGGCCCTGTACAACTGCAGTAAGATCTCCCTGCTCCTATACTCAAATCCCCTAGCTATGAAAGCCAACGTACCATTTGCTTTCTTCACCGCCTGCTGTACCTGTATGCCAACTTTCAATGACTGATGAACCATGACACCCAGGTCTCGTTGCACCTCCCCTTTTTCTAATCTGCCGCCATTCAGATAATATTCTGCCTTCCTGTTTTTGCCCCCAAAGTGGATAACCTCACATTTATCCACATTATACTGCATCTGCCATGCATTTGCCCACTCACCTAACCTGTCCAAGTCACCCTGCAGCCTCTTGGCGTCCTCCTCACATCTCACACCGCCATCCAGTTTAGTGTCATCTGCAAACTTGGAGATATTACACTCAATTCCTTCATCTAAATCGTTAATGTATATTGTAAAGAGCTGGGGTCACAGCACTGAGCCCTGCGGCACTTCACTAGTCACTGCCTGCCATTCTGAAAAGGACCTGTTTATCCCGACTCTCTGCTTCCTGTCTGCCAACCAGTTCTCTATCCATGTCAGTACATTACCCCCCAATACCATGCGCTTTGATTTTGCATACCAATCTCTTGTGCGGGACCTTGTCAAAAGCCTTTTGAAAGTCCAAATACACCACATCCACTGGTTCCCCCTTGTCCACTCTGCTGCTCACATCCTCAAATAATTCCAGAAGATTCGTCAAGCATGATTTCCCTTTCATAAATCCATGCTGACTTGGTCCGATCCTGTCACTGCTTTCCAAATGTGCTGCTATCTCATCCTTAATGATTGATTGCAACATCTTCCCCACTACTGATATCAGGCTAACTGGTCTATAATTACCCGTTTTCTCTCCCTCCTTTTTAAAAAAGTGGTGTTACATTAGCTACCCTCCAGTCCACAGCAACTGATCCAGAGTAGATCGACTGTTGGAAAAGGATAACCAATGCATCCACTATTTCTAGGGCCACTTCCTTAAGTTCATGGCACTGTGGGTGGCTCTGCTGCACAGGAGGGCAGGAAAAAGTGTGGGAGAGCTATAGTGACGGGATTCAATTGTAAGGGAAATAGGCGTTTCTGCAGCCGCAACTGAGACTCCAGGATGGTATGTTGCCTCCCTGGTGCAAGGGTCAAGGATGTCTTGGAGTGGGTGCAGGACATTCTGAAAAGGGAGGGTGAACAGCCAATTGTCGTACATATAGGTACTAATGATATCGGTAAACAGGATGAGGTTCTACAACATGAATTTAAGGAGCTAGGAGTTAATTTAAAAAGTAGGACCTCAAAAGTAGTAATCTCGGGATTGCGACCAGTGCCACGTGCTCGTCAGAGTAGGAATCGCAGAATAGCTCAATTAATACGTGGCTTGAGCAGTGGTGCAGAAGGGAGGGATTCAAATTCCTTGGGCATTGGAACCGGTTCTGGGGGTGGGACCAGTACAAACCGGATGGTCTGCACCTGGGCAGGACCAGAACCAATGTCCTAGGGGGAGTGTTTGGTAGTGCTGTTGGGGAGGAGTTAAACTAATATATGGCAGGGGGATGGGAACCTCTGCAGGGAGACTGAGGGAAACAAAATGGAGACAGAAGCAAAAGACAGAAAGGAGATGAGTAAAAGTGGAGGGCAGAGAAACCCAAGACAAAAAAACAAAAAGGGCCACATTACAGCAAAATTCTAAAGGGGCAAAGTGTGTTAGAAAGACAAGCCTGAAGGCTCTGTGCCTTAATGCGAGAAATATTCGGAATAAGGTGGACGAATTAACTGCGCAGATAGCAGTTAACGGGTATGATGTCATTGGCATCACGGAAACATGGCTCCAGGGTGACCAAGGCTGGGAACTCAACATCCAAGGGTATTCAGCATTTAGGAAGGATAGACCGAAAGAAAAAGGAGGCAGGGTGGTGTTGGTGGTTAAAGAGGAAATTAATGCAATAGTTAGGAGGGATATTAGCCTGGTTGATGTGGAATCGGTATGGCTGGAGCTGCAGAATACCAAAGGGCAGAAAACTCTAGTGGGAGTTGTGTACAGACCGCCAAACAGTAGTAGTGAGGTTGCGGACAGCATCAAACTAGAAATAAGGAATGTGTGCAGTAAAGGTACAGCAGTTATCATGGGTGACTTTAATCTACATATTGATTGGGCGAACTAAATTGGTAGCAATGCAGTGGAAGAAGATTACCTGGAGTGTATTAGGGATGGTTTTCTCGACCAATATGTCGAGGAACCAACTAGAGAGCTCGCCATCCTAGACTGGGTGATGTGTAATGAGAAGGGACTAATTAGCAATCTTGTTGTGCGAGGCCCCTTGGGGAAGAGTGACCATAACATGGTAGAATTCTTTATTAAGATGGAGAGTGACACAGTTCATTCGGAAACTAGGGTCCTGAACTTAAGGAAAGGTAACTTCGACGGTATGAGGTATGAATTGGCTAGAATAGACTGGCAACGGATACTTAAAGGGTTGATGGTGGATAAGCAATGGCAAACATTTAAAGATCACATGGATGAACTTCAGCAATTGTACAGCCCTGTCTGGAGTAAAAATAAAACGGGGAAGGTGGCTCAACCATGGCTAACGAGGGAAATTAAGGATAGTGTTAAAGCCAAGGAAGAGACATATAATTTGGCTAGAAAAAGCAACAAACCTGAGGACTGGGAGAAATTTAGAATTCAACAGAGGAAGACTAAGGGTTTAATTAAGAGGGGGGAAATAGAGTACGGGAGGAAGCTTGCAGGGAACATAAAAACTGACTGTAAAAGCTTCTATATATATGTGAAGAGAAAAGGATTAGTGAAGACAAACGTAGGCCCCTTGCAGTTGGATTCAGGTGAATTTATAATGGGGAATAAAGAAATGGCGGACCAATTGAACAAATACTTCGGTTCTGTCTTCACAAAGGAAGACACAAATAACCTTCCGATTGTACTAGGACAGTAGGACTAGTGAGAAGGAGGTACTGAAGGATATCCTTATTCGGTGGGAAATTGTGTTCGGGAAATTGATGGGATTGAAGGTTCAAATTACCACACGTGTGGTTTTGTCATTAGAACACTATGGAGCCAGCTACACGGGGCCTGCTAAATGGGAAGATTGCCCTTGACCCCTCTGTCCTTGCAATCTACAGCCCCATCTTCAACCTCGCTTTCCTCAAGTTTTTGAAAGTGCTGTCGCCTCCCAAATCTGTGCCCATCTTTCCCGGAACTCGAGATGAAACAGTTGGATACTTCGGCTTTAAAACACATGTTAAGTTTCACATGTCTGCATTACAAGAACTCCTCCAATCAGTTTACTGCTCCATCACAGTATTGAAACAGCTCTTCTCAACGTCACCGTGGTAAACTCTTCCTTTTCGGCCTGTCTGTAGGCTTTGACATGGTTGGCAACACCATCCTCCTCCAATGCCTCTCCACTGTCATCCAACTGGATGGGACAACATTCACCTGGTTCCAGTCTTATCTGTCTAGTGGTAGCCAGAGAATTACTTGCAATGGCTTCTCTTCTCGCTCCCACGTGGTTAACTCTGGTGTCCCTTGTTATATATGTGGACATGTATTTAATCTGTACAGCCACCAGAGGGCTCATTCCCCAGAGTCCCAAGGGATCCCATAATTCCTTGGGAGCACAGGTATTTAAGAAGGCTTCACAGGTTGGGGAGGCACTCTGGAGACCTGCAATAAAAGACTACGGTCACACTTTGAGCTCACAGTGCTCAATCTGACTCTTTCTCCATACCCAACATCCCCCAAGGATCTATCCTTAGCTCCCTCCTATTTCTCATTGACATGCTGCCCTTGTCGACATTCCCTGAGAAGAGTCAGTTTCCACATGTATGCTTGCTAGTCCAGTAACTATCACTACCAGCTGCGGTAGCATAATAGTTCCACTAGTAATCCAGAGGCCTGGACTAACGATCTGGCGATATGAGTTCTAATCCCACCACAGCAGCTGGGAAATTTAAATTCAATTAAATGAATCTGGAATAAAAAGCTAGTATTAATAATGATTATGTCTGAGCTGGCTGAGTCCTGAAGCACATAGCTGCCAGATTGGGTGGTGAGAGAACCAACACAAGGGAAAGACCTACTTGACCTTGTTCTCACCAATCGGCCTGACAGTATTTGTAGGAGTGACCACAGTCCTTGTGGAGAAGTCCTGCCTTCACACTGAGAATACTCCATTTGTTTTGTGGCACTATCACTGTGCTAAATGGAATAGATTCAGAACTGGACATCCATGAGGCATTGTGGGCCATCAACAGCAGAATTGTATTCCACCACAATCTGTAACCTCATGATTCAGCATATCCATCACTGTACCATTAATTACTATTAAGCCAGGGGACCAACCTTGTTCCAATGAGGAGTGTTGAAGAGCATGCCAGCATACCTAAAGATGAAGTGCCATTCTGGTGAAGCTACAACACTGGACTACATACATGCTAAACAGCAGGAGCAGCATGCTATAGACAGCTAAGCAATCCCACAACCAATAGATCAGATCAAAGCTCTGCAGTCCTGGCACATCCAGTCGTGAATGGCTCCATGAACATCCCTATCCTCAATGATGGCGGAACCCAGCACGTGAGTGCAAAAGACCACGCTGAAGCGTTCGCAACTACCTTTAGCCAGAAGTGTGGAGAGGTCCCCACTGTCACGGACAGCAATCTTCAGAAAATTTGATTCACTCCACGTGATATCAAGAAACGCTGAGCACACTGGATACAATAAAGGCTATAGGCCCCTACAACATCCCGGCTGTTGTGCTGAAGACTTGTGCTCCAGAAATAGCCGTGCCTTAAGATAAGCTGTTCCAGTACAGTACTTGACAGTCCAGTACACTGACATCGACTTGACAATGTGGAAAATTGCCCAGGTATGCCCTGTCCACAAAAAACAGGACAAATCCAATCTGGTCCATTACCGCCCCATCAGTCTACTCAATCATCAAAGTGATGAAAGGTGTTGTTGACAGTGGTATCAAGCGGCACATACCAATAACCTGCTCACCGATGCTCAGTTTGTGTTCCACTGGGACCACTTGGCTCCAGACCTCATTACAGCCTTAGTGCAAACATAGACAACAGACAAAGGAAGATGGTTGTGGTTGTTGGAGGAAAATCATCTCAGCCCCAGGTTATTGCTGCAGGAGTTGCTGAGGACAGTGTCCTAGGCCCGACCATCTTCAGCTGCTTCATCAGCTGAAGCATCTGTCCATCATAGGGTCAGAAGTGGGGATGTTTGCTGACGATTGCACAGTGTTCAGTTCCATTCGCAACTCCTCAGACAATGAAGCAGACCGTGCTTGCAGGCAGCAAGACCTGGACAACAATCCAGCTTGGGCTGATGAGTGGCAAGCAACATTTGCACCACACAAGTGCCAGGCAATGACTATCTCAAACAAGCGAGAGTCTAACCACCTCCCCATGAAATTAAAAGGGATTACCATCGTCGAATCCCCACCCCATCAACATCCTGGGGGCCACCATTGACCAGAAATTGCACTGGAACAACCACATTTTTTTTTTAAACTGGCTACAAGAGCAGGTCAGAGGCTAGGTATTCTGAGGCGAGTGTCTCACCACCTGACTCCCCCAAGTCCTTCCACCATCTACAAGCCACAAGTCAGGACTGTGATGGAATATTCTCCACTTGCTTGGATGAGTGCAGCTCCAACAACACTCACGAAGCTCAACACCATCCAGGACAAACAGCCCGCTTGATCGGCACCTCTTCCATCACCTTTTATATTCACCTCTTATATATTCCTCCCAGACTCGTAATGCGGATTGCTCCACTAAGGGGTATGACGGACATAATCTTCACCATGTGCCAACGACAGGAGAAATGCAGGGAACAGCCTGAAGCCTTGTACATGGCCTTCTTTGACCTCTCAAAGGCCTTTGACACTGTCAACCATGAGGGACTATGGAGCGTCCTCCTCCGTTTCGGCTGCCCCCAAAAGTTTGTCACCATCCTCCGCCTGCTCCACGATGACATGCAAGCCGTGATCCTGACCAACGGATCCACCACAGACCCAATCCATGTCCGGGCCAGGGTCAAGCAGGGCTGCATCTTCACGCCAATGCTCTTTTCGATTTTCCTCGCTGCAATCTCACTCTCAACAAGCTCCCTGCTGGAGTGGAACTAAACTATAGAAACAATGGTAACCTGTTCATCCTTTGCCACCTCCAGGCTAGATCCAAGGTCGTCCCATCCTCTGTCATCGAACTACAGTACACGGACGACGCTTGCATCTGCGCACACTTAGAGGCCGAACTCCAAGCCATCGTCAACACCTTCACCGAGGCATACAGAAGCATAGGCCTTACATTAAACACCCGTAAGACAAAGGTCCTCTACCAACCTGACCCCACCACACAGCACTGTTCCCCGGTCATCAAAATCCACGGCGCGGCCTTGGACAACGTGGACCATTTTCCATACCTTGGGAGCCTACTATCAGCAAGGGCAGACATTGATGACGAGGTCCAACACCGCCTCCAGTGTGCCAGCGCAGCCTTCGATCACCTGAAGAAGAGAGTGTTTGAAGACCAGGACCTCAAATGTGGCACCAAGCTTATGGTCTACAGGGCAGTAGTGATACCCGCCCTCCTATATGGCTCAGAGATGTGGACTATATACAGCAGACATCTCAAAGCGCTGGATAAGTACCAGCGCTGTCTCCACAAGATCCTGCAAATCCACAGGGAGGATAGACGCAACAATGTCAGTGTTCTCGATCAGGCCAACATCCCCAGCATCAAAGCATTGACCACACTTGCCCAGCTCCATTGAGCGGGACACATCGTCCGCATGCCCGACATGAGACTCCCTAAGCAAGCGCTCTATTCTGAACTCCTACACGGCAAACGAGCCCCAGGTGGGCAGAGGAAATGTTTCAAGGACACCCTCACAGCATCCTTGATAAACTGCAACATCCCCACAGGCACCTGGGAATCCCTGACCCAAGACCTCCCAAAGTGGAGGAAAAGCATCCAGGAGGACGCTCTGCACCTCGAGTCTTGTTGCCAAGAGCATGCAGAAATCAAGCGCAGACAGCGGAAGGAGCGTGCGGCAAACCAGGCTCCCCACCCACCCTTTCATTCATCCACTGTCTGTCCCACCTGAGACTGTAATTCCCGCATTGGACTGTACAGCCACCTGAGAACTCACTTTTAGAGTGGAAGCAAATCTTCCTCGATTCTGAGGGACTGCCTATGATGATGATCACTCCCTCCAACACCGGCGCACTGTGACTGCCATATATTCTATCTACAAGATACACTGCAGTAACTCATCAAGACTACTTCGACAGCAACTCCCAAACCCGCAGCCTGTGCAACCTAGTAGGACGGACAGCAGGCACATGGGAACAACACCAACTCCAAGTTCCCCTCCATGTGATACGCTATCCTGGCTTGAAAATTTAGCGCCGTTCCTTCATTGTCGCTGGGTCAAAATCTTGGAACTCTCTCCCTCACAGCACTGTGGGAGTACCTTCACCTCATAGAAACATAGAAAATCGGTGCAGGAATAGGCCATTCAGCCCTTCGAGCCTGAACCACCATTCAATATGATCATGGCTGATCATGCAACTTCATTACCCCATTCCTGCTTTCTCTCCATACCACTTGATCCCTTTAGACGTAAGGGCCACATCTAACTCCCTTTTGAATATATCTAACGAACTGGCCTCAGCAACTTTCTGTGGTAGAGAATTCCACAGGTTCACAATTCTCTGAGTGAAAAAGTTTCTCCTCATTTTGGTCCTATTATGGCTTACCCCTTATCCTTAAACTGTGACCCCTGGTTCTGGACTTCCCCAACATCGGGAACATTCTTCCTGCACCTAACCTGTCCATTCCCGTCAGAATTTTATGTTTCTATGAGATCCCCTCTCATTCTTCTAAATTCCAGTGAATATAAGACTAGTCGATCCAGTCTTTCTCCATATGTCAGTCCTGCCATCCCGGGAATCAGTCTGGTGAACCTTCGCTGCACTCCCTCAATAGCAAGAATGTCCTTCCTCAGATTAGGAGACCAAAACTGCAGCCAATATTCAAGGTGTGGCCTCACCAAGGCCCTGTACAACTGCAGTTAGATCTCCCTGCTCCTATACTCAAATCCTCTCGCTATGAAGGCCAACATGCCATTTGCCTTCTTCACCGCCTGCTGTACCTGCATGCCAACTTTCAATGTCTTGTTGCACCTCTCCTTTTCCTAATCTGTCACTATTCAGATAATATTCTGCCTTCCTGTTTTTGCCACCAAAGTGGATAACCTCACATTTATCTACATTATACTGCATCTGCCATGTATTTGCCCACCCACCTAACCTGTCCAAGTCACCCTGCAGCCTCTTCGCATCCTCCTTACAGCTCACACTGCCACCCAGCTTAGTGTCATCTGCAAACTTGGAGATATTACATTTAATTCCTTTGTCTAAATCATTAACTTATATTGTAAATAGCTGGGGTCCCGGCACTGAACCCTGCGGTACCCCACTAGTCACTGCCTGCCATTCGGAAAAGGAGCCATTTATTCCTACTCTTTGCTTCCTGTCTGCCAACCAGTTCTCTATCCATGTCAATACATTACCCCCAATACCATGTGCTTTAATTTTGCACACTAACCTCTTGTGTGGGACCTTGTCAAAAGCCTTTTGAAAGTCCAAATACACCACATCCACTGGTTCTCCCTTGTATACTTTACTCGTTACATGCTCAAAAAATTCTAGTAGATTTGTCAAGCATGATTTCCCTTTCAGAAATTCATGCTGACTTGGACGGATCCTGTCACTGCTTTCCAAATGCGCTGTTATTTCATCTTTAATAATTGATGCCAACATTTTCCCACTACCGATGTCAGGCTAACCGGTCTATAATTCCCTGTTTTCTCTCCCTCTTTTAAAAAGTGGGGTTACATTAGCTACCCTCCAATCCATAGAACTGATCCAGAGTCTATACAATGTTGGAAAATGTCCACCAATGCATCCACTATTTCTAGGGCCACTTCCTTAAGTATTCTGGGATGCAGATTATCAGGCCCTGGGGATTTATCAGCCTTCAATTCCATCAATTTCCCTAACACAATTTCCTGACTAAAAAGATTTCCTTCAGTTCCTCCTTCTCGCTAGACCCTCGGTCCCCTAGTATTTCCGGAAGGTTATTTGTATCTTCCTTAGTGAAGACCGAACCAAAGTGTTTGTTGAATTGGTCTGCCATTTCTTTGTTCCCCATTATAAATTCTGACTGCAAGGGACCTACATTTGTCTTCACTAATCTTTTTCTCTTCACATATCTATAGAAGCTTTTGCTGTCAGTTTTTATGTTCCCTGCAAGCTTCCTCTCATACTCTATTTTCCCCCTCTTAATTAAACCCTTTCTTCTCCTCTGCTGAATTCTAAATTTCTCCCAGTCCTCAGGTTTGCTGCTTTTTCTGACCAATTTATATGCCTCTTCTTTGGATTTAACACTATTCCTTATTTCCCTTGTTATCCACGGTTGAGCCACCTTCCCCATTTTATTTTTATGCCAGACAGGGATGTACAATTGTTGAAGTTCATCCATGTGATCTTTAAATGGCTGCCCTTGCCTATCCACTGTCAACCCTTTAAGTATAATTCGCCAGACTATCCTAGCCAATTCACATCTGATACCATCGAAGTTACCTTTCTTTAAGTTCAGGATCCTAGTCTCTGAATTAACTATGTCACTCTCCATCTTAATGAAGAATTCTACCATATTATGGTCACTCTTGCCCAAGGAGCCTCGCACAACAAGATTGCTAATTAATCCTCCCTCGTTACGCAACACCTAATTCAGGATGGCCAGCTCTCTAGTTGGTTCCTCGACATATTGGTCTAGAAAACCATCCCTTATACACTCCAGGAAACCCTCCGCCGCCGCATTGCTACCAGTTTGTTTCGTCCAATCTACATGTAGATTAAAGTCACCCATGATAAGTGCTGTACCTTTATTGCACGCATCCCTAATTTCCTGTTTGATGCCATCCCCAACCTCACTACTACTGTTTGGTGGTCTGTACACAACTCCCACGAGTGTTTTCTGCCCTTTGGTATTCCACAGTTCTACCCATACAGATTCCACATCATCCAGGCTAATGTCCTTTCTTACTATTGTGTTAATCTCCTCTTTAACCAGCAACGCTACCCCATCTCCTTTTCCTTTCTGTCTATCCTTCCTGAATATTGAATACCCCTGGACGTTGAGTTCCCAGCCTTGGTCACCCTGGAGCCATGTCTCTGTAATCCCAATTACATCATATCCGTTAACAGCTATCTGTGCAGTTAATTCATCCACCTTATTACGAATGTTCCTCGCACTGAGACACAGAGCCATCAGGCTTGTTTTTTTATCAGTCTTTGTCCTTTTAGAATTATGTTGCAATGTTGACGTTTTTGATTTTTGCCTTTGATTTCTTTGCCCTCCACTTTTACTTATTTCCTTTCTACCTTTTGCTTCTGCCCCCATTTTACTTCCCTCTGTCTCCCTGCATAGATTCCCATGGACTGCCATGGTTCAAGAAGGCGGCTCACCACCAACATCTCAAGGTCAATTAGGGTTGGGCAATAAACGCTGGCCTTGCTAGCAATGGCCACATCCCATGAATGTATAAAAGTAAACACCCAGCTCTACCTCACCAGCACCTCTCTCGACCCCTCCACTCTCTCTAAACTTTCACACTGCTTGTCCGACTGGATGAGCAGAAATTTCCTCCAACTAAATATCGGGAAGACCGAAGCCATTGTCTTCAGTCCCCGCTACAAACTCCATTCCCTAGCTATTGACTCCATCCTTCTTTCTGTCCACTGTCTGAGGCTGATCCAGACTGTTCGCAATCTTGGTGTCGTATTTGATCCAGTGATGAGCATCCAACCACATATCCGCGCAATCTCTAAGGCTGCCTATTTCTGCCTCTGTAATATCACCTGACACCATCCCTGCCTCAGCTGAAATCCTCATTCCTGCCTTTGTTACCTCTAAACTTGACTATTCCAATGCTCTCCAGGCTGGTCTCCATCTTCCACCCTCTATAAACATGAGCTCATCCAAAACTCTGCTGCCTGTATCCTAACTTGTATTAAGTCCCGTTCACCCATCACCCCTGTGCTTGCTGACCTACATTGGCTCCCGGTTCAGCAACGCCTCGATCTTAAAGTTCTCATCCTTGTTTTGAAATTCCTCCATGGCCTCACCCCTCCCATCTCAACTTCCTCCAGCCTACAAGCCTCAGAGATCTCTGCGCTCCTCCAATTCTGGCCTCTTGAACATCCCCGATTTTAATCACTTCACCATTGGCAGCTCAGAAATTCTCTCCCTAAACCTCACTATCTCTCCTCCTTTAAAACGCTCCTTAAAATCTACCTCTTAGACCAAGCTTTTGGTCCCCAGTCCTAATATCTCCTTGTGTGGCTCGGTTAAATTTTGTTTGATAAATGCTCCTGTGAAGTGCCTTGGGATGTTTCACTCTATTAAAGGTGCTATATAAATGAAAGTTGTTGTATGCAACCAGTTCAGCCCCTGTTTTTCCCCCCGCACCCTCCACCTTCCTTTCCACCCTACCAAGGCTCCCTTTCCCAACCGGTAAGATCAACACAGTTATAGCCATGGAGCTTACATGTTGGTCACAGAAGAACGGTGTACTACAGAATAATCATTTACAACAGTAGTAACGTAAGTGTCCATCACAGATGTGGTACACGTCAGCAAGGAAAAGCATTAAACCAAGTGGAGAAAGAAAGAGCTCCGGGCATTCTAGTGCATAGATCTCTAAAGGTTCATGAGCGATGCTGTGAAGCAATAGCTAGAGCGAATAGGGTGTTGAGGTGCATTTATAGAGCAATTGACTACAAAACAATGCAAATGCATTTTAGAAACATAGAAAATAGGTGCAGGAGTAGGCCATTCGGCTCTTCGAGGCTGCACCACCATTCAAGAAGATCATGGCTGATCATTCACCTCAGTATCCCTTTCCTGCTTTCTCTCCATACTCCTTGATCCCTTTAGCCATAAAGGCCATATCTAACTCCCTCTTGAATATATCCAATGAGCTGGCATCAACAACTCTCTGCAGTAGAGAATTCCACAGGTTAACAACTCTCTAAGTGAAGAAGTTTCTCCTCATCTCAGTCCTAAATGGCCTACCCCTTATCCTTAGACTGTGTCCCCTGGTTCTGGACTTCCCCATCATCGGGAACATTCTTCCTGCATCTAACCTGTCCAGTCCCGTCAGAATTTTATATGTTTCCATGAGATCCCCTCTCATCCTTCTAAACTCCAGTGAATACAGGCCCAGTTGATCCAGTCACTCCTCATATGTCAGTCCAGCCATCCCTGGAATCAGTCTGGTGAACCTTCGCTGCACTCTCTCAATAGCAACAACGTCCTTCCTCAGATTAGGAGACCAAAACTGAACACAATGTTCCAGGTGAGGCCTCACCAAGGCCCTGTACAATTGCAGTAAGACCTCCCTGCTCCTATACTCAAATCCCCTAGCTATGAAGGCCAACATACCGTTTGCCTTCTTCACCGCCTACTGTACCTGCTTGTCAACTTTCAATAACTGATGTACCATGAGACCCAGGTCTCGTTGCACCTCCCCTTTTCCTAATCTGCCACCATTCAGATAATATTCTGCTTCGTGTTTTTGCCACCAAAGTGGATAACCTCACATTTATCCACATTATACTGCATCTGCTATGCATTTGCCCATCACCTAACCTGTCCAAGTCTCCCTGCAGCCTCTTAGCATCCTCCTCACAGCTCACACCGCCACCCAGCTTAGTGTCATCTGCAAACTTGGAGATATTACACTCAATTCCTTCATCCAAATCACTGATGTAGGTTGTAAATAGCTGGGGTCCCAGCACTGAGCCCTGCTGCACCCCATTAGTCCCTGCCTGCCATTCTGAAAAGGATCCGTTAATCCCGACTCTCTGCTTCCTGTCTGCCAACCAGTTCTCTATCCACGTCAGTACATTACCCCCAGTACCATGTGCTTTAATTTTGCACATCAATCTCTTATGTGGGACCTTGTCAAAAGCCTTTTGAAAGTCCAAATACACCACATCCACTAATTCTCCCTTGTCCACTCTGCGAGTTACATCCTCAAAAAATTCTAGAAGATTTGTCAAGCATGATTTCCCTTTCAGAAATCCATGCTGACTTGGACCGATCCTGTCACTGCTTTCCAAATGCGCTGCTATTTCATCCTTAATAATTGATTCCAACATTTTCCCCACTACTGATGTCAGGCTAACTGGTCTATAATCAGCCGTTTTCTCTCTCCCTTCTTTTTTTAAAAAGTGGTGTTGCATTAGCTCCCCTCCAGTCCATAGGAACTGATCCAGAGTCGATAGACTGTTGGAAAATGATCACCAATGCATCCACTATTTCTAAGGCCACTTCCTTAAGTACTCTGGGATGCAGACTATCAGGCCCCGGGGATTTATCGGCCTTCAATCCCATCAATTTCCCCAACAAAATTTCCCGCCTAATAAGGATTTCCTTCAATTCCTCCTTCTCGCTAGACCTTTGGTACCCTCGTATTTCCGGAAGATTATTTGTGTCTTCCTTCATGAAGACAGAACCAAAGTATTTGTTCAACTGGTCTGCCATTTCTTTGTTCCCCATTATAAATTCACCTGAATCTGACTGCAAAGAACCTACGTTTGGCTTCACTAACCTATTTCTCGTCACATATCTATAGAAGCTTTTGCGGTCAGTTTTTATGTTCCCAGAAAGCTTCCTATCATACTCTATTTTCCGCCTGCTAATTAAACACTTTGTCCTCCTCTGCTGGATTCTACATTTCTCCCAGTCCTCAGGTTTGCTGCTTTTTCTGGCCAATTTATATGCCTCTTCCTTGGATTTAACACTATCCCTAATTTCCCTTGTTAGCCATGCATGAGCCACCTTCCCCGTTTTATTTTTACTCCAGAGAGGGATGTACAATTGTCGAAGTTCATCCATGTGATCTTTAAATGTTTGCCATTGCCTATCCACCGTCAACCCTTTAAGTATCATTCGCCAGTCTATTCTAGCCAATTCACGCCTCATACCATCGAAGTTACCTTTCCTCAAGTTCAGTACCCTGCTCTCTGAATTAACTGTGTCACTCTCCATCTTAATAAAGAATTCTACCATATTATAGTCACTCTTCCCCAAGGGGCCTTGCACAACAAGATTGTTAATTACTTCTTTCTCATTACACATCACCCAGTCTAGGATGGCCAGCCCTCTAGTTGGTTCCTCGACATATTGGTCTAGAAAACCATCCCTACCGCATTGCTACCAGTTTGGTTAGCCCAATCTATATGTAGATTAAAGTCGCCCATGATAACTGCTGTACCTTTATTGCATGAATCCCTAATTTCTTGTTTGATGCTGTCCCCAACCTCACTACTACTGTTTGATGGTCTGTCCACAACTCCCAATAGTTCTCTGCCCTTTGGTATTCCGCAGCTCCACCCATACAGATTCCACATCATCCAAGCTAATGCCCTTACTATTGCGTTAATTTCCTCTTTAACCAGCAATGCTACACCACCTCCTTTTCCTTTTTGTCTATCCTTCTTGAATGTTGAATACCCCTGGATGTTGCGTTCCCAGCCTTGGTCACCCTGGAGCCATGTCTCCATAATGCCAATTACATCATGTTCGTTAATTGCTGCCTGCGCAGTTAATTCGTCCACCTTATTCCGAATACGCCTCGCATTGAGGCACAGAGCCTTCAGGCTTGTCTTTTTAACACACTTTGCCCCTTTAGAATTTTGTCCTTGAACAAGATTTTGGTTAGTCCTCAGGTCGAATACTGTGTCCAGTTGTGCTCTCCTCACATGGTGATATTGAGGCTTTTGAAAATGGTGCAGAGGAGTGCCACTAAATTAATTCACAGTTTAAAGTATTTTAGTTATCAAGATTAGATGAAAGAGCCCAGATTTTACACTTTAGAGAGGCATAGACATAGGGGTGATCTGATCAAAGTTTTATGGTGATGAAGAGAATAGATTGTGTTGGAATTGACAGCTTGTTCCAATTAAGTAGGTTAGGGATGATCCGGGCTCTCAATTTTAAGTTGTACAATCCCAGATCTAGGTTAGATATCAAAAGGTGGTTCTTTTCCTAGAGAATATTGGATCTCTGAAACAGGATGCCAGCTCATGCAGTAGACAACGATACGCTGAATTCTTTCAAGTGAGAGCAGGACCTGTGTCTGACTGGGGCGGAGATTATCTCGTACAAAAGATGGGTACTGCATAGAATTATCGTGGCCAGAGTGATCTCCTGGACTAGTTTAAATAGCCTGGGGGGGGCGGCGGTGGTGGTCGGCCCATCGTGTCCGCGCGGGCCACCAGGGAGCTATCTAGCCTAATCCCATTTTCCTGTTCTTGGTCCGTAGCCCTGTAGGTTACGGCACTTCAAGTGCACATTCAATTACTTTTTAAATGTGGTGAGGGTTTCTGCCACTTCAACCCTTCCAGGCAGTGCGTTCCAAACACTCAGCACCCACTGGGTGAAGAAATTTCCCCTCAAATGCCTTCTAAACCTCCTACCAATGACCCTTCTGCTAAAGGAAATAGGTCCTTCCTATCCACTCTATCTAGGTCCCTCATCATTTTTTATACACCTCTATAAGTTCTCCCCTCAGCCTCCTCTGTTCCAAAATAAACAAACACAGCTTATCCAATCTTTCCTCATAACTAAAATTCTCCAGTCCAGGCCACATTCTCATAAATCTCTGTACCCTCGATAGTGTAATCGCATCTTTCCTGTAATGTGGTGACCAGAACTACATGCAGTACTCTAGCTGTGGCCTAACTAGTATTTTGTACATTTCAAGCATAAATTCTAAGAATTCGACGAAAATATACTTTTGGACTTAAGTTTTGGACATTGCTTGGACACATTTTCTGTTACTGCAGAGGAGCAGAACAGCCTGACTTGGGACAGGTCCAAACATGACCCACAGGAATACACACCAGGTGGGCAGGAATCAGATGGTTGATGGACAGGCTCTTTGTCATGCAATCAGTGAGAGATCAACAAGATTGGTCGGTGCTCAGGACACAAAGGAAGCTATTCGGCCAGCCAGACTGGTTGGAGCCTTATCGAGAAAACAGCCAGTAACAAAGGAACAAGCCAAAGACTTGATTTTTGCTTTTTCAGTTGCACTGCCTCAGGGGAAAGAACAGTTGAACTTTTGCTGCGAGAAGAAGCATTTTTGAAGGTATAAGAGTGGCAGTTTGCAGCCATCTCGCTCTCTCCCCTCTTCTACGCCTGCTTGCGTCGCTCAACGCACAAGGACTGAGCACTCTGTCTGGGACGGAGCGAAGAAACACCAATTATGAGCAAACAGAGCATCGCTATTTCGATGGGGAAGCTGACCTTGAGACTGGACTTGAATACCACAGATTGGTACAGAACCAGAAGATACGCCTCATCGGGAGAAGCAGCGAGTAAGCCAGAGGGGTAATTGGTGAGCACTTATCCCAGCCCACACATCTTTAAGACCACCGCATAGTGTGAAAGGGTGTCGTATGTCCCAACCAAGCCTTAGGGTTTTAGTGGGGATGTTTTTGGCACAGATTGTAAGCATACACACAATTCTGTTGGACAGATTTCGGAGATGCACTTTTGAATCTGAGCAGGGATGTTTTAGATGTGGGTATTTTGCATTAGGGGCCTGTTCAGACGTGAGAGGGTTGTGTGTTGTACTGTGTTTGTTTTACACTACCAGGGTGTGTTTTACTGGGTGCAGGCGTATGCTTTAACTTGAATAAAAGCATTGTGATGGTTGAGACCAAAAGATCTGAATGTAACTGTGTATTTCTGTTCACCACTATAATTCCGGTGTCTAGAACTGTTGTAAGGGGGGGTGATTCGAAACCACCAAGGGCAAAACCACTTACACCTCTCTGCTCTTGTATTCTATGCCTCGGCTAATAAAGGCAAGTATTCCGTATGCCATCTTAACAACCTTATCTACCTGGCCTGCTGCCTTCAGGGATCTGTGGATATGCACTCAAAGGTCCCTTTGTTCCTCTACACCTCTCTGTGTCCTACCATTTAATGTGTATTCCCTTGCCTTGTTAGCCCTCCCCAAATGCATTACCTCACAGTTCTCTGGATTGAATTCCACTTACCACTGTTCTGTCCACCTGACCAGCTAATTGATAGCTTCCTGCAGTCTACAGCTTTCTGCTTCATTGTCAAGCACACAACTGATTTTAGTATCATCTGCAAACTTCTTATCATGCCCCCTACTTTTTAAGTTTAAGTCCATTGATGTATACCACAAAAGCAAGGGACCTAGTATTGAGCTCTGCAGAACCCCACTGGAAACAGCCTTCCAGTCACACAAACACCCATCAACTGTTACCCTTTGCTTCCTGCCTCTGAGCCAATTTTGGATCCAACTTGCCACTTTGCCTTGGATTGCATAGGCTTTTACTTTTGTGACCAGTCTGCCATGTGGGACCTTATCAAAAGCCTTGCAAATTCCACATACATTACATCGTACGCACTGCCCTCATCGACGCTCCCCAAAAAATTCAATCAAATTAGTCAGGCACGACCTTCCCGTAAAAAATCCATGCTGACTTTCTTTGATTAATCCGTGACTTTCTAAATGAAGATTTATCCTGTCCCTCAGAATTTTATTCAATAATTTGTCCACCACAGAGGTTAGGCTGACTAGCCTGTAATTACTTGGTCTATCCCTTTCATCCTTTTTAAACAAAGTTACCATGTTAGCAGTCCTCCAGTCCTCCGGCAGCCAGAGAGGATTGGAAAATACTGGGCAGAGCCTCCATTACTTTCTACATTGCTTCTCTTAACAGCCTGGGATACATTTCATCTGGGCCTGGCAATTTATCAATTGCATACTTTGAGAATTGATCAGAGAGAAGTCACACCTAATCAGAGGAAAACAAGGACACACTGGAGGGAATATTAACACCAAAAAATGGACGGGTGGGAGGTTTGAAGTGTTGGAAATCTGAACCTCGACTACAGCCTGCCTCCAGCCTATCCACTTCCAGTCCCAGGAGGCAGGTTGGCACTTTAAATGTTATAATGTGGCCGTATGTCTCGTTTTGAAGCACCATTTCAAATTTCACTCTGAGCCTTCGGGTTTCTTGGACTGTGGGGTAGCTGGCAGCTAAAGGAAGGTGAGGACTGCTGGATCCAGGAGGTAAGTGCCTTTCCATCATCATTATAGGCAGTCCCTCGAAATCGTGGAAGACTTACTTCCACTCAGGTGACTGTATAATCCAATATGGGAATTACAGTTTCTGTCACAGGTGGGACAGACAGTCGTTGAAGGAAAGGGTGGGTGGGGAGTCTGGTTTGCTGCACGCTCCTTCCACTGTCTGCGCATGTTTTCTGCATGCTCTCGATGACAAGACTCGAGATGCTCAGTGCCCTCCCAGATGCTTTTCCTCCACTTTGGGCGGTCTTGGGCCAGGTGTCGGTGGGACTGTTGTACTTCATCAAGGAGGCTTTGAGGGTGTTCTTGAAACATTTCTTCTGCCCACCTGGGGCTCGCTTGCCGTGTAGGAGTTTCGAATAGAGCGTTTGCTTAGGGAGTCTTGTGTTGGGCATGCGGACAATGTGGCCCACCCAACGGGATGGGTCGAGTGTGGTCAGTGCTTCCATGCTGGGGATGTTGGCCTAATCAAGAACACTGACGTGGTGCATCTGTCCTCCCAGGGGATTTGCGGGATCTTGCGGGGACATCATTGGTGGTATTTTCCAGCGATTTGAGGTGTCTACTGTATATGGTCCATGTCTCTGAGCCATACAGGAGGGCGGGTATCACTACAGCCCTGTAGACCATAAGCCTGGTGCCAGATTTGAGGGCCTGATCTTCGAACACTCTCCTCCTCAGGCGACCAAAGGCTGTGCTGGCGTACTGGAGGCGGTGTTGAACCTCGTTGTCGATGTCTGCCCTTGCTGATAATCGACTCCCGAGATATGGAGAGTGGTCCACGTTGTCCAAGGCTGTGCCATGGATCTTGTAAACTGGGGTGCAATGCTGTGTGGCGGGGTCAGGTTGGTGAAGGACCTTTGTCTTACGGATGTTTAGTGTAAAGCCCATGCTTTTGTACGCCTCGGTGAAGATGTTGATGATGGCTTGGAGTTCAGCCTCTGAATGTGCGCAGACGCAAGCGTCAACCGTGTACTGTCGTTCGATGACAGAGGATGGGACAGTCTTGGTTCTAGCCTGGAGGCGATGAAGGTTGAACAAGTTCCCACTGGTTCTATAGTTTAGTTCCACTCCAGCAGGGAGCTTGTTAAGTGTGAGGTGGAGCATTGCAGCAAGGAAGATCAAGAAGAGGGTTGGCATGATGATGCAGCCCTGCTTGACCCCGGTCTGGATGTGAATTGGGTCTGTGGTGGATCCGTTGGTCAGGATCATGGCTTGCATGTCATCATGGAGCAGGTGGAGGATGACGACAAACTTTTGGGGGCACCCGAAATGAAGGAGGATGCTTCATAGTCCCACGCAGTTAAGGAGTGTCAAAGGCCTTTGTAAGGTCAAAGAAGGCCATGTACAAGGGTTGGTGCTGTTCCCTGCATTTTTCTTGCAGTTGTCGCACTGTAACGATCATGTCCGTTGTACCCCGTAGTGGACGGAATCCGCACTGTGACTCTGGGAGGAGCTCCTCAGCCGCAGGGAGAAGACGGTTGAGGAGGATTCTAGCGATGACTTTCCCAGTGGCTGATAACTGGGAGATTCCTCTATAGTTGCCGCAGTCGGACTTGTCCCTTTTTTTAAAGGTGGTCATGATTACTGTATCTCTGAGATCTCCCAGCATGCTCTCCTCCTTCCAAATGTTGTTTTTCTTTGTTTCCCACCAGCAGCCAGGTAGATTGAAAGGCTGGCTGGTTGTCAATAATAATATTGATTAAAAACCAATATTAATCAGGCCCTGCCATTAAACTTGGCATTGATGGGGAAGGAGGTAATCTGTATAAAGAACTAAGTTATAGCGAACCACGGACGGACGAAAACCAAGGTAGGATAGGTGTATGTCCTGAAGCGTGATGGGTGACACGGTAATAACAGGGAGAAGCCCGTATTGATCGTGCTTGGCGCTAACAAGAAGGAATACAACCTAAAGGGGCGGTGGGTGCCGACCCCAGGATCTTTAGAAAAAACTGGCCAGTGGGATGGAATGAGGAATGAGTCTCTGACATCTGGACCAGAAGGGTCTCTGGTATAAATGCTAGCAGAAAGAATGTGAAAATAATTTTTAAAAACTTACAATTTAAAACCGACACTTAAGTTGCCGTGGAACAAAGAGAAAACAAAAATGTTTATGGATGGACTGGGTGAAGCCCATCAAAAGATTATTAAATTAGGATTCAAAGAGGGGGGATGACTACGATGAGTTTGTATGTTTGTTCTAGCTCCCCCACTTTTCAGATATGGAGCTGAAAGCTTTTTCAACCTTAAGTGTTAAAATGTTCATTGTGCACCTGGAATTGAATTAGATTTTAAGTTAGAAACGCAGGTGCAGAGTTAATTTGATTTATGAAGCAATGAAACGCACAACAGACGGGTTGTTTAACAAAAGATAAAACTTCAACCTTGAAGTTACAGTTGCTAAAAGAAAAACAAATTGAACGTTTTAATTTGAGTACAAAAAATTGCAATTGTCTTATGTAGTTTAAATTAACAATTTCTCAGAGCTACAAGCCTTCTGTGTAAAATGTTTGTTAGATACAAAAACTAACTCAGTATTTTTACAGTTCATTGGAAAGGCATTTGAAGAAAGGAGAAAATGGAAACTGATGTAACTTACTGGATGCTATTTTATTCTATTTCATCGGCTCTGTAATGTGTTTAGTTAATAACATATGGGCTATGAAAAGGATATTGGTTTAATTGGATTATTGAGGGTAATTAACCAATGAAAACCGGACTTTCATTGTGGCCACGATGAAATTCCGGTTTTGTTTCAAAGAGTGAATATGAAACTTTCACCACAGTGGAAAAGAGATAAAAGACACTCTATGTTGATAATGATTTTTGCTAGGAAAAATAAAAGTTGCCGTTTGATTGTCTGGAAAATGTTATTTTAAATTACGGAAAAGTTTCGACTTCAGTAAAGGAGATTTAAATTTCGGTTTTGAAATTTTTTTTAAAATGGATGATACGCGACAGTTTGGAAATAATGCTGGAGAGTTTAGAGGCAATTTAAAATGTCGTATTCTCTGATTATCGAGATGAATTGCGAGCACTTGTCTCTCATATCGGGAAAGGTTTTAAAAAAAAAGAATTACGCGAAGTCACATAATGACGTCAGGCCTTTTTACAAACCTGCAAAGGAGTTAACCCTTTCCACTGACAGCTGTTTATTTAGTTTACCAAACAACTTTAGCATCGCTGCAAGAAATTTTTTAAAAACTGGACATTATTAATTTAGGTTCTTAATTGGAAGTGATAGTTTTCCCACGAGCCAGAAGGAAAATAAATAAGTTGTAACGGTTATAAAGAATATGGCAAGAGTGAAGTAACATATCTAGGATACATCATAACACAAGGTAAAAGACAAATGCCCTTGGACAGAAAGGAGGCTATTAGATCGATACCAAAGCCAAGGACCGTGAAAGGGGTCAGGCAGGTATAAGGGCTATTCAACTACTGCTGAAATGTTATCCCTGAATATGTCGAGAATGCCCAACCTATACAGGATCTGGTTAAAAGGGGGAAACCCTCCCAAGAGCCAGTGGACTGGGGCCCTGATCAGGAAACGGCGTTTGTAAAGTTAAAACAGGCCCTCACAAGTGCTCCAGCCCTGGGATTACCCGACCAGAATAGGCCCTTCCCCATCTATAGGTACCACAGTAAAGATCATTATAACACTGTGATGACTCAATTAAATGGGGACAGGCATAGGCCAGTGGCATATTACTCAGGTAAACCGCAACCTGTGGCCACAGGACTGTCGAGGTGTGTTGCTGCCCTCGACTGTGCTGCATGGGCCATCAGAGGTCACGAACCAATAGTAATGTCGGGACACATTATCCTACATACCCTACATACCTTAGTAGAATTGCTTAACACAGGAAGGCTAAAAACGGTATCCGACGCACGAAGGGCTAGGTGGGAAGCAATGCTCTTACCCCCCAACGGGACGGTAACAATAATAAAAGACAACTGTAACAGCCCTGTAGGGTGGATCATTACTGAGGGAGAGGAGCATCAGTGTAGCCTGACAGGAGAAGACAAGGGAAGTCGTCAGGCTAGTGAAACGTCGCTTTGAGGAGGCTGTTATTTCTTTAGATGCTCTGATAATGACTCCACGAGACAATGTGTTGTACTTGAACTGTAGTGACCTTAGTCCTTTATTGATAACTCTAGATTGAGGATCACACATGGTGGCCTGCCTTTTATACTAGGCCAAGCACACCTGTACAGGTAACCTGCAAATCTCCCACTGCTGTGCCCTCTGGTGGCACACCTTGTGATTGTGTACACAGTAACCATATAGGATACATGACATCACTCTCCCCCAAGCCTTTAGTGCAAATCGCCTCTGCATTGACTGTGCTCTGGGCTTAGCTCTATCTGGTTGACCCTTGGCGGGTCGTTTCTATTGTGTATGTAGGCACCTGTTAATGACTCCACGAGGCAGGGGTATGGTACTCAAACTGTGAAGACTGTAGTCCTTTATTTGCAGCTCCTAGAGAACACCAAGAGGTGAACTCCCTTTTATACTGGGTTACCTACAGTGTGCAGATAACCCTTAGGTCTCCAGCAGCAGCACCCTCTGGTGTGCAGGTAAGGTGTGTACAGGGTGAAGGTACATTCAGTGTTACAGACATCATATAACAATACAAGCATGCATACATAACAACACTCCCCCCTAAGTATTTTTCAAGTCCTTATTGCCATGACCTGGGGCGGTGATCAGTAGTGGGCTGTGGGAGGTTGTGGTGAGGGTTGTGTGGGTGCCAGGTGTGATCCCTGTACTTGAGGCTGGCCTCATACATTTCCCCACCCCTCTCACACACAGACCATGTGGGTGTTACTGTAGTGGGATCCCTCAGTGGGGTAGCCAGTGCAGCAGTGGGTAGGGTACATACTCTGTAGTGTGGGTAAGTGTGTGGTGGTGGGCAGAGCCACAAGACTGTGTGGGCTCCTTGTCCTCCATTTGGGATGAGAGTCTGGTCATCCCAGGATTCACCAGGAGAGGGTACTGGCCTCTCGCTCCTGGTGTTGGCCCTGGTGGTCAGGGGGTGTAGGGCTGGTCTGGGGCAGGTTGCCAGTGGTGGTGGCTGTGCTGCCCATTGACCGTTGTCCCTATAGTGGGTCTGCTCCCACTGGGTGTGTGAGAGCCCTTCCTGGGGCATCACATTTGTCCCAAAAGTCCAGGCTACATGGTCAGGTAGCCCGCTGGACCTTGGGCTCTGCCACGGGGGGATTCCTCTGGCATTTACATTGTCCCTGTAGAACCCGGTGTCCTTTAACAGTCTACTTCCTGTATACATGACACATTGGCTCCAATCATACATAGTCGAGTCTACATTATTAACTACCTTTACATTGTTAATTACAGCATTTACATCACTTTCTTGTATCACGGTCTCTCCATACATGGTTACATTTGTCATTTTGAACTTTCTATCATAATCATTAGGCATTACAAACTTGTTCTTAACCTTACTTACACAAGCATTAATTTCATTTTCCTCATGAGTTACTCCGGCATCACAATTCCACGTTACAATATCATACCTGCATTCGCTAACTGCATTTTTAACTTTAAAGTCCTTGTCATCTTTAGATTGAAACTGTCCCTTTAAATTCTTTGGGTTACCGGTCTCCTTTAAGGGGGCCGTCCAATCCGGTTCGCCGCTCAGTGCCCCGTGTCGCTCCTTTAACGCTGCCCCTCGTGGTCTGGTCGCGGCCATTTTGATTTTAGGTTCTTCACCTGGTGGTGCGGCTGCCATCTTCTCCAGGTAGGGTGTGGTGACCTTTTCCTCCTCAGGTTCGGCCATGGACGTCGGAAATCCACTTTTCTCGATGATATTCTTCTTTTGGAGTTCCTCCATGGCCCAGAAAGTGAAGTTTGGATTTTTGGTTCCGGGGATCTCGCCATGGTGTAGTGAAGTCGTTACCGCGCAGTCACGCTGGACGGTGGGATCTCTCGGTGCAGCGATGGCTTCATGTTTGGGGCTGCGTGGGATGTCGATTGCTGGAGCCCGGAGGCCGTCGTCACTTCGACCGACTTGGACCTGCTTCATCCAACTTCTTCCCAGCAGCGTTGGACCATCGCCGGCAACGATCCACAGGGGGAGTTTGTTCATCACGCTGCCCTGGGAGACCTGGATGTCCACGCTGCCAATGACTGGGATTTTACCTTTGGTGTGGGTGAGCAGCTTCGCTTGGACAGGAGACAGTTTTGGTCGGTTGGTGGGATTGATCCAAAGTTTTTCAAAGGTTGTCTGGCTCATTAAAGACTGGCTCACCCCTGTGTCGATCTCCATCGAAACTGGAACTCGGTCGATGTCTACTTCCATCTTCCACGGGGAACTTTCGGTGGAGCAGGTATAAATTCCGAACTTTTCTTCCGGGGGTTGAGCAGCTTCGTTTTCATCTGTGTCGGAGTCCAGCTGATCAGCCAACTCTTCAGCGATGCAGTGAGTAAAGCTCTTCCTGCACATTCTCTGAAGGTGCCCTTTCTCTTTGCAGCCTTTGCAGGTATAGTCTTTGTAGCAGCACTGGTGGGCCCTGTGGTTTCCTCCACAGTGCCAGCATGGGGCCAGCCAGTTTGCCCCATGTGGCAGATTCAGGGTTACGGGACTCGGGGCAACATTCCTGCCTTTAGAAGTAGCCATTCGGTGCATTGCTTTCGTTGGTTTAGAGTCCTGGGTGTGGGTCAATATTCGCCTGGAGCCGCCGACCGAAATCATGTAGGCCTGGCTCACTTTAATTGCCTTTTGCAGGGTGACTGTGATGTCTGCAGAGAGCAATTTGTGGAGGAGGCCCTCATGGCCGATTCTGATAACAAATATGTCCCTTGGTGCTTTGTTAAGGTGGTCGCCAAAATCAAACGATGCAGCCAATCTTCTTAAATCTGCAACATACTTAGCAACTTCTTGGCCTTCGGGTCACCGGTGAGTGTAGAACCGGTGTGAGGATGCTTTCTTTGGGTTTTAGTTGCTGTTGGATTAAGGTTACAAGTTCCCCATAGCTCTCGGTTGTTGTCTTCGCTGGGGGGCTAGCAAATCCCTGACAAGGCAAATGGATAGTGGGCCCACAACTACTAAGCAGGATGGCCCTGCGCTTGTTCGGTAGTGTAACTGGTGTGTCCCCATCCAGGTTGTTGGCTATGAAGAAATGTTCCAACCTTTCCACGAAAGTGTCCCGATCTTCCGCATCGGTGAATTGTTGAAAGTTGCTGAGATTCGACATGTTGTGCGTGTAGTTCGTAACCTCATCGCCAGTTATTGTGTATGTAGGCACTTTGTTAATGACTCCAGAGGCAGGGGTATGGTACTCAAACTGTGAAGACTGTAGTCCTTTATTTGCAGCTCCTAGAGTGAGGACACTAAGAGGTAAGCTCCCTTTTATACTGGGTAACCTGCAGTGTGCAGGTAACCCTTGGGTCTCCAGCAGCAACACCCCTGGTGTACAGGTAAGGTGTGTACAGGGTGAAGGTACATTCAGTGTTACAGTACATCATAACAATACAAGCATGCATACATAACAGTTTCTATCTTGGGTGAGTGGTTGGTGTTTCTTTGGCAGTAGAGTGCTGGTGGTTTCTGTTTGTGTGTCCATGACCACTCCATTCTTTCCCCACACACATATAGATTGTCGGAGGTCATTACATACATATACATTCAAGTCCAGAAAAGAAAATTGCATTAACGGCATTACATTTGTGGTTCAGTTGTGAGGCAAGTATATTCGACTTGTGAGATACATTCTTGATTCGTACAAGGGATCGGTAACTGGTGCGTAAGGACAAGCTAGTTCCAGGACTGCTGGATGGTGTCCAGGCAGTCTGGTGGTGGTGCGGTGCCCAGTGCTGGCAGTGGGAACCCGGTTGGCTCAAGTTGCCTGCTCTCGGGGCTGTTGCCGTAGCTCCTAGCTTCGGGCAGGTTCACAGATGCCTGTGACCTCCTTGTCTTTTCTTTGCGCCCCGGGTCGCTGTTGCTCCCTGAGGAGCTGTCATCTAGCAGTGCACAAGGAACTGCTGACTCGCTTGCCTGGGCATTGTTTTAGTTTGGGATCCTGGCTGGTCCGGTCCCCTTTGGGAGAACTGTTGCGGGTGACCCTTTGTTCCCGGGTATGGCCTTGGTGGCGATGGGGTCTGGTGGCTGCGCCTTAGCACAGTTTGCTCTTTCAGGCTCGTGGCGGTTGGTGCCATCGGGTGCCTGAGAGGTGGAGCCGATCAGGGGCAGGGTATCGATACCGGTGCCCTCCTGAAATCGCTTGCTCTGCAGCTCGTATGTATTGGCTGCTTGTGGCCACACTCCATGGTGCATAACTCTGGTCCCAGGAACGCAGGCTATTACGTTGCATAGCTCGCTGGATCTGTGTGCTCCCGATGTGTGTCTGCCCGCTGCATTCACTGAGTGCAGCTGAAGTCCTACATCGTACATCGTTTCATTACTCATTGTAACTACCCTGTAGCTCCGATCGCAATCGCGCGCCTTTTTTTTGCTTATTGCCTGTACACAACTCTGATCATCAATTACACATTTTACATCTAACTCACAGTTGCTCTTACATTGTTTGAAAATGTGGAACTGTCCCTTTAAGTGTGGTGGGTTGCAGGCCTCCTTTAAGAGAGCCTTGCTTTCTTTATCCCAATCCTCTTCTCCGTTTGGTGCCATGTGTTGCTTCAGCAGCGCTGCACCTCGTGGTCTGGTCGCCAACATCTTTTTCTTCAGCACCTCACCTCGTGGTTTGGGCGCCCTCTTTCTTCCATCCACAATGTCTACTGCAGTGATCCTCTTCTCCCCGGGTTCTGCCACCGAAGCTGGGAAGTCGCCTTTGGATCCGATTTTCTTCCTCCAGAGTCCTGCCACTGGAGCCTGGAAGGAGCATTCTGGTCATCTCAGCTGGATCATCTCCATGCAGTCGTGCTGAGCGGTCTGTGCCTCGGGTGCTGTGCTGGTCTGCTCTCTGGTGCCGGGTCCACCTTCAAGTGAGGGCTTGCTTTGCCTCCGAGCACGGGAGTCGTCGATCGCTGGAGGGGTGAAGTCTTCCCACTTCCAATGGATCTTCTCCATCCACCTTCTTCAGAGTAGCGTTGGTCCATCACCTGCAACAATCCACAGAGGTAACTTGTGCACCACGCCATCATGGAGTACCTTTACATCCACACTACCAATGACTGGGATAAGTTCATTGGTGTAAGTGCGCAGTTTTGCCTGAACCGGGACCAACTTGGGTCGTTCAGCCCGATTGTCCCATAGCCTCTCAAAGGCTTCTTGATTCATTACTATCTGGCTCGCCCCCGTGTCCACTTCCATGAAGACTGGAACGCCATCTAGCTCGACTTCCATCCTCAACGGGGAACACCCGGTGGTGTAGGTAAACATGCTACATACCTCGTCGTGGGGCTGAGCTGCCTCTCTGCCTAATGTTTCATAATCCGCGCTGAATTCATGGCCATCTGCAGACTTTTCATCAGCACAGTGAGTCATATTTATCTTACACATTCGCTGGAGGTGGCCCTTTGTGCTGCAGCCTTTACACACATAGTCTTTAAAACGGCACTGGTGATTCCCTCCACAACGCCAGCATGGAGCTACTCGACTAGCCCCCCTCGGCGGACTCTGAGTTAAGGGACTTGGGGGCCTGTTCTCTCTTCCCTGAGAAGGTTTGCGTTCTATAGTCCAGCCTCTAAAAGGCACCATTCTGTGCACAGTACTAGCCGGGTTTGAGTCCTGAGGATGAGTCATCTGCCTAGAGCCACAGGTCGAGGTCATGAATGCCTGGCTCACAGAGATGGCCTTCTGCAGTGTGACTGTGGTATCTGCAGACAGTAGCTTATGAAGAAGGCCCTCATGGCGATTCCATTGACAAAACTGTCCCGCAGCGCTTCGGTGAAGTGGTTGCCGAAATCACATGGTGCTGCCAGCTTCTTGAGGTCTGCAGCATATTTTGCGATTTCCTGGCCTTCGGGCCGTTGGTGGGTGTAGAACCGGTGTCTGGCTGTGAGGATGCCCTCCTTGGGCTTGAGTTGCTCATGGATCAGGGTTAGAGCTCCTCGTATGTCTTGGTCATTGTCTTCGCTGGTGCCAGCAAGTGCCTGACAAGGCCATAGACAGTGGGCCCACAACTGGTTAGCAAGATAGCTCTGCGCTTATCAGCCAGTGTGGCTGGGTTGTCACCTGCCAGATTGTTTGCTGTGAAGAAATGGTCGAGCCTCTCCACAAAGGCGTCCTAATCATCATCATCGGCGAACTGCTGCAACGTACCAAGGGTAGCCATTTTCGCGTGAAGGTCCGTAATCTCATTGCCAATTGTTATAGGAACATAGAACAACATAAGAATTAGGAACAGGAGTAGGCCATCTAACCCCTCGAGCCTGCTCCGCCATGTCTTTAGATGCTATGTCTTTAGATGCTCTGATAATGACTCCACGAGGCAATGTATTGTACTTGAACTGTAGTGACCTTAGTCCTTTATTGATAACTCCAGAGTGAGGATCACACAGGTGGCCTGCCTTTTATACTAGGCCTGGCACACCTGTACAGGTAACCTACAAGTCTCCCACTGCTGTGCCCTCTGGTGGCACACCTTGTGATAGTGCAAACAGTAACCATGTAGGATGCATGACAGAGGCAGACATGGATCTATACGTAGATGGGTCCCAGCGCTATATCAACAGGACATCACAGACGGGATGGGCCGTGATAGATAGCAGTAGATAGGTTAGGAGGGAAGGATGGTTAGAAGGGGGCCTATCGGCTCAAGTGGCTAAATTGGTGGCTCTCACCGAGGGTCTGAGGATGGCTAAGGAAAAAAAGTAAACATCTATACAGACAGTCGGTATGTTTTTGGAGTAGTGCATGATGCTTAAGGTACAGGGAGAAGCCACTCCACAGGAAAAGGAGGGGTGGAAGCAGAGAGGAGCCCAACAAGGGAGCGATGGGGTATGGAGGAAAGGCGGGAATGTGGTGGCCCCGGAATGCATCCAGGGGAGCCTACTAAATTTATCCCACAGGTATGTCCATACAGGTAGAACCAACATGATAGGCTCGATGTCCAGATGTTGGTTGTGGAAGGGAATTGGCAGAGATATAGAGAACTACTGTAGAAGGTACATGACATGCGCAACATACAACCCAGGGGGGAAAGTAAAGGACAGAATGGGACATCAGCTCCAACCAAAAGGACCCAGGGAAAACTTATAGAGGAGAAGACATACTGCTTAGTTATAATACCCCGATGGACTCAGATTAAGGTACACACTTCACAGGGAAGGTGATGAAACAAGCCTGAGCTTTACGAGGGATCAGGCAAAAATAGGACCTTAAAATCGGCCCTAGCCAAGGCAATCGAAGAGACTGGAAAGAGATAGATAGACATATTACCCCAAGTACTGATGAAACTCAGGACAACCCCTACTCGGACGACAGGACTGACACCCTTTGAACTAATGACCGGAAGGGCTAGGAGATTGGCAGAAGTCTTGGTTACAGGAAGCGAGAACGTAGGACCTTATAAAGACAGGATACGGAGGTTTGTGATAGAACTCTATAAGCAGTTACATGACCTAAAAGCACAGACTGGAGATCAACAAGTAGTCAAGTTTAGCTATTGACACTAAAGAATAGAAGGTCCAAATACCCCATATAGGTCAGTCAGGTGAGGATTAACCCAGAGAGGTCTGGGTTCGCACAAAAATGGACCGGACCCCATCAGGTAATAATGGTAAGTGACACATGTGCCTGCGTAGTTATAAGGAATATCGGCAAGTGGAAGCACTGAACCCAGTTGAAAAAACATAGTCACTAATTAACAGATGACGACCGGGAAATATTATTTTTTGCAGGACTCTGGTGCTCGTGGGAACAACATGGGGTAACTCATCCTCATATCACGGACAACAGGCTGAGGCACGGCAAGGCCTGTATTACAGGGACACAGGCAACATTAGTTGTGATAAAGAATCAGGAACGGTGACGGTCGGAGCAACAGTGGACTTAAATTGCCACATCGGACTAACGGACATTAGACAACGTAGCGAGGGGTCGGATAAGGGAATAACGCTAAAGGTGAATAAGACCGCGGTGTGTTTTGTACTAAAGGGGAGAACAAGGAGCCTGCACCCAGGAAAGAGGGGTGCAGATAAGGCAAACCAAGGATAAGATGCACTTCAGGGTACATCAGCGAATAATTACGGTGTTCCTAAACTTAGCAGACTTAACCATCCCCACCTTCTGCGGGTCGGACACTAGAAGTCTGTATTAAAACCTAACCCTGTGAGCACTTGAAGGCCCTGAATCAAAAACCATGAAGTTTAAAGTGGAAAGAGGGTCGGGTAAAAAGTGGGATCGGTGAAAAAGAGAGATACTAGAAATGGTAGGCGCGGGATATGCGGTGGTAGTTGCGATGGTAAACACTATAGACCTGCACATGATAAATGATGACACTAAGATTAGTGGGAAAGCGGGTTGTGTAGAGGACACAGAGAGGCTGATAAGAGATTTGGATAGGTTAATCGAATGGGCTAAGGTTTGGCAGATGGAATACAATGTTGGAAAGTGTGAGGTCAACCACCTTGGGAAAAAAAACAGTAAAAGGGAATATTATTTGAATGGGGAGAAATTACAACATGCTGAGGTGCAGAGGGACCTGGGGGTCCTTGTGCATGAATCCCAAAAAGTTAGTTTGCAGGTGCAGCAGGTAATCAGGAAGGCGAATGGAATGTTGGCCTTCATTGCGAGAGGGATGGAGTACAAAAGCAGGGAGGTCCTGCTGCAACTGTATAGGGTATTGGTAAGGTCGCACCTGGAGTACTGCGTGCAGTTTTGGTCACCTTACTTAAGGAAGGATATACTGGCTTTGGAGGGGTACAGAGACGATTCACTAGGCTGATTCCGGAGATGAGGGGGTTACCTTATGATGATAAATTGAGTAGACTCGTTAGAGTTCAGAAGGATGAGGGGTGATCTTATAGAAACATTTAAAATCATGAAAGGGATAGACAGGATAGAGGCAGAGAGGTTGTTTCCACTGGTCGGGGAGACTAGAACTAGGGGGCACAGCCTCAAAATACGGGAGAGCCAATTTAAAACCGAGTTGAGAAGGAATTTCTTCTCCCAGAGGGTTGTGAATCTGTGGAATTCTCTGCCCAAGGAAGCAGTTGAGGCTAGCTCATTGAATGTATTCAAATCACAGATAGTTAGATTTTTAACCAATAAGGGAATTAAGGGTTACGGGGAGAGGGCGGGTAAGTGGAGGTGAGTACACGGCCAGATCAGCCATGATCTTATTGAATGGCGGAGCAGGCTCAAGGGGCTAGATGGCCTACTCCTGTTCCTAATTCTTATGTTCTTATGTTCTTATGTTCTTAATGATCGGGTCGACACCCTAAACCAAACCTTACAGGGATTGTTGGATAGGGATGAGGATAATGAAAGGGTACAGGTACAACTGAGTAGTGGCGCGGAGAGGGAATTGTTACAAGTAGCCCACACGTAGCGAGACCACGCCAGAACTATTTGATGGGCAGAGCGGAAAGAAATTTGAGCAGAACCATACAGAAATAGTTTGAGCAGGGTACGGAGCATGGTTATTCAGTGGTATACAACATAACTTAGAGCAACTGCAAAATGGAAAGGTGCCAGATTGGATAACACTTGATGTATTTACCAACTGGACCTTGAATAAAAACATGACTCGTGCATGCGAGGTGCGGAGAAACAGTCATGCTAGGGTCCCAAAGGTCAGATGTGTAACCGGACATTTAAATATAATCGGTTTTGTACTATCAATACAATTAAATGATGTGACAAAGGGAGATCCCCTATACCAAACAGACAATATAGGGGAAATAAGAAATCAAACTCGCGTGCATTACCATGACCTATCCAGATATGTAATTAAAGAGAACAACAGTACTAAGAGTCTCAGCATAGATAATTGTTAGAAAAATAACCAAGTTGTTTTATGTCGAGATCCTCCACGAATGATCAAAGATGACTGTGGATATGGCCAAATTAACGGGTGCACCTTGAGTATCACTCCCCTAGCAAAGGAAATGAAGAATGGTAGGTGAACACCACGGTGACTGAAATAGGGGAGGCAATATCTCATGTGCCATCATGAATACTGACTTCTGCTTTACCCCGCTTGACAAGACATATTAAATGGGTACGTTATAAACCCTGAACTAAAGGAAGAAACCATCAATGGGACAATGATAGACATTATCCGAGAAGGGTATGAGAAGTCCATCGGGTCGCAAGGAGAACCAATACCTGAACTGAATGAGGAACAAACTCGACTGGAGCAGGATATTTGGAGGCAAAGACTGAAGTATATAGTCCTGATGGAAGACATAGACAAACTGCGAAAGGACACTGAGGAAATGCTGGCTAGTCAGCCTTGGTACATGAAGTTTTGGAATGCTGGACTCAATGTGCAAGTGCATCCGTGGATATGGATAGTGTCACATGTACTGGTTGTAGTGCAAGGGATCATATTGGTCATCTTGCTATTGTTAGCCTGTAAAAAGTGTCACCGATGTAAGAGGCAGGCCATAGCACGAACTATAGTTAAAACACTGAATAAAGGCAAATTAGGCAGTCCTGCCAAAAGGACTTAACTTGTATAACCTTGATGGGAAAGCTGATAGGTGGGTCTTGCAGTTCGGGAAGTAGCGCTACCCAAGCGAAAGGACAACCCTGAAGGCTCACCTATGAGAAATAGATTGGGAAATGGCTGATCTTGGGCATATAGCCAAGAGCCATAAGGGGGGATTGTAAGGGGGTATAGTATTGTATGGGGATAAAATATTGTCACCAAAGTGGAAGTAGACATTCATTTATATGCATGTAAAGCTCGCTTATAAAACTCACTTACAAATGGGTTTTAAAATGGAGAACAGCTAAAAAGCAAAGCTTGCTGGTAAATGAACCATCATAAGTAACCAACAATGCATTGAATCCTAGCACAGACTGATAGAAGATGGAAACAAAACATTCAGTACAGAACAACACTTGTCAAGGACAGTGGAGGGCAAGCTGTTTGGGAACATAAATTATAGCAGCATGGGAACGGGATAGTATTGGCTGGTAGTTTTGACTAGAGTTCTTGGGAGAGGGATAAGGAGGCACCACCCTGGGAAACAAGGTTAATCAACACGTCATGAGGAACTGAGGCTACTGAAAAACACATTCCATAAGACTGACAGGTGATGGAAGATGGAAAGGTTGGGGGAACCATTCAGAGCCAGTCTGATAAGGGTCAACGAATCAATGTAACTTCGCTGATAAGTGGTAGGCCAATCGATGGTTTTGTAGGAGGGTGGCACACCTCAGAAAATGTATAACTGTCGATGTAGAATCCTCTATTCTTAGAAGGTTCATCTATGAACTCTTCCCCTGCATGCTTGAATAAAGACCGGTTGAACCCAGGTTTCGTCGAAATGATTCAGTGGTTGCATTAACGGTTGGGTGTCGATTCCTTATATCAGGGAGTCCACCTTGAAGAAGAGAAGACTTCTTTTTACCCTAACAATCCTATTTGCATGTAACATTTGAAACTGTTGCGTTTCCATGATACTACCTAGTCAATTAGCTTATGTCATGTTCTTTTACATTTTCAGAAGAAGATATCTAACAACAGGTCGGAGCAGAGGCGCACCGGAGGGGCCCCTGCTCAGCTCTAACTGCTGACCGACCTTGAAGAGCATGCAACTACGCTTGTGGGCACCCACAGTCACTCGGCTACCACTCGTGGTGTTGCAGAGCCCTGCTTTGCTTCACGTGAGTAATGTGTCAAACAGTTTTAAAGTAATGTAACGTCCTGTAATTATAATGCAACATACGAATGATGTCATGTCATGTCATGTCATGCATGCAGCCTTTGTGCTACTCTCAGGTTGACAACATAAGAACATAAGCAAATAAGAGCACGGGAAGATCATCTGGCCATCTGTCCCCTTCTCTGTGCGCCCCCCCATAAACCCTCACTCCCTTATTCTGTCCATCTGCATTTGATGCAGCCGTGGCTGCTTTCTGGGGCAGTGAAATCCACATGATGCATTAATATTTAACGTCTCTTGGTAATGTGTACCCTTCTGTTCTAATAAGCTCAATTGTGTTTTGAAGGTCAACCGGAGGTGCAAGTGGAGGCCACACCTGCACCTGCATCCATGCAGGTGTCACTCACCACGGGTGGTGAAGAAGAGGAGGAGGAGGAGGATGAAACGAGCACTGAACCGGAGGAGGAAGAATATGTTATGGAGCCCATAGAGGGGGATGAACCTGTGGCCACTTTAAGTTATTGCGACAGAAGAGGCACCGGGACCAAGCGGCGTGCAGCCGGCAACACCAAGGCGCATAATAGTGCGCATGCCAACACCATGGAGGTCGGGTCAGCGAGTTCAGCACTCGCCTCCTATGGACGATCGGTTGGAGGGCTTGATCTCCCTGTGCGAGGAGACGGTTGCGATAAGTTCACGCGGTACTTTTCCTAGGTGTCTGCTGCCCAAGTGGCGGTAGTGCAGCAGACACTTGAGGAGATGCGTGCACAGACCGTCGCCACCAATGCCTTGCGGCATGCATTGTTGGCTGAGCACGGAGCTGTACCCCAAGGTGTCATGATCAGTACGAGCACTAGCCCAAGCACTCAAGCGAGTCAGGAGGAAGCACTTCCTTCTGACTCAGAAGACAATGCCCCAACTTCATCCTTCCCTCCAACACCCCCCCCCCTCCCCCAACAGCCGATCGTGCCACCATCACCCCCACCATGGCAGGAAGTCTTGCCGTTGCCCGCTGCACGGCAGACTCTTCTCGGTCCCCGGGGAAAAAATGGGCGGGTAGGGCTCGGACACGGGGAGGGGACAAGGATTTGGAGGGAAACGTGGCCGCAGGTAAGGAGGGGGGGTGTTATTGTTATTATTGTTATTGTTGTTTTTATCTTACATTGCTGTTAATATTGTTGTTGTTGTTACTGTTGGTTTATAGTTGAGAATGGGGGTTGGTTGTTAAAAATGATTTTGTTAAATTAATAAAAGTTTTTATTGAATTTTACAATTGTTGTGCATTGTCTTATAATAACATAAGTTAAGCTAAAACATTAATGCAACTGCTGTACAACAATGGCCAGGCCAGGCCAGAGCAGGCAATGCTAAAATGTAACTCAATACAAATGCAACTGTTGTGTTACTGTGACTGTCCCCAATGTAAGTTCATGCAATGCATTCATTTATGAGCTGCTGGTGCAACAGATTTGCAGCCGCATAACTCCCACAGGATTTCTCCAGTCTTCTGGTGGGGGCGGGGGGTGAGAGGGGTGGGACCATGGATTCATCGCCAGGCTGATTGTCCTCCCCAAGGTCTTCACCAGCCTCCTCCTCCTGCTCCTCGTCGTCTGCCTCTTCCACCTCCACTCCTTCCGGAGGTGGACCAGCAGCCCCATCTGGCTCTCCTTATAACTAGGTTATGCAACATGCAACACACCACAATAAACTCGGCCACCTGGTCAGGGTGATACTATAGGCTGCCTCCAGAGTGCTCCAGGCTTCTGAAGCACTGCTTCAGCACTCCAATTGTCTTTTCGACGATATTGTGTGTAGCTATGTGGTCTTCGTTATAACGCTTCTCGGCTTCTGTCTGGGGATTACACAAGGGCGTCAGGAGTCAACTGGCTAGGCCATATTCTTTATCCCCCAGCATCCAACCATGACCTTCTGGCTGACTGACAAATAGGTCAGGGATAGCACTCTCACACAGGATATGCACATCATGGATGCTGCCTGGAAATGTAGCATTTACTGCCATGATTATTTGGTTGTGGTCGACAACGAGCTGCACATTCAGGGAGTGGAATCCCTTTCGGTTACGAAATACCTCTGGGTTCTGTAAAGGGGCTTTCAGGGCGATGTGCATGCAGTCTATTGCTCCTTGCACATTGGGGAAGTTTGCTATTCTCGAGAAACCCAAAGCCTTCCCGGTCTGTGCCTCCCTGGTCATAGTGAAGCTTATAAAGTCCATCCTGCAAGCATAAAGGGCTTCAGCCACCTGTCGAATGGAGCAGTGTGTGGCGTGCTGTGAGATACCACAGATGTCGCTAGCTGAAGCCTGAAAGGATCCAGATGCATAGAAGGATAGTGACACAGTAATCTTTACCTCAACAGCCAGTGCAGTCCTGATGGTGCTGGTAGGCTGCAGATCCCTCTTGATGAGCTGGTATAGCTCATTGATGACCTCCTTCCGGAAGCGCAGCCTCCTAAGGCACGTGTTTTCAGACAAGTTGAGGTAAGATTACTTTTCCCTATACATTCGTCGGCTGTACGTTCGCCTCCTCCACCTCCACTTTAGTCTGCCACCTCTTCAATTGGCCCTTTCACTTAACTCAACTTCAAATACTAACATGTGAGCAGTTACAAGTAATGGCAGAGAAGCTACAGGCCCCATCACTATCATTAATACTATCACTATTGATATAAATGTCCTTTCTACTACTAAACTGCCCTTTCTACTAAAATAAATGCAAGTATAATTATAATTATGGATATAAGTATAAATGTGAGGGATCTATCTGTAAAAGACCCTTAAATAACTCACAAATTATAAGCCCCTTGTTTTAGCAGCCTCCTCCCTTCCTCCGACATCCAAAATGGTGTCCGTAGGGCTGAGTTATGTGAGAAAGGCCCGGGAAAAGCAACTATTTTCCAGTGACTTTCTCGGCGAGCGATCAGCCCGATGATGTGCCGAAAATTGCACCCGGCGATGTGCAGGCGATCACGTCGGCGATGTGAGCCGAAAGTTGCGGGAACAATCTTTCAGCGATGTTCCAGCCCAACTTTCCACTTTTCAGTCAAAATGGGCGATAGCAAGCCATTTTGGGCGATATATGGGCACTAGCCCAGCGATGTGAAGTGGAAAATTTAGCCCTAAATGGAAGGCATGTGGCAGGCGACACAGCATGCTGTGGAGGCTGAGGAAGCTGGCGAAAGCAGAGAGGTGGGAGAGGAACTAGTGGGAGGACGAAAATGAGCTCGGAGATTCTCTGACGAGGCAAATGCCTCCCTCCTGCCGGAGGTGGAGTCACGCTGGGGTCAATTGACCCGCGGTGGGCGTGGGAAGCCCACCCCAAAGGTTTACCAGAAGATTTGGGCCGACATAGACGAGGTGGTCTCATCGGCAACGAACAAGGTGTGTGAGGGCAAACAGTGCCACAAGCGCTGGAATGACCTTGTCGGATCCGCTAGAGTATTACATTTATTTACATTTACTTATATATTTATATAATTTGAATTGTAAGTGTAATGAGTGATTAAAATCAGATATAATGTCTCGCACTTATACCGGGAATGTTTTACTCAAAGCCTGCGTTTACGGTGTACGTCTTTCGGTAAATAATGATCATTTCATAATAATCATGATTACATCTGTGGGTTATGTGGTATATGTAAGTACTCTAATAATGACTCCACGAGGTAAGGGTATAGTACTTGAACTGTAGTGACCTTAGTCCATTTATTGCAGCTCCTTGAGTGAGGACACCAAAAGGTGATCTCCCTTTTATACTTCGTTACCTGCAGTGTACAGGTGACCCTTAGGTCTCCACCAGTAGCACCCTCTGGTGGTACAGGTATGGTGTATACAGTGTGAAGGTACATTCAGTGGTCTAGTGTTACAGTACACACATTAAAATACATAACAACACTCCCCCTTTAGTTTTGTGCCATTGGCTTTTGCATTGTGTTTTCAGGCCCTCGACTTGAGAGGTTGCAATGAGGGTTGTGTGGGTTCTGAGTGTGATCCATGTGTTCATGGCTACATACATCCATTCCACACCCGCCCCACCACCCCCCCCCCCCCCACCTCCATCCCCTACATACATAGACTATGTGTATGGCTCAACACCTGCATTGGCATACATGTAGGGTGAGTAATGAATCTGCTTGGTTATGTCATTGTTTTTGAGTTCAGCAGTGGTGGAGCAAGTACATGTTATAGGTACGGTACATACATTACTTTGTTTGGGTGGGTGAGGACATTTAGTGGTGGGCAGAGTCACAGGGTGGTGTGGCCTCCCTGTCCTCCATTGAGGGCTGCAGTGTCACCCTGCTGCCCTTCATGGTGGTGGAAGTCTGGTCATCCCAGGTCCCGCTTGGAAAGCTGGAGGGTACTGGCCTCTTGCTCCCAGTGCTGGCCCTGGTGGCCAGGGTGTAGGGCCAGTCTGGGGCAGGTTGCCAGTTGTGGTGGCTGTGCCGTCCATTGATCGCTGGCCTTGCAGTGGATATGCTCCCACTGTGTGTGTGACCCTCCCTGGGGCATCACATTGGTCCCGGAGGTGCAGGCTATATGATCGGGTAGCCCGCTGGACCTTGGTGTTTCCCACGGGGGGTTGCTTTTGGCATTGTCGGCATACATGAAGAACCCGGCATCATTTCTCATTTTATCATTAGCATACATGATATATTGGCTCCGACCGCAACCAGCCAACTCGACATTGTTATTTGTCTTTACACTTTCACATTTGTCCATTACATCACTTTCCTGTGTACTATCAGTATCTCTGTGCAAGGTTACATTTGGATACCTGCCTTTGTTGGTTACATTTGTCTCATTAGCATTACCGGCATCACTGTTCAACAGTACGAATTTGCCACTTACATCACTTATTTGAGTACTATCAGCATTTCCATGCAAGGTTACTTTTGGATACCTGCCTTTGTTAGTTACATTTTTCTCATTATCATTACCGGCATCACCGTTCAACAGTACATTTATATACTTGCATTCATTAATTACACCTTTATCATTAGTGTCCCCGGTATCCCTGTACCAAGAGTGGAACTGTCCCTTTAATTGTTTTGGGTTGCCGGTCTCCTTTAAGAGGGCCTTGCAATCTTTACCCCAATCCGGTTCGCTGCTCGGCGTCACGTGTCACTCTCTCAATGCTGCCCCTCGTGGTGTGGTCGTGGCCATCTTGATTTCAGGTGCGTCACCTCGTAGTGCGGGCGCCATCTTCTTTCTCTCCACGAGGTAGGCTGCGTTGATCCTTTTCTCCCCAGTTTCTGCCACGGAAGCTGGGAATCTACCTTCTGCACCGATCTTTTCCCTCGGAGACCTGCCACTGGAGCCCGGAAGGTGAGGTCTGGTCGTTCAGGTTGGCTCATCTCGCCGTTGAGTTGTGCAGTCTGTGTCATTGCCACACAATCGAGCTGGATGGTAGGATTTCCAGGTGCTGTGATGGATCCAAGTTTGAGGCTGCGTAGGACATCGATCACTGGGGCCTGGAGGCTTTCCCCGCTACAACAGATTTGGATTTGCTTCATCCAGCTTCTTCCCAGCAGCGTTGGACCATCACCGGCAACGATCCACAAAGGAAGCTTGTGCATCGCACCACCATGGGACACCTGGACATCCACGCTGCCAACGACTGGGATGGTGTCTTTTGTGTAGGTGAGCAGCTTCACCTGGATTGGGAACATTTTGGGTCATTTGGCGGGATTGTCCCACAGTTTCTCGAAGGCCGTCTGATTCATCAACAACTGGCTCGCCCCTGTGTTGATCTCCATCGAGACTGGAACACCGTTGATTTCAACTTCCATTTTCCACGGGGAACTCTCGGTGGAGCAGGTATATATTCCGTACTCCTCTTCCAGGGGCTGAGCCGCTTCGTCTTCATCAGTGCTTGAGCCCGGATGATCGGCCAACTCTTCAGCGACTCAGTGAGTAAAACTACTTCTACACATTCGCTGGAGATGACCTTTAGTGTTATAGCCTTTGCAGGTATAGTCTTTGTATCGGCACTGGTGGGTTTGTGGTTTCCTCCACAACGCCAGCACAAGGCTAGCCGGTTGGCCCCATGTGGCGGACTCAGGGTTGTGGGACTCGGGGCAGCAGCCTTTCCTCTGAAAGGCACCATTCTGTTCACTGTACTCGTCGGGTTAGAGTCCTGACGGTGAGTCATCGTCCTCTTGGAGTCGCAGACCGAAATCATGAATGCCTGGCTCACTTTGATTGCCTTCTGCAGGGTGACTGTAATGACCGCAGAGAGCAGCTTATGGAGGAGACCCTCGTGGCCGATTCCAATAACGAAGATGTCCCTTAGTGCTTCGGTGAGGTGGTCGCCAAAATCACACGGTGCAGCCAATCTTCTCAGATCTGCAGCATATTTAGCAATTTCTTGGCCTTCGGGCCGCCGGTGGGTGTAGAACCGGTGTCTGGCTGTGAGGATGCTCTCTTTGGGTTTGAGTTGTTCTTGTATTATAGTTACGAGTGCCACATAAGTCTTGGTTGTCGTCTTCACTGGGGCTAGCAAGTCCCTGGCAAGGCCGTGGACGTTGGGCCCACAACTGCTGAGCAGGATGGCTCTGCGCTTATCAGCCAGCGAGGTCGGTGTGTCTCCAGCCAGGTCGTTCACGATGAAAAAATGTTCGAGCTTTTCCACAAAGGCATCCCAATCTTCCCCATCAGTGAATTGTTGGAAGTTGCTTAGGTTAGACATGTTGTGCATGGAAATTCATAACCTCGTCGCCAGTTGTGGTATATGTAAGCACTCTAATAACGACTCCACGAGGTAAGGGTATAGTACTTGAACTGTAGTGACCTTAGTCCATTTATTGTAGCTCCTTGAGTGAGGACACCAAGAGGTGAATTCCCTTTTATACTTGAGTTACCTGCAGTGTGCAGGTGACCCTTCGATCTCCACCAGTAGCACCCTCTAGTGGTACAGGTATGGTGTATACAGTGTGAAGGTACATTCAGTCGTCTAGTGTTACAGTACATACATTAACATACATAACAGGTTATGTGTTGTATCAGTCTCTGTGACAGTACCTAGCAATGATATCATGCAATGATCTCATGCCATGTCGTGCTGATGTTACCTTTTGCAGAAGAAGCTTTCGAAGAATAGGGCCGAGCAGCGGCGCACGGGTGGCGGCCCACCAGTCATCAGCGAGCTAACAGACATCGAGGAGCGGGTGCTGGCACTAGTGTGGATCCACCCCCGGTCGGCCACGCAAGCAGCAGCAGAAACTGATGTGATGCCACATGAGTAAAGTATAACCATTGTGTGATGTTAAGTCAATATATGCCACACCCAGTCATATCCGAACAATAATATATGATAGATGACTGATAAAAGTGTTATCTAAATAATGATGGCCTCATGAAAATCATTGTAATGCAGAATTTGGTCATGGTCATGAAATGTGATGTCTGTGATGATTTTGATAGCAGTAGTGCTTTTGTCATGCATACGTGACCCGAGTACCCTCTTCTCCTCTAATAACCTCATTTATGTTTTGTAGCTCAGCCAGCAGTGCAGACCCATGCAACACCACCGAGCCCAGAAACTGTGGGTCCGGCGCCGGACTCGCTGGAGGATCGTCAATCTGGTGCTGAGAAGCCGCAAATCTTGTCCGTGGAGCTGCAGGGTGCCTTCTCCACTGATGACAGTGCCAACTTCGAGAAGCCTGCATCGACCAGCTCCATAATCTATTCAACACCGATGACATATCCGGCCAACCAGCAGATCTGCTGTCATCCCCCCCAATGAAACAGCGCCTGATGAGCTCTTTAGCAAGGCGGCTTGGATTCAGGAGGGGAAGGGGTAGAGATGGGGAAGAGAAGGGGGGTGGGGGGAGGATAGGGGGAAAGGAAAGTGAGGTGCATGGCCGCAAAGTTGTATTGATCACAATATTTTTATGTTGTGGTTGCTATTTTGTTTGGGGGAAGGGGGAGGGGGGCACCTTGTTTTTTTGCATTTGTGTTCTATGATTATGAAGTTTTGTTTGAAACGTGAAAAATGTAATGAATGAGATAAATGTTATCAATTTGTTGTGGGGTGGGGTGAGGTGTTTTTTTCAGTTATAATTATGATTTTATACAAATGTTTTTTATTTCACATAACCTTGTTGCGCATTGTCTCAGGTAAGACCGCTTCTCCCTGTAAGTGCCTGGGGTGTAAGTTCTCGTCCTCCTCAGTCTGCCACCTCTTTGATTGGGCACATAATGCTCTTGAATATACCTTCTGCCATCTCTAGTCTGCAGCATGGGCGTAGTCATCAAGACAGGCTGAGAAATTACAGGGCCCATTACAATAACAATCAGCATTATACCTATTGTTCACAAACAATAAATTTACCTACTAAAACACCTAAAATAAATTCAAATCGTCCACAGTATGATAAGATGTTTGTTCAGATGTTCAAATCACCTTAAAAGAACTCCACAGTACATCAAAATTCCCTAGAAGTTGAAGCAGCCTTTTATATGAATCGACCTCCGATTTACAACATGGCGTCTATAGCACTGGGTTTAGTTCAGGTGAGAGCAACTTTTTCTCAGCGGGTATTTTTTGGCGAGCGATATTTTTGGCGTTATGCCGAGGTGCCGAAAGTAATGCTCGGTGATATTATGGCCGTTAGTGTCGCCCATTCTGATCTTTACGGCAAAAAAAAGTGGGCGGGCGGTATTATTAATTCTCGCCGTTAACTATATGCCGAAAGTAACGTTGGGCGATAAGTGATCGATACATGGCCGTTAGTTTCCATTTTGTTGCTAAATGAGCGATATCTGGGAGTTATACCTCATCTCAGCATTAAATAGACGTTAAGTGGGCGGTATCGATGCAAAAAAAAGTCTAGCCCCAAGCAATTACAGGCCAGTCAGCCTAACCTCGGTAGTGAGAAAATAATTGGAAACAGTTCTCAGGGACAGGATAAATCTTCATTTAGAAAGCCACGGCTTAATCAAGGACAGTCAGTATGGCTTTGTTAAAAGAAGGTTGTGTCTGACTAACTTAATTGCATTTTTTGAGGAGGTAACAAGGAGGGTCGATGAGGGTAGTGCATTTGATGTAGTGTATATGGATTTTAGCAAGGCTTTTGATCAGGTCTCACATGGCAGACTGGCAAGTTGGATCCAAAATTGGCTCAGAGGCAGGAAGCAAAGGGTAATGGTCGATGGGTGTTTTTGTGACTGGAAAGCTGTTTCCAGTGGGGTTCCGCAGAGCTCAGTACTAGGTCCCTTGCTTTTTGTGGTATATAATTAACGATTTAGACTTGAATGTAGGGTGTAGGATTAAGAAGTTTGCCGATGACACTAAAATAGGCTGTGTGGTTGGTAATGAAGAAGAAAGCTGCGGACTGCATGAAGATATCAATGTACTGGTCAGGTGGGCAGAACAGTGGCAAATGGAATTCAATCCGGAGAAATGTGAGGTAATGCATTTGGAGAGGTTAACAAGGCAACATAATAAATGGTAGGACACTGAGAAGTGTAGAGGAATAGAGGGACATTGGAGTGCATGTCCACAGATCCCTGAAGGTAGCAGGCGAGGTAGATAAGGTAGTTAAGAAGGCATGCGGAATACTTGCCTTTATTAGCCGAGGCTTAGAATAAAAGAGCAGGGAAGTTATGCTTGAACTGTATACAACACTAGTTAGGCCACAGCTAGAGTACTGCGTGCAATTCTGGTCACATTACAGGAAAGATGTGATTGCACTAGAGGGTACAGAGGAGATTTACAAGGATGCTGCCTGGACTAGAGAATTTTAGCTATGAGGAAAGATTGGATAGGCTCGGGTTGTTTTCTTTGGAACAGAGGAGGCTGAAAGGAGACCTTATTGAGGTGTATAAAATTATGAGGGGCTAGATAGAGTAGATAGGAAGGACCCATTTCCCTTAGCAGAGGGGTCAACAACCAGAGGGCATAGATTTAAAGTAATTGGTGGGAGATTTAGAGGGGATTTGAGGGGAAATATTTTCGCCCAGAGGATGGTGGGGGTCTGGAACTCGCTGCCTGAAAGGCTGGTAGAGGCAGAAACCCTTGTCACACTTCAAAAGTACTTGGATATGCACTTGATGTGCCATAACCTACAAGAGCTTGAAAGTGGGATTGGGCTGGATAGCTCTTTGTCGGCTGGCATGGACATGATGAGTCAAATGGCCTCCTTCTGTGTTATAAATTTCTATGATGTTGCCTCAGGACAATAGGGTGCTCTGTGCATGACTGTATACATGCACAGAGTATGATACTTGCACATTAAGAACATAAGAAATAGCAGGAGTAGGCCATTTGGCCCCTCAAGCCTGTTCCACCATTCAATATCATAGCTGATCTAATCATGGACTTAGCTCCACTTCCCTGCCACTCCCCATAACCCTTTACTCCCTTTATAGCTCAAAAATCTGTCTATCTCTGCCTTAAATATATTCAATGACCCAGCCTCTACAGCTCTCTGGGGCAGAGAATTCCATAGATTTACAATCCTCTGAGAAGAAATTTTTCCTCATCTCAGTTTTAAATGGGCGGCCTCTTATTCTAAGACCATGTCCCCTAGTTTAAGTTCCCCGAGTAGAAATATCCTCTCTGCATTCACCTTGTCGAGTCCCCTCATTATCATGTTTCAACAAGATCATCTCTCATTCTTCTTAACTCCAATGTGTATAGGCCCAACCTGCTCAACCGATCTTCATAAGTCAAACCCCTCATCTCCAGAATCAACCTAGTGAATCTTCTCTGAACAGCCTCCAGTGCAAGTATATCTTTCCTTAAATACATTGTTTTTATTGATTTGATTTGGCTTGGTAAGTAATTGGAAATATCAGTTAAGCAGATCAACTTAATGCACAGAGGGAAATATATGTTTAGTCACAGGAGATTGTAGTAAGATGATTCATGGAGCTAAGATGAACAGTAGAGACATTAGAACAAACATAAACACATGTCCTTTTTTGGATCAGAAGTTGGAAGGAAAGAACCATAAAGGAATTAAACTTGAGTTTCAGTAAGAATCAAAAGTGGAGGGTAGCATGACTGAATATGAAATGGACAGAATGAAGATTCAAAGGAAAGTCCACAAATATTGTAGAAATGCAGGTTAAACAAAAGGAAAGTAATCACTTGGATGTTTCCGAGTCCATGGTAGGTTGTCATCCTGCCACCAGCCTGTCCTCACCGCACAGCACTGCCCCCCAGTCATCAAGATCCACGGCACGGCCCTGGACAACGTGGACCACTTCCCTTATCTCGGGAGCCTCCTAACAAGAGCAGGCATTGACGACGAGATCCAAAACCGCCTCCAGTGCGCCAGTGCAGCCTTCGGTCACCTGAGGAAAAGAGTATTTGAAGACCAGGCCCTCAAAACTGCTACAAGCTCATGGTCTGCAGGGCTGTCGTAATACCCGCCCTCCTGTATGTCTCAGAGACATGGACCATGTACAGCAGACACCTCAAGTTACTGGAGAAATACCACCAACAATGTCCCCGCAAGATCCTACAAACCCCTGGGAGGACAGACGCACCAACGTTAGCTTCCTCGTCCAGGCCAACATCCCCAGCATTGAAGCACTGACCACACTTGATCAGCTCCGCTGGGCAGGCCACATAGTTCGCATGCCAGACATGAGACTCCCAAAGCAAGCGCTCTACTCGGAACTCCTTCACGGTAAAAGAGCCAAAGGTGGGCAGCGGAAACGTTACAAGGACACCCTCAAAGCCTCCCTGATAAAGTACAACATCCCCACGGACACCTTGGAGTCCCTGGCAAAAGATCGCTCTAAGTGGAGAAAGTGCATCCGGCAGGGCACTGAGCACCTCGAGTCCCGCCATCGAGAGCATGCAGAAATCAAGTGCAGGCAGCTGAAAGAGCGTGCGGCAAACCAGTCCCACCCACCTCTTCTCTCAACGACTATTTGTCCCACCTGTGACAGAGACTGTGTTTCTCGTATTGGACTGTACAGCCACCTAAGAACTCATGTTAAGAGTGGAAGCAAGTCTTCCTTGATTCCGAGGGAGTCTATGATGATGATGATGATACTTTCATATTGTTCATGATATTGAAAGGAGAAAAAGCAGTAAGAGACCAATACTGCTGCATTGAGAGAGGGCTGGTCAATTCCACAAATTCTAAAATAATTGCATCATTATACCATGTTTGTATTTTTTCTCCTATCAGAATATCTATCTATTAAGCACAGATGAACCTGTGTTTGGAACAATCACCCTTATTTTCACTGATCAGGGTGAACAATTCCTGCAAAGCTTTCCAATGAGGCTTCCAGAAATACAATGTACTGAAGTTAAGCCAGCTCCAGATTTCTCTTTATCCTCCCTAACCACAGGCAAAAACATTTTTTGATAAAAGTGGCAGAGCTTTGGAAAAAAATTGGCTCCAAGAAACTCGTGCATCACAACAAACTGACTAATAGTTGTTTGGTTAATACTTTATCCATCTCAGGAAATCATATAATCCTCAGGTCCAAACAGGTTATTGTAAGGTAATCTTATGATTTGCCAATGCAGGCACACTAACTGCACTACTATTTTAAACAGGCTAAGAACTGTTACTGTGCCAGACAGGTGTTTAAGGCAAACTCACAAAGCAGTGCGCTAAAAACAGAGCAAATGAAAAGGTAATTTTTTCCCCTATTTTATTCATGATTTTTGTGACATAGGAACATGAAATTCAGCCGCATCTACTCTAGATTCCAGTAAAGCAATACAGCAGCCCAGGATAGTCTGTCAATAATCTGGCAAGAAGCTTGGAAACATCCATTTCCCATTAATTAAACTTAATATCTAAAAAGAAATCGTAAGGTACAGTGGATGAATAATTTTTAATCAGTATTTGTCCAATGTAATAGGAAAAGTATGTAATGAATCAGTAAATAAAGAAAAATCCCATTCTTATTGGTAATAACCCACACCATCTACATTTTTTTTAAAAGATGCTTATCCAGATAGTCATACACTTAAGGATGTTGGGTTGGTTTATCTCTGAAAATAGCTCCAAACAAGAGATGCAGATCATTCCTAATTGTATAAGTTTAGAATACATTTTAAATGTTATTTAAGAAGCCCTAACATAATCAACCACTCCATAACAGTAAGTTGACCATTCTATCCATGTCTTGCTGTTATTTCACACTACTCCTGTTTGCAAACCAGGGAGGCGCCTTTTCTTCAAAGTTTAAATGTGAAGTCTCTTCTTGACATTTTTCAATAAGTGATGCTTAATACCTGTGCAAAGCATTATAATTTTATTTTGTATCAATAATCATTTTGTATGCAACAAAACTGTTGTACCAGTGTTATGAACAGACTATCAGCATTTCAGAACAAAATGCTTTTGTATGGTTATGAAATTATGAAGACTGTATTTAAACTCAAAATTATGACATTTTTCTGCACATATTTTTCAGATTGTTTTACTGTAAATTAAAAAAAATGCTCCCATTAGGTTGTATATTTTAAACTGTTATTTGTGCCCAAATTCAAAATTTTCAACTGACTGCACCAAGTGCAATGTAAAAAATCACATGGTTACGTACTTTGGTCCATGTTCTTACAAACTCTATGGTTACACTTTTACTTCGTGGCTTCTACTTTGACACACGTTGCAGATATTCTCCTTCTCTTTCTTGATCTCCTTTGTTTTTTTTCTTTATTTGGTTGTTGTGGTGGTTGGATCTTCTTTTTCAGACAACTGAGAGGATTAGGGCCCCCTTTCCTTTTGCGTTTTTTGTGCCGAGGTTCGGATTCCTTCACCAGGCCCTGCTTTTCTTTCAAGTGCTGGATAGTCTGCTGCTGATGTACAGGGACAAACTGATTACCGTGCAAAAACTGTAGTTGTGCAATTGATTTGGGGGAAGGTTTCTCCAGGACCATAGTGTTCTGTATAATATACATAAGAGGAACTCCTGATAACTTTTTAATTTTCACTGTTAACTCTTGATCCTGTTGAAAACAATTTAGAAACATTTAATGAACATTTTAACACTACAACAAACAAACTATTCATGGGTACAAATTAATTGATAACCAGTTTATCTAAATCATTAAATAGCACAGCCTACATCAAATCTCCCATTCTGGTTTCATTACTGTTGGTTGTGATCTCTCAGTAGAAAAAAATAGATTTCATTCCGGAATATTTCCATGCATTTTCACAAGAAGAATCAAATAACCACCTGAGCCATTAATATTTATAATAGAAACATAGAAAATAGGAGCAGTAGCAGACCACTCAGCTCTTTGAGCCTGCACTGCCATTCAATATCATGGCTGATCCTCTATCTCAACATCATATTCCTGCTTTTTCCCCATATCCCTTGATGCCTTTTGTGTCTAGAAATCTATCTATCTCCTTCCTAAATATATTCAGTGACTTGGCCTCCACAGCCTTCTGTGGTAGAGAATTCCACAGGTTCACTACCCTCTGAATAAAAAAATTTCTCCTCATCTCGGTCCTAAATTTCCTACCCCGTATCCTGAGACTGTGACCCCTTGTTCTAGACTTCACAGCCAGGGGAAACATCCTCCCCACAGCAAGTTTGTCCAACCCCATCAGAATTTTATATGTTTCAATGAGATCCCCTCTCATTCTTCTAAACTCTAGTGAATACAGGACTAGTCGACCCAATCTCTCATCATACGACAATCCTGCCATCCCAGGAATCAGTCTGGTGAACTTTTGCTGCACTCCCTCTATGGCAATTATATCCTTTCTTAGGTAAGAAGACGAAAAACTGCACACAATACTCTAGTTGCGGTCTCACCAAGGCCCTGTATAACTGTAGTAAGGCATCCTTGCACCTGTACTCAAATCCTCTTGCAATGAAGACCAACATACTGTTATGTCTTGCGCAAAGAATCTGACCAGATACGGTGAGCTCAAAGTAACGTGTGACTGCAGTCCTTTATTCAGGTCTCTAGAGTGCCTCACCAGCCTGTGAGGCCTCCTTATGTACAGGTGCTCCCACGGGATTGTGGGATCCCTTGGGACTCCAGGGGATGAGCCCTCTGGTGGTTAAACAAGGTATTTACAGGTTTACATATATAGCAACATTCCCCTTCCCCAAGTCAATAGTGTAACTATTTACAATGTGAGTCGATCTGGGGCCTTCCTTTCCCTGGGTGATCGTCTCGGTGCCAATGCTGGTTTTAGTGAGTCGTTTGTTGGGCCCTCGCTGGCTGCTGCGCAGCTGGCCTTGCCGGGCTGCTGGGTGTGGGGAGTCCTGCTGGGCTGTTGCAGGTGATGGGTTCTGCTTCATGGTCAACCGCGGTGTCGGTTGCCACTTGCATGTGTGTTGGAGGGTTGAAAAAGGTAGAGTCTATTGTGGGTTGTTCTGGATAGTCTGTGAATCTGAGTTTGGTTTGGTCTAAGTGTTTCCTGCAGGTGAGTCCATTTGAAAGCTTGACCTGAAACACTCAACTCCTCTCTTTGGCCATGACAGTGCCGGGAAGCCACTTGGGACCTTGTCTATAGTTTAACATGAATACAGGGTCATCAATCTCGATTTCGCATGACACATTTGCGCGATGATATGTATTCTGTTGAAGCCGCCTGCTCTCTATCTGTTCGTGTAGATCAGGGTGGCCTTGTCTTAAGTGCCCTTTTCATGAGTAGTTCAGTGGGGGGAACCCCAGTGAGTGAGTAGGGTCTTGTGAAGTATCTAAGCAGGACTCGGGATAGGCGAGCAGTGAGCCTTCAGTTACCCTCTTCAAGCTCTGCTTAATTGTTTGCACTGCTCGCTCTGCCTGACCATTGGACGCTAGTTTGAACGGGGCAGAAGTGACATGTTTGATCCCATTGTGGGGTCATGAACTCTTTGAACTCGGCACTGGTGAAGCACGGCCCATTGTCACTCAAGGACATCGGGCAGGCCGTGCATGGCAAACATGGCCCGCAGGCTTTCAATGGTGACAGCGGATGTGCTTGCCGACATCATCTCACATTCAATCCATTTGGAGTACGCATCTACAACCACAAGGAACATTTTTCCCCAAGAATGGGCCTGCATAGTCGACGTGGACCCTCGACCACAGTTTAGAGGGCCAGGACCATAAACTTAGTGGCGCCTCCCTGGATGCATTGCTTAACTGTGAACATGTGTTACATTTGTGCACGCAGGACTCCAAGTCTGCATCGATACCAGGCCACCACACGTGGGATCTGGCTATCGCTTTCATCATTACAATGCCTGGGTGGGTATTGTGGAGGTCACTAATGAAAGTGTCCCTGCCCTTTTTTGGCACCACTACCCGATTACCCGCTAGGAGGCAGTCTGCCTGTATGGACATTTCATTTCTGCACCGCTGGTATGGCTTTATTTCTTCCTGCATCTCTAACGGGACACTAGACCAACTCCCGTGGAGCTCACAGTTTTTTTTACTAAGGACAGTAAGGGGTCCTGGCTCGTCCAGGTTCTAATCTGTTGGATGGTAACAGGTGATTGCTCACTCTCTAATGCTTCCATTACCATGACTAAATCTGTGGGCTGTGCCATCTCCACCCGTGGTGGGCAATGGCAGCCTACTGAGAACATCGGCACAGTTTTCTGTGCCTGGCCTGTTGCGGATGGCGTAGTATGCGGACAATGTGAGCGCCCATCTCTGGATGCAGGCCGATTCATTCGTATTTATCCCCTTACTTTCAGAAAAGATGGATATAAGTGGCTTCTGGTCGGTTTCCAATTCAAATTTGAGCCCAAACAGATATTGATGCATTTTCTTTACCCCATAAACACACGCTAACGCTTCTTTTTCGATCATGCTGAAGGCCCTCCCAGCCTTAGACAGACTTCTGGATGCATAAGCAACCGGTTGCAATTTCCCAGATTCATTAGCTTGTTGCAATACACACCCGACACCGTATGACGACGCATCACATGCTAGAAACAAAAGCTTACATGGATCATACAACACAAGCAATTTGTTTGAGCATAACAGTTTTCTAGCTTTCTCAAAGGCATTTTCTTGGCTTTTACCCCATACCCATTCATCTCCTTTACACAGTAAAGAGTGCAGTGGTTCTAACAGTCTGCTAAGATCCGGTAAGAAGTTACCAAAGTAGTTCAGGAGTCCTAGAAACGACCGTAGCTCCCTCACGTTCTGTGGGGGTGGTCTCGGTGCATACTTGATTGCCTCTATCTTTGAATCGGTGGGCCTGATGCCGTCCGCCGCGATTCTTCTCCCCAGAAACTCCACTTCAGGCGCCAGGAAAACGCAATTAGAGGTTTTAACCTGAGCCCCACACGATTAAGTTGACTAAGAACCTTCTCCAGGTTCTGCAAGTACGACGGTGTCCTGACCTGTAACCAAGATGTTGTCTTGGAAGACCACGGTGCGCGGGACCGACTTCAGCAAGCTTGCCATGCTCCTCTGGAATATCGCCACAGCTGATCGAATCCCAAACGGGTATCTTTTGTGCGTGTTGATGCAGGTGACCCCTTCGATGATTCCTCCAGCTCCTGCGTCATGTAGGCCAAGGTCAAGTCCAGCTTTGTGAACGATTTTCCTCCCGCCAGCGTCGCAAATAGGTCGTCTGCCTTTGATAGTTACTTTGTAATCACCACAGATTCTGACGGTGCCGTCATCCTTGAGGACTGGAACAATCAGACTGGCCCACTCGTTGAATTCGATCGGCGAAATGATGCTCTCTCGTTGCAGCCGGTCCAGCTCGATCTCCACCCTCTCTCAACATATACGGTACTGCTCTCGCCTTGTGATGGATGGGTCGCGCCCCCAGAATCAAATGGATCTGTACTTTTGCTCCTTGTAACTTCCCGATACCCGGTTCGAACAGTGAGGGGAACTTGTTTAAGACCCGGGCACATGAAGTGTTGTCAACGGACGAGAGCGCTCAGACGTTGTCCCAGTTCCAGCATATCTTTCCCAGCCAGCTCCTGCCAAACAGCATGGGGCCATCGTCCGGTACCACCCAGAGTGGTAATTTGTGCACCGCTCCATCGTAGGAGACCTTTACGGTAGCACTGCCAATTACGGGAATCAGTTCCTTTGTGTACATTCTCAGTTTAGTACTAATGGGAGTCAGGACTGGCCTTGAGGCCTTGCTGCACCACAATTTATCAAAAGTCTTTTTGCTCATTATGGACTGGCTCGTGCCAGTGTCCAGCTCCATTGACACCGGGAGTCCATTTAATTCAACCTTCAGCATTATCGGGGGACACTTTGTGGTAAATGTGTGTACCCCATATACATCTGCCTCCTCAGTCTGAGGCTCTGGTTCGTCATCATCCCCCGAGGATCTGTCCTCCTCTGCAACATGGTGGTTTGCAGGATTAGCAGGGTTTGCAGCTCGCCTGCACGTACGTTGGAGGTGTCCCATTGTTCCACAGCCCTTGCAAACGTATCCTTTGAAGCGGCATGAATGGAAGCGATGATCACCTCCGCAGCGCCAACAAGGTGTTAATGGCCTTGCATTCACCACCCTTGATGGTGGACACTTGAGACATCTGCGGACGTGCAGCTGCAGGCATGTGAGTCCTGCCCTGTACGTTACGATTCGAAAACCACATTACTTTGTTCACAGTACTTGCAACAGTACTCGTGTGCTGAGAGATTAGTTTGGTATTGTCATTGATGGCGATGAACGCCTGGGCTATCGCTATGGCTTTACTCAAGGTTGGGGTCTCTACAGTCAAAAGTTTGCGAAGTATTACTTCATGGCCAATGCCAAGTACAAAGAAATCCCTGAGCATGTGCTCCAAGTGTCCTTCAAATTTGCAATGTCCTGCAAGATGTCTTAGCTCGCCACTTCCTGGCCTTCAGACCTCTTGTACATGTAAAACCAGTACCTCGCCATCAGAACGCTTTCCTTCGGGTTTAGATGCTCCCGGACCAATGTGCACAAATCATTGTACGACTTCTCTGTGGGTTTTGCTGGAGCAAGCAGATTTTTCATGAGGCCGTATGTTGGTGCCCCGCAAACGGTGAGGAGGATCGCCCTTCGTTTGGCAGCATTCGCTTCTCCTTCCAGCTCATTGGCCACGAAGTATTGGTCGAGTCGCTCCATGAAGGTTTCCCAATCATCTCCCTCCGAAAATTTCTCCAGGATGCCCACGGTTCTCTGCATTGTTGCGGTGGGGTTCATTATCTGTATCTTGTCACCAGTTGTTATGTCTTGCATAAAGAATCTGACCCGAAACTGTGACCTCAAAGTAACGTGTGAACGTAGTCCTTTATTCAGGTCTCCAGAGTGCCTCTCCAGCCTGTGAAGCCTCCTTATGTAGAGGTGCTCCCAAGGGATTGTGGGATCCCTTGGTACTCCAGGGGATGAGCCCTCTGATGGTTAAACAAGTTATTTACAGGTTTACATATATTACACATACCATTTGCCTTCCTAACTGCTTGCTGCACCTACATGTTTGCTTTCAATGACTGGTGTACAAGGACACCCAGGTCCCTCTGTACATCGACATTTCCCAGGCCATCACCATTTAAATTTTACTTTGTCCTTATGTTTTTCCTACCAAAGTGGAATCTGGATCAGTTCCTATCGAGTGGAGGGTAGCCAATGTAACCCCACTTTTTAAAAAAGGAGGGAGAGAGAAAGCAGGGAATTATAGGCCGGTCAGCCTGACCTCAGTAGTGGGTAAAATGATGGAATCAATTATTAAGGATGTCATAGCAGCGCATTTGGAAAATGGTGACATGATAGGTCCAAGTCAGCATGGATTTATGAAAGGGAGATCATGCTTGACAAATCTTCTGGAATTTTTTGAGGATGTTTCCAGTAAAGTGGACAAAGGAGAACCAGTTGATGTGGTATATTTGGACTTTCAGAAGGCTTTCGACAAGGTCCCACACAGGAGATTAATGTGCAAAGTTAAAGCACATGGGATTGGGGGTAGTGTGCTGACGTGGATTGAGAACTGGTTGTCAGACAGGAAGCAAAGAGTAGGAGTAAATGGGTACTTTTCAGAATGGCAGGCAGTGACTAGTGGGGTACCGCAAGGTTCTGTGCTGGGGCCCCAGCTGTTTACATTGTACATTAATGATTTAGACGAGGGGATTAAATGTAGTATCTCCAAATTTGCGGATGACACTAAGTTGGGTGGCAGTGTGAGCTGCGAGGAGGATGCTATGAGGCTGCAGAGTGACTTGGATAGGTTAGGTGAGTGGGCAAATGCGTGGCAGATGAAGTATAATGTAGATAAATGTGAGGTTATCCACTTTGGTGGTAAAAACAGAGAGACAGACTATTATCTGAATGGTGACAGATTAGGAAGGGGGAAGGTGCAGCGAGACCTGGGTGTCATGGTACATCAGTCATTGAAGGTTGGCATGCAGGTACAGCAGGCGGTTAAGAAAGCAAATGGCATGTTGGCCTTCATAGCGAGGGGATTTGAGTACAGAGGCAGGGAGGTGTTGCTACAGTTGTACAGGGCCTTGGTGAGGCCACACCTGGAGTATTGTGTACAGTTTTGGTCTCCTAACTTGAGGAAGGACGTTCTTGCTATTGAGGGAGTGCAGCGAAGATTCACCAGACTGATTCCCGGGATGGTGGGACTGACCTATCAAGAAAGACTGAATCAACTGGGCTTGTATTCACTGGAGTTCAGAAGAGTGAGAGGGGACCTCATAGAAACGTTTAAAATTCTGACGGGTTTGGACAGGTTGGATGCAGGAAGAATGTTCCCAATGTTGGGGAAGTCCAGAACCAGGGGTCACAGTCTAAGGATAAGGGGTAAGCCATTTAGGACCGAGATGAGGAGAAACTTCTTCACCCAGAGAGTGGTGAACCTGTGGAATTCTCTACCACAGAAAGTAGTTGAGGCCAATTCACTAAATATATTCAAAAGAGAGTTAGATGAAGTCCTTACTACTCGGGGGATCAAGGGGTATGGCGAGAAAGCAGGAAGGGGGTACTGAAGTTTCATGTTCAGCCATGAACTCATTGAATGGCGGTGCAGGCTAGAAGGGCTGAATGGCCTGCTCCTGCACCTATTTTCTATGTTTCTATAACTTCACATTTATCCACGTTATACTGCATCTGCCATGTGTTTGCCCACTCACTCAATCTATCTAAATCGCCCTGTAGCATCTTTGCATCCACCTCACAATCCCACCTAGTTTTGTGTTGTCAGCAAACTTGGAAATATTACATTTGGTTCCCTCATCCAAATCATTTATATATATAATATATATATAGTGAAAAGCTGGGGCCCAAGCACTGATCCCTGTAGTACCCCACTAGTCACTGCCCGCCACCCTGAAAAAGACCCGTTTATTCCTACTCTCTGTTTCCTGTCAGTTAACCAATTTTCAATCCATGTCAGTACATTACCCCCAATCCTATATGCTTTAATTTTGCACACTAATAATATATTAGAATACACAGGGGCTCATGTGAATTGAATGGAATGAAATCAATAACAAAATAATCAGTGGGGTTGTCTCCTGGTTACACCGAATAGTCCCAAATAGGACCTGAATTTGTACCCACCAGTCTCCATCACTTACACCATCCCCGTTTATCCTGGACAACCACCTGTATCGGGCTAATGGCTTTAACCATTTGCAGTTACCATAGTCGTCAAAGTATAAAAGCACACCAACTATTTCGGGCAGTTCAAGCAGCTGATCGGTCACGTTCCGTCTGCCCCATCCACCCCCATTCGCCCTGCAGTGCTGTTTTAATGTATTCGAATCATTCCCTTATTATTGAAAGACATTCACAAACGCAGCAGCAGTGGTTCAGGAACTCTGAAAATGACCAGGGCAGGAGAATTAATTAAATTAGTCCTGCTGAGTGGAATTAGACCATATAATCTGTACTGGCATAAAGACGACATGGCTTAAAGATATATTAGTATGAGGAAGCAGCAGCAACTCAATCTTTCTATTTAGGAATTTCAGAAAATATTACTTTTGAATTGTGTGATTCATATCATACTGGCCATTGCTTATAGCGGGCAGATCACATTTGCACGAACACTCCCGTTATAAGTGGTGGGGACTGTATTGTGTTAGTTGTTCATGCTCTGCAAGCTCTTGTCTTCTGAGAGAATATAAACTTAACTAACATTTATAGTAATAATGGCAGCAAAATATCTCAGTGGAGGGTAAACATCAAAATAGATTGGTTAGGCCAAATAGCCTGTTTGCATGTTGTAATTTGTATGTAATTCGATGACACATTTAAGCAAGCGTGTGCGCAGGTGAACTGCTCCTAGATCCTTACCAACACTACAAGGAGATGCTCAAGAACATCTGGGATAACTATTCTGATTACTTATGTCCTATTTGCTATCTATCTCAAAAATGCACCCAAAATCTGCATTGTACCATTACACATTGGGACTGCAGACAGTTTGTTCTAAATTTTATATTTTACCTGCATTAATTCATTCAGGAATTTAATATACCAATTCCATTTTAGGGTAGTACTTAAAGACTGCAACATCTCGCTTTTGGTGATTTCATAAGAACGTAAAGCCCGCAGCAAAAAAAAGTCCACTTAGCCAATCAAGCCTGCTTCATTCAGAGTCAGTGTACGATTACTTGATCTTGTGAGGACAGGGTTGGTGCCTCACCTATCTATCCTCTAAGTAACGTTAAGTTCCTTCCTCTACCACGTTCAAAATAAAATCAACTCCATGGAACTGTATGTGTGTATATAACATTTGGTCATTCATCAAACTCCGTTTGGGTAATTACTTTTGTATTTTTAAAAATGTTATAACTAATTTGCACAATCTTGTACTTGTCCACAATAACTTCATCTATCAATTGCTGATATCTCCCAAATCGACAGAGAATTTATGTAAAAACTGAAGAGTGGAAGTATAATTAAAATATAATGGCCCAGAAATTCCTGTAATAACGCATCTCATAGCATGAACTGAATTTTGTGTCTCACTCTTCAGATAGCACTGTATTTGTGCTGCAAATTGTTGGAAATGCGAATTAATAATGGCACAGCAACATCAATGAGACATCTGGGACATCTTGAGCATTGTGCCCAATGGTCGATCTCCTTAACCAATGAAATGGAAGGATAGAGAAAGAAAGAGAGTGGATGACAGAGAAGGAAATAGGGCAAATTAGGTACAGAAAAAGAAACCGAAGGAAAGAGAGTGGATTAAAAGAGAGGAAAAACAGACAGAAAGGAAAAGTAAGAAACATTTTTAAAAGTAAAAGCATTGTAAATGTGACAACATTTTCTGAGCAGCAGGAGACAGAGACTAGGGATAATGGTCAGGTACTGTAATTGGCAGGATGTGACTACTGGTATCCTGCAAGGATCTGTGTTGGGACCTCAACTTTTCACAGTATTTATTAATGACTTAGATGATGGCATAGAAAGTCACATTTCTAAGTTTGCCAACAACACAAAGATAAGCATCGTAGATGGAAGCATAAAATTATAAAGAGATATTAATCGATTAAGCGAATGGGCAAAACTTTGGAAAATGGATTTCAATGGAGGCAAATGTGAGGCCATCCACTTTGAACCCAAAATAGATAGAACAGAGTACTTTTGAAATGGTGAAAAGCTAGAAACAGTGTAAGCTCAAAGAGACTTGGGAGTCCATGTACATAGATCATTAAAATGCCATGAACAGGTACAGAAAATAATCAAAAAGGCTAACGGAATACTGACCTTTACAGCTAATACAAGGGAACAGAAGTTATGCTACAGCTGTACAAAGCCCTGGTTAGACCATATCTGGAGTTTTGTGAGTAGTTCCGGGCACCACAACTTAGGAAGCATATATTGGCCTTGGAAGGAGTACAGCGTAGATTTACCAGAATGATATCTGGACTCCAAGGGTTAAATTATGAGGAGAGATTGCACAAAGTAGGCTTGCATTCCCCGGAACTTAGAAGGTTATGGGATGATTTGGCTGAAATTTTCAAGATATTAATAGGAACTGATAGGGTAGATAGAAACTACTTCCATTGGTTGAGGAGTCTTGGACTAAGGGGCATAGTCTAAAAGTTAGAGCCAGGCATTTCAGTAGTGAAGTTCGGAAACACTTCTACATGCAATGGGTGGTTGAAGTTTGAAATTCTCTTCCACAAACAGCAATTGATTGTCCAAAACTAAGGATCATAAATATGCATCAGTAATAAACCCAATAAAGAATTCAGGAGAAATCTTCTTTTCCTAGAGAGTGGAACAAATGGAGTAGTTGAGGCAAGTAGGATGCACTTAAGGGGAAGCTAGATAAGTACATGAAAAAGAATGGAATAGAAGGATATGTTGATCGGGTCAGATGAAGTACAGCGTGAGGAGGCTCATGTGGAGCATAAACACTGTCATAGACCCGTTAGGCGAATGGCCTTTCTGTGCTGTAAATTCTATTTTCTGAAATAACTTTATCTAATTTGTATGAATGTCAAACAGCTTTGCATCCTGAAAATTATTGCCTACTGGATGGCAAGACTAGCATAAAAATTACCGTCAAGACAGTTAAAAAAGTTTTAAAAACCTCCAGGAACAATTCACTACTGGCTGGAGGGAGACGCCACAGCTTCATTTGTTCCCTTTCTGGGTCACCATAGTTAAATTTCATGTCAGGACCATAAACCACATCATTAATAGAGTCCTTACAACATGCAATTTTTTCAGTTCGGCGAAGGAAATGGCAAATCATCCAACAATTTGTTGAGAATCGAAACTCAATGCGTATCCCTTTTTCTTAACAAAAAGATGGATTTTTTTTAACTAATAATGCCAAGTGCGTAAATGTGCCATTGTTTTTCCAGCAATTTCTGGATCAATGATTTGTACAAAATGCATACCTTTCCCCTACTCAGTGTATTTTTAAGTTACCTGTGTGGCCACAAAGTAATGATGAAGATTATTGTTTTCAACCATCGACAACAGACACGCTGAGGCACTGACAGGGTTTTTGAAATGTGGACAATTTCTAACTTGAAATCGTTGAGCAATCAATTTTGCACCATACAATTCTTTCCCAAGCGATTCCAGCTCTTTCAGGACGCAACTAGAAAACAAAAAGTACAAGATTTGTTTTTTACACTTCATGTACTGCAGCTCCAGCAATGTACAATGTTGATAATTTTATAAGAGTTTAATCTAGAAGGGCATCCTAAACAAAAATTAATATTTGCAATATTAGTATCAATCTAAAATTAGACGCCGCTCCCAGTTTGATGCATACACTTACGACGTTGTACACAGCTGGACTTCTCCCATCAGATACTTGGGCATCTGCTCTTTGATCTGGATTTTATTCTTCAATGCGGCCTGACAAAACGTCCCATCGAGAAGGATTTGGAAAGGTTCGCGGAAGCCGTAGTTATGTTTGTAAAATGCAATAAGTTTTTTTGCGGTTTTCTGCCGTTTAATTTTCATTTCTGAATCAAGCAAAAAGAAATGTTCAGAGCGTGCACGCGTTAATAAAAAGACCGCTGTTCGATGGAACAAAACTGGTGATCTGCTCCCGGAACCTGCCCCGAGAGTTGCAGCCGCCGCTTCCCCCGACACAAAGCGCCGCGCCAACAACTCGGCTCAGTAAAATTATAATAATTCAATCCTGAAATAGATCGGCTTCTATATTGTTAGATAAAACCAGTCAAACTCATTGCAAAGTATACCAGGTTGTTTTTTTTTTAAAAGAGGGTGAAATTTATCAAAATAAGCAGCATCACTATGAGTCACTCTCGCCCGTGTCGACCCCTTTTGAAATAAACACGTTTTTGTTATTCCAATTTGCTGGATGTTCCGGATCTGTTCACACTCTCCCGCCCGGTGTTTCCGGCGGACACATTTCCCCCGAAAGCACTTCCGCTACTTTCTGCTCCAAGATGGCGGCTCGGCGAGAAGGAGGTGTCGCGGCGGCGGCCGCTGCTGCTGCGCTCGACTCCCCCGTCAAACAGGTTCAGATCGATGGACTGGTGAGTCCGGCCCGGCCCGGCCCGGTCGGGAAATGGAGCTAAAAGTTCGGCGGGTGCCGGCGGAGCCTCTGAGCCGGCGAGAGGTCCGCGTGCAGGGATGGGAGAGAGGGAGGAGAAAGACTTTAAAAAGTTTTATCCATTTCTTTCCTCGTTTTTTGTTGTCGATTGTTCGAGTACAGGTCTGCAGCCTGGGCATCACCGAAGTGATGATTGTTAACATGAGCCAAGAGTGTCGGCAGCTATTGATCGGCGAGAGCATCTTTTACTGGAGCTTGCTGTGCAGACACGTGCACCTTTCCGCACGGTCACCGAAGAATGAGCAGCAACTTTGGCTGATCTTCTCTTTCCTCCCCCTCCCCTCCCCCCAACCAGAAACGGAGGCCAATTGGCAATTCCCCCACTATTGCCTTGACGGAGATCAGCTAACTGCATATACTAGTGATGTCTGCTTTCCTCAGGCACGCAGTGAGCAGCACATTTATCACAGAATCAAAGAAATATACAACAAGGAAGGAGGCCATTTCGGCCCATCGTGACCGGTGGCCGACAAAGAGTTATTCAGCCTAATCCCACTTTCCAGCTCTTGGTCCGTAGCCTTGTAGGTTATGGTACTTCAAGTGCATATCCAAGTACTTTTGAAATGTGGTGAGGGTTTCTGCCTCTACTACCCTTTCAGGCAGAGAATTCCAGACCCCCACCAACCTCTGGGTGAAATACTTTCCCCTCTAATCCCCTCTAACGCTCCTACCAATTACTTTAAATCTATGCTCCCTGGTTGTTGACCCCTCTGTTAAAGGAAATAGGTCCTTCTTACCCACTCTATCTCAGCCCCTCATAATTTTACACACTTCAATAAGGTCTCCCCTCAGCCTTCTTTCTTTGTTCCAAAGAAAACAACCCCAGCCTATCCAATCTTTCTTCATAGCTAAAGTTCTCCAGTCCAGGCCAGATCCTCATAAATTTCTGTACCCTCTCGTGCAATCACATCTTTCCTGTAATGTGGTGACCAGAACTGCACACAATACTCTAGCTGTGGCCTAACTAGTGTTTTGTACATTTCAAGCCTTGGCTAATAAAGGCAAGTATTTCGTAATCCTTCTTAACCACCTTATCTACCTGGCCTGCTACCTTCAGTGATCCGTGGACATGCACTCCAAGGTCTCTTTGTTCCTCTGCATTTCTCTGTCCTACCATTTATTGTGTATTCCCTTGCCTTGTTAGCCCTCCCCAAATGCATTACATTTCACTTCTCGGGATTGAATTCCATTTGCCACTATTCTGCCCACCGCAGCTTTCTTCTTTATCAACCACGCGGCCAAGTTTTGTGTCACCTGCAAACTTAATCATACCCCCTACATTCAAGTCAAAATCATTGATATATATACCACAAAAAGCAACGGACCGAGTACTGAGCCCTGCGGAACCTTACTGGAAACAGCCTTCCAGTCACACAAACACCCATCGGCCACTACCCTTTGCTTCCTGCCTCTGAGATAATTTTGGATCCAACTTGCCACTTTACCTTGGACCCCATGGGCTTAGACTGGTCACAAAAGTAAATCATGTGGGACCTCACTAAAATCCATATACACTATATCAAACGCACTACCCTCATCGACCCTTCTTGTTACCTCCTTTAAAAAATTCAATCAAGTTAGTCAGGCACGACCTTTCTGTAACAAAAGGGATACTGAGGTGATGATCAGCCATGATCTTATTGAATGATAGTGCAGGCTCGAAGGGCCAAATGGCCTATTCCTGCACCTATTTTCTATGTTTAAATCCCATGCTGACGGTCCTTCATCAATCCGTGTCTATCCAAATTAAGATTTATCCTGTCCCTCAGAATTTTTCCAGATACTTTTCCCACCACCCCGAGGTTAGGCTGATTGACCTGTAATTACTCGATATATCCCTTTCTCCTTTTTTAAACTGTTTATTTCATCTAACATTTAACACTTCTTCCTCATTGTAATGTCTGCATTGTCCCTCTCTCTTGTGAAAACAGATGCAGAATATTCATTTAAGAACCATACCCCCGTCTTCTGACTCCACACACTGGTTACCTTTGTGGTCTTCCGTCTTCAGAGTTCAGAAGAATGAGAGGGGACCTCATAGAAACGTTTAAAATTCTGACGGGTTTAGACAGGTTAGATGCAGAAAGAATGTTCCCAATGTTGGGGAAGTCCAGAACCAGGGGTCACAGTCTGAGGATAAAGGGTAAGCCATTTAGGACCGAGATGAGGAGAAACTTCTTCACCCAGAGAGTGGTGAACCTGTGGAATTCTCTACCACAGAAAGTAGTTGAGGCCAATTCACTAAATATATTCAAAAGGGAGTTAGATGAAGTCCTTACTACTCGGGGGATCAAGGGTTATGGCGAGAAAGCAGGAAGGGGGTACTGAAGTTTCATGTTCAGCCATGAACTCATTGAATGGCGGTGCAGGCTAGAAGGGCTGAATGGCCTGCTCCTGCACCTATTTTCTATGTTTCTATGTTTCATAGCTGTAATTGTTTAATCAATACTGCGACCCCCCCCCCCCCTTTTTTTATCCCCCTCTCTATCCTGTCTGAAAACCCTGTAACCAGAAATGTTGAGCAGCCATTCCTGCCCTTTCAGCCATGTCTCAGTAATAGCTATAATATCATACTCCCACATGTTTATCTGTGCCCTGAGCTCATCTGCCTTATTCCCCAGAATCCTTACATTGAAGTATGTACCATTTAGCACTGCCAAACTCCCTTATTTCATAAAGGAGGCAGACAAAAAACAGGAAACTATAGGCCAGTTAACCTAACATCTGTTGTGAAAATGCTGGAGTCCATTATTAAGGAAGCAGTAGTGGGACATTTGGAAAAGCATAATTCAATTAAGCAGAGACAGCATGGTTTTATGAAAGGGAAATCATATTTGACAAATTTGCTGGAGTTCTTTGAGGATGTAATGAACAGAGTGGATAAGGTGTATTTGGATTCCAGAAGGCATTCGATAAGGTGCCACATAAAAGGTTACTACGCAAGATAAAAGCTCACGGGATTGGGGGTAATATATTAGCATGGATAAAGGATTGGTTAACTAACAGAAAACAGAGAGTCGGGATAAATGGGTAATTTTCCGGTTGGCAAACAATAACTAGTGGGGTGCCGCAAGGGTCGTTGCTGGGGCCTCAACTATTTACAATCTATATTAATGACTTGGATGAAGGGACCGAGCGTAATGTTGCCAAAATTGCTGATGATACAAAAATAGGTGGGAAAGCAAATGGTGAGGAGGACAAACAAAATCTGCAAAGGGATATAGCCAGGCTAAGTGAGTCGGCAAAAATTTGGCAGATAGAGTATAACGTCGGAAAATGTGAGCTTATCCACTTTGGCAGAAAAAATAGAAAAGCAAGTTATTATTTAAATGGAGAAAAATTGCAAAGTGCTGCAGTACTGAGGAATCTGGGGGTCCTTGTGCATGAAACACAAAAAGTGAGTATGCAGGTACAACAAGTAATCAGGAAGGCAAATGGAATGTTGGCCTTTATTGCAAGGGGGATAGAGTATAAAAGCAGAGAAGTCCTGCTACAACTGTACAGGGTATTGGTGAGGCCACACCTAGAGTACTGCATACAGTTTTGGTCTCAATATTTAAGGAAGGATATACTTGCATTGGAGGCTGTTTAGAGAAGGTTCACTTGGTTGATTCTGGAGATGAGGGGGTTGACTTATTAAAATAGGTTGAGTAGATTGGGCCTATACTCATTGGAGTTCAGAAGAATGAGAGGTGATCTTATCAAAACATATAAGATAATGAGAGGGCTAAACAAGGTGGATGCAGAGAGGATATTTCCACTCATTGGGGAAACTAAAACGAAGGACCCTGGGCTCAATTTTGGCCAGCCCGTATTTCGGTGCACTTACCGGAGATGCGCCACTTTTCTCCGTTCAGAAGTGCGTCGAAAAATTTCCTTCCCACTTTGACCACTGTCCGCCCTCCTCCTTGAGGTCGCGCAGCGTGGCCAGTCGAGTCAGGGGTGGAGCCAGCGTCCTGCACTGAAAACAGTGCCATGACGTCTGCGCATGCGCAGTAGCTCCTCGCCCCCAGCCTCTCCCTGTCTTGCTGCAGCTGCTGTGTGGGACCTGATGCCGGCCAAATGTTGTGAAGAAGGGCATGGAGTGGCAATTGCACGGATTGCTTAGTTCTATTTGGTTGGAAAATGCCTATTTATGGACTTAAATTGGAAAATATATTACTTATTGGGGAGCTGTGTGTACATTAACAGATGATGCAGTCAGTTTAAGTAGCATGTTTCTTTAGATACCCATGTTGAAAAGCCTTAACCCTACTTTGGTAAATGCATCGATTTGAAGCTTTAATCATTTTAATCTTAGAAATCGTACCCTGAGGCTCCAGGGCTATAGGGGCCTACCTGGATGATTTCTATCAGTTCTCCTGCCCGCCCCTAGCCCAGGCCGAGTGGCCCCCCCGCACCGGCCGGCCCGCTGACTTCCCAGGCTGAGTTTTAAGATGAAGGAAGGACTTACTTCAATTTTTTTTGTTATTGAATTCTTAGAACTTTTTGTTTCCAAGGTTTGGTGGTTTGTAAGGCTTGGTGCTTTAGGTGCTGGTCCTCTCCGCTTCCCTTCTCTCCCCTATCTCAGGCCGAATGGCCTCCGATGTACCTACCTGCGCCGATTTCTTTAACTCTCCGCAAGGGTTTTCTGACGTGGCCACATACGCTGGCCTAAGTAGATTTGGAGTAGCTATTAGCTGGCCAAAGTTGCCTAAATGGGCAGAATTGGTGTAGGTGGCTGGTAACGTCCCCTGTTGAGAAAAAAAAAAATGAAACAAAAAAAATCGTAACTAACTCACTTACACTGGTGCAAATTGATTGTGGAAAATGAGGATTTTTAAGTTACGCCAGAAAAACCAAATTACTCAAAAAAAAACAGAGCAACTCCTGGCCAAAATAGTTTCAGAATAAGGGGCCAACCACTTAAAACTGAGATGAGGAGGAATTTCGCCTCAGGGTTGTAAATCTATGGAATTCTCTGCCCCAGAGAGCTGAGGAGGGGGTCATTGAATATATTTAAAGTGGAGATGGACAGATTTTTGAGCGATTTAGGGAGTAAAGAGTTATGGGGAGCGGGCAGGGAAGTGAAGCTGAGTACATGATCAGATCAGCCATGATCTTTTTAAATGGCGTAGCAGGCTCGAGAGGCCAGGTGGCCTACTCCTGCTCCTATTTCTTATGTTCTTATTGTTGTCTATTTTCTAGCCTTTGTTTCCTCTGCCTTCCAAACATGCTTACTAATTTTCTGCCTTCCAATTCCAGCTTTGCTTCCCTTCTGAAACTATTCTTGGGTTCCCATCCCCTTGCCAAGCTAGGTTAAACCCTCGCTAACAGCACTCGCCCCCACCCGGCGAGGATATTGGTGCCTGCTCTGTTGAGGTGCAACCTATCTGGCTTGTACAGGTCTCACCTCGCCCAGAAATCGTCCCAATGCCTCAGGAATCTAAAGCCCTCCCTTCCTGCACCATTTTTCTCTAGCCACACATTCATCTGCTCTATCCTTCTATTTCTGTAGTCACTAGCACGTGGCACCGGGAAATCTGGAAATTTCTACCTTTTGAGGTCCTGCGTTTTAATCTCCGAGCTCCCTAACATCTGCCTGCAGGACCATATCCCTCTTTCTACCTATGTCGTTGGTACCGATATGGACAACGTAATCATCATAGGCAGTCCCTTGGAATCGAGTAAGACTTGCTTCCACTCTTAAAGTGAGTTCTTAGGTGACTGAACAGTCCAATATGAGAACCACAGTCCCTGTCACAGTTGGCACAGACAGTTGTTGAGTGAAAGGGTGGGTGGGACTGGTTTGCCGCACGCTCTTTTCGCTGCCTGCGCTTGATTTCTGCATGCTCTTGGCGATGAGACTCGAGGTGCTCAGCGCCCTCCCGGATGCACTTCCTCCACTTAGGGCGGTCTTTGGCCATGGACTCCCAGGTGTCAGTGGGGATGTTGCACTTTATCAGGGAGGCTTTGAGGGTGTCCTTGTAACATTTCCGCTGCCCACCTTTGGCTCGTTTGCCGTGAAGGAGTTCCGAGCAGAGCACTTGCTTTGTGAGTCTCGTGTCTGGCATGCGAACTACATGGCCTGCCCAGTGGAGCTGATCAAGTGTGGTCAGTGCTTCAATGCTGGGGATGTTGGCCTGGACGAGGACGCTGATGTTGGTGTGTCTGTCCTCCGAGGGGATTTGTAGGATCGTGCAGAGACATTGTTGGTGGTATTTCTCCAGCGACTTGAGGTGTCTACTGTACATGGTCCATGTCTTTGAGCTATACAGGAGGGCAGGTAATACTACAGCCCCGTAGATCATGAGCTTGGTGGCAGTTTTGAGGGCCTGGTCTTCAAACACACTTTTCCTCAGGCGGCTGAAGGCTGCACTGGCGCACTGGAGGCGGCCTCTGTGCCTCCCGCAGCCGAAGTGCCTTACCCCAGTCCAAGTACTGTGCCGGCCACGATGGACAACAATCTCCGGCCTCTCCCCGTCTCTCTTCCCCCGTCGCCTCTCCCCGTCTCTCTTCCCCCGTCGCCTCTCCCCGTCTCTCTTCCCCCGTCGCCTCTCCCCGTCTCTCTTCCCCCGTCGCCTCTCCCCGTCTCTCTTCCCCCGTCGCCTCTCCCCGTCTCTCTTCCCCCGTCGCCTCTCCCCGTCTCTCTTCCCCCGTCGCCTCTCAGCCCAGCACTGTAGGTGGCTCCTTGGAGGTGGGTCTGTGGGAGGCTCGGCGGCTGCGTTCGGCTGCTCGGACCTTTTGGCTGCTGCTGGATGGTTCGGATGCAACGTAGTGTTGGCCGCATGCGCAAAAAAGGGTTAGTAGGAACTGTGCAAGGCGGGGGGGTGGGTGTCGGTGGTATCCTAACTGTTGCTTTTGCGCAGGCGCAGAAGGGAGAGTTAGTACAAATAGTTGCTGCGATTAATTATACAGGTAATGAAAATTTAAAAATCATTTTTATTAACTACCACTGAAATTAGTGAGTGCATAATTAAAACCAAACAGGGTGTTAATATTCCTCCAACGTTGCTTTCATACAGCACTTAAAATATTGTATTTTAATTTGTTACTAGAGGTCAGTATCTGCCAGTTTAGCCATGTGGCTTTAAAATTACGACTTAATTTAAAAATGGAGAATTTAGAAAACATAATGCCGCAGTAGGTTAGACTCTAGTCTTTCGCCTCTTTGATACGGGTTCAAATCCAATCCAAACGGTGGAATGAAAGTCCGCTCTTGTCCACTGGTTGTACGAGTGCTATGTGAAATAGGTTTAGACCATCTCAACTGAGTTCATAATTTGCCACTAATTGGCAATCTCATAAGAACATAACATAAGAAATAGGAGCAGGTGTCGGCAGATGGCCCCTCAATCCTGCTCTGCCATTTTATACGATCTTGGCTGATCCAATCATGGACTCGGGTCCACTTCCCTCCCTGCCCCCCTTATTCCCTTATCGTTTAAGAAACTGTCTATCTCTGTCTTACATTTATTCAATGTCCCAGCTTCCACAGCTCTCTGTGGCAGCGAATTCCACAGATCTACAACCCGCTGAGAAAATAAATTTGTCTTCATCTCAGTTTTAAATAGGTGCCTCCTTATTCTAAGATTATGCCCCTAGTTCTAGTCTCCCCCATCAGTGGAAACATCCTCTCTGCATCCACCTTGTCAAGCCCCTTCATAATCTTATACGTTTCGATAAGATCACTTCTTATTCTTCTGAATTCCAATGAGTAGAGGCCCAATCTACTCAACCTTTCCTTATAGGTCAACCCCCTCATCTCTTGAATCAACCTAGTGAACCTTCTCTGAACTGCCTCCAAAGTAAGTGTATCCTTTCGTAAATATGGAAACCAAAACTACACGCAATATTCCAGGTGTGGCCTCACCAATACCCTGTATAATTGTAGAAAGACTTACCTGCTTTTATACTCCATCCTCTTTGCAATAAAGGCCTTCATTCCATGGCCAATAAATTCCATTGGTTTTCCTGATCACTTGCTGTACCTGCATACTAACCTTTTGTATTTCAATGCACAAGTACCCTCAGGTCTGCTGTACTGTAGCACTTTGCAATCTTTCTCCATTTAAATAATAACTTGCTCTTTGATTTTTTTTTTCTGCCAAAGTGCATAACCTCACACTTTCTGACATTATACTCCATCTGCCAAATTTTTGCCCACTCACTTAGCCTGTCTCTGTCCTTTTGCAGATTTTTTGTGTCCTCCTCACACACTGCTTTTCCTCCCATCTTTGTATCGTAAGCAAACTTGGCTACGTTACACTCAGTCCGTTCTTCCAAGTCGTTAAAAAAGATTGTAAATAGTTGGGGTCCCAGCACTGATCCCTGCGGCACCCCACTAGTTACTGGTTGCCAACCCGAGAATGAACCATTGATCTGTTTTCTCTATCCATGCTAATATATTACCCCCAATCCCTTGAACTTTTATCTTGTGCAGTAACCTTTTATGTGGCACCTTGTCAAATGCCTTCTGGAAGTCCAAATACACCACATCCACTGGTTCCCCTTTATCCACACTGTTTGTTCCATCCTCAAAGAATTCCAGAAAATTTGTCAAACATGACTTCCCCATCATAAATCCATGCTGACTCTGCCTGACCGAATTCTGCTTTTCCAAATGTTCTGCTACTACTTCTTTATTAATGGACTCCAACATTTTCCCAACCACAGATGTTCGGCTAACTGGTCTATAGTTTCCTGCTTTTTGTCCGTCTCCTTTTTTAAATAGGTGCATTACATTTGCAGTTTTCCAATCTGCCGGGCCCTCCCCAGAATCCAGGGAATTTCAGTAAATTACAACCAGTGCATCCACTAATTCCTGCTGCTACTTTTCAAGATCTTAGGATGCAAGCCATCAGGTCCAGGGGATTTATCTGCCTTTAGTCCCATTATCTTACTGAGTACCACCTCCTTTGTGATTGTGATTGTGTTAAGCTCCTCACCCCCCTCCATCGCCCCATGACTATTCACTGTTGGGACATTGTTAGTGTCCTCTACTGTAAAGACTGATACAAAATATTTGTTTCAGAGTTTCTTCCATCTCCATCTTCCCCATTACTAATTCCCCGGTCTTGTCTTCTAAGGGACCAACAGTTACTTTAGCCACTCTTTTCCTTTTTTGAGCTCAAAATTGGCCCCTGCCGATTTTTGGCGCACTCACCCGAGGTGCGTCGCCTTCCTAGGATAAAAACGGCGCCAAAAAGTTGTCCCCGCATTCTGGCCGTCTGGCCTCTCTCCTGGCTTGGTGTGGCGTGGCAATTTAATTAGGGGGTGGAGCTTGGGCCCTGCGCTCAAGTGTGTCGGCAGCTCAACCCATGCGCACTGGAGATTTCGCGCATGTGCAGTAGCTCCTCTGCAGCATGGGACCCGATGTCCTCTCCTATCCCAGGCCAAGTGACCTCACGATGTGCGCCAGGCTGCTGCACGTCATGCAGAGAGTCCCGCATCTATCCCCGGCTGAGTGGCCTCCCGCACCGGCCGGCCGGCTCGCTGACTTCCCTGGCAGAGGTAGGACTTGAGGAGACATTTGATCCGGGGGGAGGGGAGGGTGAGAGAGAGAGAGAGAGAGAGTGTTTTGATGATGGAGGGGGTGATAATTTTTTCAAAATATTCAAATAAAAAGTTACGTAAATATGTTTTGTCTACTTTTATTTTTGTAGTTTAAGCTTCCATGAATGCTTCTGTTGTATAGTAAATTAACTTTGCGATGTTTGTCATATGATGTCCTCTATAGCTGTTTGATCCTATTTACATTCTTTAGTCAAGTCATTAATCACCTACCTGTGCTGATTTATGAACTCTCCGCAAGGATTTTCTGTGCGGCCACAAGTGGCCACATACGCTGGCCTAAGTTAGTTTCGGCCAAATATTAACTGTGCAAAGTGGCTTAAATGGCCAAAACGGGCACATAGGTGGCTGGTAACACCCCCTTTCGGGGAGAAAAAAAAATGAAAATAAAAAAAATCCTAACGAACTCACTTACACTGGCGTAAATTGAATGTGCAGAATGGGGATTTTTAAGATACTCCAGAAAAATCAAGTTGCTCCAAAAAAAAATGGAGCAACTCCTGGGCAAATTTGGGCCCTATATACCTATGGAAACTCTTGCTATCTGTTTATATTTTGTGCTAGTTTACTTTCGGAGTCTATCTTCCCTTTCTGTATCATTTTTTTAGTCATTCTTTGCTGGCTTTTAAAAGCTTCCCAATCTTCTGTCCTCCAACTAGTTTTGACCACTTTGTATGCCCTTGTTTTTAATTGGATACCGTCCTTTATTTCTTTAGTTAGCCACGGATGGCAATCTTTTCTCTTACACCCATTCCTCCTCACTGGAATATATTTTTCTTGAGTGTTGTGCAATATCTCTTTAAATGTGCACCACTGTTCATCAACCGCCCTACACTTTAATCTATTTTCCCAATCCACTTTAGCCAACTCTGCCCTCATACCTTCATAGTCTCCTTTATTTAAGCTTAGTACACTGGTTAGAGATCCAACTTTCTCACCTTCCATCTGAATTTGAAATCTGACTCAGAGATTGAATTGGAAATTAAAATAATGTCACACTGGTGTAGTAGAATGGGCTTTTCTGAGGCTGAGGCATATTACTGGGGCAGAGCAGTGAGCGTCCCTCTGCACTTGGATGTTCTGTACCTCACCTGGTAATACTTAATGCTGACACTGGGTGCCTGAAATAAGATTTTTCCAACTCAATACTAGCATCTTCACTGAGCACAATATGCTTTACTATAAAATGTGTTTTTTGGCAAAAACTTACTCTGCAATACTGCTAAATCTGTTTTTGTGGCGAAGTTCTGACGAACAGTCACAGACCCGAAATGTTAACTCTGTTGCTCTCCACAGATGCTGCCTGACCTGCTGAGATTTCCAGCATTTTCTGTTTTTATTTCAGATTCCAGCATTCATAGTATTTTGCTTTTGTATTAATGGATTTGAGGAGTTAGGGTTGGTGGTGTGAGCAAGTTGAATTGACATAAACAATTGAAATGTAATTGATTTAATTTCTAAAACACCCGTGGTAATGGTTATTCACTGATGTTACTCTGAACTCCGTTATTCTGTTCTTTAATTGCTCCAAGTCAATGCTGTGAATATTTTTTCAACAGAAAATATAGAGAACTATTTATTTTGAAATAGTGAAACAGGAAATAGTTTCAGTTTGAGACTTCCTCTTTAACCTGACTTGCTTCTGTGTAGATACATAAGTATTAATGTCCTGTCTGTATTTAGCTGTAATTGATGACTTTACCCACAAAACAGCACAAACCTAGTTGAGGGGTACTTTTCAATCCATTTTTCATTTGTACTCTGCTCCTGGAAGTCAAATTCTGGGTACTGTTCCAAAGAGTACAATGAGGCAAAGTAGCCATTTAAAAATAATGTAGCTGTGATTAGCATCAACATGAATGGCATCTTCCATAGCTATTCTTGTGTTGAGCTTGTTTTAGTTTGGATTATTGGTGAGCCAGCTTCCAACATTTACTAAATCTCCTTTCCTGTTGACAACCCGAACCATGACAAAATAGGTTTGCATGGTGTTGAGATAAGGGAGCTGGATTTAGCAGTGTGAATGCTGGGAGGTAGTTTACAGGTTGTTAATTTGGCATCCAATTGGTTAAAGCAGCGGAGAATGTCAATGTTGTGAAATTGCATGCCTGTCTAATTTTTGCTGACTACCAGATTAGTTTAACACAAAGATGAAATGTAAAATGTTATTCAATCTCCTCTTCCTGCACCAATGTGGTTTTTAATTACACACAGCCGCCATCTTTGGCCTCGCCTTGAGATGACTGATTTAGTAGCATTTCATGTGGTGGCCTTGTGCTCACGAGGAACTGAGCTCCTACTACACAAGTTCATGTAGGAATAATTTATTTAATGTAGGATCCTGACCAAGAGAAGAGCTTTGTCCATTAGCTTGGGTTGGATTTGAACTGCACTCCAGTCTCTCTGTAATTTTGGTTTTAATCTTTAACTTTTACAGTTAATTTGTAATAACATCATAGAGCTTCAGTTTGCTAATGTGGAATAGTTACTGAGTTAGTCTTAATTGCTTGGAGTAACTTGTTCTAAAACAAAGTCGTGCCACCTACAACAATAACAACTTGGACTTGTACAGCCCCTTTAACGTAGTAAAATGTCTACTGTGATTGCTGAGACGTTTCATCTTGAACAATTGCACAATATTGGCCTCCAGTCAGTTTGCCCTCGTTATGCTTACATCTATTACAAATGTTAAGAAAACCTCCAGAGAAGTAAATCCATGGTCCTGAGCATGAAACCATGTAATTGCGCATAACTGCCTAGCTTGGTTTGAAAAGGTTGTTTCTCTTCCAATAGCTTCAACCTGTAGTGCTTGACCTATTGTAATTTTTATCGATTTAACAACCTGATGCTATTATTTCTGGCCATTATTTGCTAGGTAATGCATTGTTTTTTGTTTTAGTGCTGAATTTTCTTGTGATTACTGTAATTAACTGTTAGTGTACATCAACACAATCAGCCTGGACATTAATTTTGGTGGGGGGGGGGGGGGGGAGGGGTGCCAAATCAGTTCCTAGGATGCTTTTTTGTTTAGCTATGAAACAGATGGTTGCAGTTATTGATTTGAGTGGAGATGCTGCAAACAATGGCATGCATATTTTCTGCAATGCAGCATTTCAAAAAGCCTGTGCATGGTTGAGCTATGGGCATCATAAACATTGATGTAGTTCCCCCAAAAAACACGTGTGATTTTTTTTCATTTGTATTAAAATTAAATGTACATTGATGATAGCATTTGTCTATGGCAAGATCCATTTTAAAATGTCACAGTTCAGGTCCAGTACCAGTTATGGATGTAGGAAGCATTGTGATGAGCTTTTCCCATGTCAAATATCTGAGGTAGCATTGGGTTGGAAAGCAGGAGTCAACACTGTAATCTGACAGTTAAGAATCTATATTGAGTTCTGCATGCTGGGATGAGCTGAACGGCCAAGTCTACATATAGAAATGTAGCCCCTCCCTCCATCCATCCATCCCCTCCCCTCCTACTGAGAAGGAAAAACAACCATGCAAAGAGATGAGGAGCTAAGTTTCAACCCAGCCCTCCTGAGAGTTTGTTGGTCCTGACAACTCCCCCCCCCCCCCCCCCCCCTCCTGCCCCACAGAGAATTTCCCTGCCTTTTTTCCCCCCATACCGAACGACATGTGTCCACTTTTTTCCCCCCCCCCCCCCAATCATTTCCCACCCTTCCCTTTTGATTGTGTAGTTATTTACATATAGATGTATACATATATTGGATTCAAAATGCTTGGATGTTGAGTTTTCACTGGCATGTCACCATGTTTGTACTGTAGGTTGTGCTGAAGATCATCAAACACTTCCAGGAGGAGGGTCAAGGCAATGAAGTGGTCCAAGGAGTTCTTCTGGGACTTGTGGTAGATGATCGCCTTGAAATTACCAACTGTTTCCCCTTCCCTCAGCATACAGAGGAGGATGCTGACTTTGATGAAGGTATGTTGTGCTGCCTTTGAAAATTTAAATTCTATTTCAAACTGCTACATTATTGCAGAGCTCTGTGTTTGTGAATCTCTTGGTTGGTGTCCTACAGTTAGTGTTCAAATGCCAGCTTCAATTTAACTTTTATTGCACAGTATAGGCTTCCATTCAATGGAGGGGAAAACATTTTCTAAATTCTAGCATACTGTACTTTTATTATCACTGAACCGTGTGCTTGTGCCACTTGATGGCACTGTTTAAACAGTCATCATGTTCAGTTGCATAAGGGCTGCTACTGGCTGATTGCTGATTGGAAACTAAAAGCTCATTAGTAATTTTCACAATTGAAAATTGGGCTTTGAATAATTTCAAATCATTCAAACCTTTTCTCACATTGTGCATTCACTGGTAAAGTAATTCATTCTCCATCAATTTCTGCCCCCACCAACATACGCATGTGCCGACACATTCATGAATAAACGCACACATTTTTTGGGGAACTATGAACTGTGAAGCGTTGAGTCGGGAGGCGGAGCGGGAGATCGCTGAGGCCTACAAGAGGCCCGTCAGTCCAGGGAGCAGCAGCGTCGAGGCGGAGCGGGAGAGTGCTGAGGCCTACAAAAGGCCCGTCAGTCCGGGGAGCAGCAGCGTCGAGTCGGGAGATGGAGCGGAAGATCGCTGAGGCCTACAAGAGGCCTGTCAGTCCAGGGAGCAGCAGCGTCGAGGCGGAGCGGGAGAATGCTGAGGCTTACAAGAGGCCCGTCAGTCTGGGGAGCAGCAGTGTCGAGTCGGGAGGCGGAGCGGGAGATCGCTGAGGCCTACAAAAGGCCCGTCAGTCCGGGGAGCAGCAGCGTCGAGGCGGAGCGGGAGATCGCTGAGGCCGACAAGAGGCCCGTCAGTCCAGGGAGCAGCAGTGTCGAGGCGGAGCGGGAGAGTGCTGAGGCCTACAAAAGGCCCGTCAGTCCGGGGAGCAGCAGCGTCGAGTCGGGAGATGGAGCGGAAGATCGCTGAGGCCTACAAGAGGCCTGTCAGTCCAGGGAGCAGCAGCGTCGAGGCGGAGCGGGAGAATGCTGAGGCTTACAAGAGGCCCGTCAGTCTGGGGAGCAGCAGTGTCGAGTCGGGAGGCGGAGCGGGAGATCGCTGAGGCCTACAAAAGGCCCGTCAGTCCGGGGAGCAGCAGCGTCGAGGCGGAGCGGGAGATCGCTGAGGCCGACAAGAGGCCCGTCAGTCCAGGGAGCAGCAGTGTCGAGGCGGAGTGGGAGATCGCTGAGGCCTACAAAAGGCCCGTCAGTCCGGGGAGCAGCAGCGTCGAGTCGGGAGGCGGAGCAGATCATCGCTGAGGCCAGCCGGTGCAACTGCAGCAGGGAGAGAAGGCAAAAAAGAAATCGAAAGGTCACATCACAGCCAAGGGGATAAGTGATTGGTAAGTAGTTTTTCTTTTTCTTTTCTTTATCAGTAAGTAACATTTAGCATTGTTGCCAAATTAAGTATCTAAGGGTTAAGTCATGGCAGGAGAGCTCGGCCACATGTTATGCTTCTCCTGTACTATGTGGGAAGTCGGGAACACTTCCCGTGTCCCTGACGACTACATATGCGGGAAGTGTATCCGGCTGCAGCTCCTGAAGGACCGCATTGCGGCACTGGAACTGCGGGTGGATTTACTCTGGACCAGCCACGATGTTGAGAATTACATGAATAGCACGTTTAGTGAGTTGGTCTTACCGCAGGCAAAGGGCACACAGCCAGATAGGGAATGGGTAACCAACAGGAAGAGCAGTGCAAGGAAGGTAGTGCAGGGGTCCCCTGCGGTCATCCCCCTGCAAAACAGATGCACCGTTTTGGGTACTGTTGGGGGGGATGACTCATCAGGGGAGGGCAACAGCAGCCAATTTCATGGCACCGTGGGTGGCTCTGCTGCACAGGAGGACAGGAAAAAGAGTGGGAGAGCTATAATGATAGGGGATTCAATTGTAAGGGGAATAGATAGACGTTTTTGTGGCCGCAACAGAGACTCCAGTATGTTGCCCCCCTGGTGCAAGGGTCAAGGATGTCTCTGAGTGAGTGCAGGGCATTCTGAAAAGGGAGGGTGAACAGCCAGTTGTCGTGGTGGATATAGGTACCAACGATATATAAAAAAACGGGATGAGGTCCTACGAGACGAATTTAGGGAGCTAGGAGTTAATTTAAAAAGTAGGACCTCAAAAGTAGTAATCTCAGGATTGCTACCAGTGTCACGTGCTAGTCAGAGTAGGAATCGCAGGATAGCTCAGATGAATACGTGGCTTGAGGAGTGGTGCACAAGGGAGGGATTCAAATTCCTGGGACATTGGAACCAGATCTGGGGGAGGTGGGACCAGTACAAACCGGACAGTCTGCACCTGGGCAGGACCGGAACCAATGTCTTAGGGGGAGTGTTTGCCAGTGCTGTTGGGGAGGAGTTAAACTAATATGGCAGGGGGATGGGAACCTATGCAGGGAGACAGAGGGAAGTAGATATGGGTGCAGAAGCAAAAGATAGAAAGAAGAAAAATAAAAGTGGAGGGCAGAGAAACCCAAGGCAAAAAGCAAAAAGGGCCACATTACAGCAAAATTCTAAAGGGGCAAAGTGTGTTAGAAAGACAAGCCTGAAGGCTCTGTGCCTCAATGCGAGGAGTATTCGGAATAAGGTGGACGAATTAACTGCACAGATAGCAGTTAACGGGTATGATGTAATTGGCATCACGGAGACATGGCTCAAGGATGACCAAGGCTGGGAACTCAACATCCAGGGCTATTCAACATTTAGGAAGGATAGGCAGAAAGGAAAAAGAGGTCGGGTGGCGTTGCTGGTTAAAGAGGAAATTAATGCAATAGTAAGAAAGGACATTAGCTTGGATGATGTGGAATCGGTATGGGTGGAGTTACGGAATACTAAGGGGCAGAAAATGGCAGTGGAATTGTGTACAGACCACCAAACAGTAGTAGTGAGGTTAGGGACAGCATCAAACAAGAAATTAGGGATGCATACAATTATCATGCAGTTATCATGGTGACTTTAATCTACATATTGATTGGGCGAACCAAACTGGTAGCAATATGGTGGAGGAGGATTTCCTGGAGTGTATTAGGGATGGTTTTCGAGACCAATATGTCGAGGAACCAACTAGTGAGCTGGCCATCCTAGACTGGGTGATGTGTAATGAGAAAGGACTAATTAGCAATCTTGTTGTGCGAGGCCCCTTGGGGAAGAGTGACCATAACATGGTAGAATTCTTTATTAAGATGGAGAGTGACACAGTTAATTCAGAAACTAGGGTCCTGAACTTAAGGAAAGGTAACTTCGATGGTTTGAGGTGTGAATTGGCTTGAATAGACTGGCAAATGATACTTAAAGGGTTGGCTGTGGATAAGCAATGGCAAACATTTAAAGATCACATGAATGAACTTCAGCAATTGTACATCCTTGTCTGGAGTAAAAATAAAACAGGGAAGGTGGCTCAACTGTGACTGACAAGGGAAATTAAGGATAGTGTTAAATCCAAGGAAGAGGCATATAAATTGGCCAGAAAAAGCAGCAAACCTGAGGACGGGGAGAAATTTAGAATTCAGCAGAGGAGGACAAAGGGTTTAATTAAGAGGGGAAAAATAGAGTACGAGAAGAAATTTGCCAGGCACACACAAACTGACTGCAAAAGCTTCTATAGCAATGCGAAGAGAAAAAGATTAGTGAAGGCAAACGTAGGTCCCTTGCAGACGGATTCAGGTGAATTTATAATGGGGAACAAAGAAATTGCAGACCAATTGAACAAATACTTTGGTTCTGTTTTCACGAAGGAAGACACAAATAACCTTCCGGAAGTACTAGGGGACCGAGGGTCTAGTGAGGAGGAGGAAATGAAGGATATCCTTATTAGGCATGAAATTGTGCTAGGGAAATTGATGGGATTGTAGGCCGATAAATCCTCGGGGCCTGATAGTCTGCATTCTAGAGTACTTAAGGAGGTGGCCCTGGAAATAGTGGATGCATTGATGATCATTTTCCAACTCTGGATCAGTTCCTATTGGACTGGAGGGTAGCTAATGTAACACCACTTTTTAAAAAGGGAGGGAGAGAGAAAGTGGGTAATTATGGACTGGTTAGCCTGACATCAGTAGTGGGGACAATGTTGGAATCAATTATTAAGGATGAAATAGCAGCACATTTGAAAAGCAGTGACAGGATCGGTCCAAGTCAGCATGGATTTATGAAGGGGAAATCATGCTTGACAAATCTTCTGGAATTTTTTGAGGATGTACTAGTAGAGTGGACAACGGAGAACCAGTGGATGTGGTGTATTTGGACTTTCAAAAGGCTTTTGACAAGGTCCCACACAAGAGATTGGTGTGCAAAATCAAAGCACATGGTATTGGGCGTAATACACTGATGTGGATAGAGAACTGGTTGGCAGACAGGAAGCAGAGATTTGGGATAAACTGGGTGGAGGTGTGCGCTGTGAGGGGGACGCTAAGAGGCTGCAGGATGACTTGGACAGGTTAGGTGAGTGGGCAAATGCATGGCAGATGCAGTATAATGTGGATAAATGTGAGTTTATCCACTTTGGGGGCAAAAACGTGAAGACAGAATATTATCTGAATGGCGGCAGTTTAGGAAAAGGGGAGGTGCAATGAGACCTGGGTGTCATGGTTCATCAGTCATTGAAAGTTGGCATACAGGTACAGTAGGCGGTGAAGAAAGCAAATGGTATGTTGGCCTTCATAGCTAGGCGATTTGAATATAGGAGCAGGGAGGTTTTACTGCAGGTGTACAGGGCCTTGGTGAGGCCTCACCTGGAATATTGTTCCGTTTTGGTCTCCTAATCTGAGGAAGAATGTTCTTGCTATTGAGCGAGTGCAGCGAAGGTTCACCAGACTGATTCCCGGGATGGCTGGACTGACATATGAGGAGACTGGATCAACTGGGCCTTTATACATTGGAGTTTAGAAGGATGAGAGGGAATCTCATAGAAACATATAAGATTCTGACGGGACGGGACAGGTTAGATGCAGGTAGAATGTTCCCGATGTTGGGGAAGTCCAGAACCAGGGGACACAGTGTTAGGATAAGGGATCGGCCATTTAGGACTGAGATGAGGAAAAACTTCTTCACTCAGAGTTGTTAACCTGTGGAATTCCCTGCCGCAGAGAGTTGTTGATGCCAGTTCATTGGATATATTCAAGAGGGAGTTACATATGGCCCTTACGGCTAAGGGGATCAAGGGGTATGGAGAGAAAGCAGGAAAGGGGTACTGAGGGAATGATCAGCCTTGATCTTATTGAATTGTGGTGCAGGCTCGAAGGGCAGAATGGCCTACTCTTGCACCTATTTTCTATGTTTCTATGAATACCTGCAGTACAAATGAAGGTGATAATAGTATTGAATTTATTTCAATTACCAATTCCAGCAGCATGATTTACTTTCTACATCCGACAATACCATCATCATCAAAGGCAGTCCCTCGAGGGGTCGAGGACAATATAAATGAGTACTTGGATGACTGCTGAATTAATTTCAAAAGATGGAGGATGCCTGTGCGTGAATTCTTTTAACGTGGGGTGGCCATTGCATACCAGCCACCACACGGGTTTGATGGAGCAAGGTCTTGGTCCAGTGGCAAGGGGATCCAAGACGTCTGGAGACCAGGTTCTGTGGCACGTGCCACTACATACTTGCACAAACTCAAATATACTCCTACTGTCCTTCCTCCTTCCCACAGGACCCCTGTCTAAGTGGAATTCATAGTACGCGGTGTGAGCCTCACGACCTCACAGCCTCGCTTATTGGCCCGTGCTGTGCCTTCCCTTGGTCGTGTCCACGTTGCGCCACCTCTGGGTTCCGACCTCTCCGCTTCCAATCTCCCGACCTCTGGACCTCGCCTGTTCCAATTGTGTTATCTCTGAGCACTGGCTTTATTCTGTATCTAACCGACAATACCATTGTAACTTGGAACAACAAATTTCAGCTGAAATTATTGTGTGCCAATATTCTTTTTGGTAGTGAATTAGTTAATTGATCCAGTTTAGTAGTCACCGTAATTACTGTGTAATCAGTGCTACAATATACTTTATTGAATATTTACTTCATTTAAACGTTTTCAGCTTTTCAGCAATCAAGAATCAGTTGTCAATGTGATTAGTTTTGAATTGGTACTTAAAACATCTAATTCATGGGCCATAGCTCAATTAATTCTGACATACATTTATCTGAAATCAAAGTCAGCCAAGATGATGAATTTGCAAGCATCAGTTGCATTATTTTTCCACACTTGTTTTGTTTAACACAATTTAATGTTAATGAGAATAAGTAACAAAGTTTACAGGGCACAGTTAAGTGGTTTGTGTTTATAAATTGTTTTTACTTGTGGCACAGTAGCACAAAGCAATGGAGCAGCTAAGTCCCATGCAACAGTCATGGAACGCAGGTTTTCATGTGTGGTCCACTGCACGCTGAACTACTGATTTCGTCTGTACAGTAGCAACTTTCGCAAAGAAGGAAGAAAAAATGAGCAGCTAACCTTTTTGAGGCCACTCTTGTTTTCCTCCTAGCACCCTGCTACAGAGCAACACAATAGAGGCTTTGGAGTAGGTTGCATATTCCCTTGGGTGGGGTGGGGGTGATGATACAGAAGAAAGAAGAGAAGTTTCACCTTCAAATTAAAATGCCATTATCGTATTGTAATAAGTTGCAAGATGGAAGGATTTGCATTTATATTAATTTACCTCAATACAGCCTAGAATGTTAAATTGCACACAACAAGGTGTCGAAATCGCGACCTCCAATAAATGACTCAAACACTCAGCTCCGGCAGAAGTTTCTTTAATTTACTTGCTAGCAAGGGAAAGGTCACACTCAGTCAATGGCTAAGTGAACACCTCCGAAATGGTACAGTTTCACGAGATATTTATACAGTAAAACCCAAGTTATGGCCTCTCCCTGTGTATTGGCTCTGTCTCGCAGTCAGTGAATACAGATAAAGAGTTAATTACTACATCCTTGTCCTGACGTGGTTTCCAGATATTTCCTTTTGTCAGGGTTATTAGTTGGCCAGTCGTCCATTACTCGATGAGAGTGTGGTAATGAGCTATTACCTGCCTTGCATTGTGTCAGGATTGTCCAGTTTCCTGGTCAGTTATCTTTTTGCATCAAATGGATGAGGTCTCTACAAGAGATAATGGCTGGTGGTTTGAGTACTTCGAAAAGGGTGGAGTGGCGTGGAACTGGTGTCGTATAGACAATAGGAGAGCACCATGGGGGGGTGGGTACTTGTCTCAGCAGGACTAGCTGTCTGGTGGCTATCAGCCCTTTCAAGCCAGGTTTGGCTGTTTATGCAAGCCGACTGCTTTATGCAGAAATTTCTGGACGGACCAGGACTCCATTTTGTTATATATTAAAAAGGGCACAAAAATACCGTGTGGTATAAGCTTAAATAAAAATACATTTCCACAAAGGTCTCTTAAACAACAGTGGGATAAATAACCAGTTAATCGTTTTGGGTGATGTTGGTAAGGGATAAATCTTGGCCAGGACACTAGAAGTTGTTCTTCAAATACTTTTACATCCACCTGAATGGTTTAATGCCTCATCCAAAAGATGGCACTCTGACATTGCAGCAACCCATTAGTGCTGCACTGAAATTTCAGTTCAATTCTTGGCGTGGAGCTTGAATCCGCAACCATTTCACTCTGAGGCGAGAATGCTGGTAATGAACTCAGCTGGTACTTATTTGCGAAGTGTGGAGGTGATGCAGCTATTTAACAGCACGATACTTAGCATATCTCGACCTGCGTGAGAACACCAGCGGCAGGTCGGGGCCATAAAAGGAGCAGAGGTGCAGTAGCCTCGGGAGCAGCGTGGAGGCATACTACTCCAGGGGGCAGGAGGGCGATGGCAGTGAAGAGTGACGTCGGTGACTAGAGCGTGCGCAGATACAGCAGGAACGGTGAGAGACTGGAGGGCTGTGATCGGGGCCTCGGGGAGGCGTGAGTTCGGGGCCAGGGGCCCAGGGGCAGCACGGGCCAGCTCACACGGCGATATGTGTGCGCACTAGGTCCGTGCAGCAGAGCTGGTCTCCAGTCGTCTTGGGTATCCTTGCCACTGGACCAAGACCGAGCTCTGTCAAGCCCGTGTGGTGTGCAACGGCAACCACACGTTAAAAAAATCCACGCACAGGCATCTTCCACCCTTGAGAATGTAGTTCGGGTCCTTCATTGAAACACCTGTGATCTTATCTGTGGAAGCAAGTTATCCTCATTTCGAGGGACCGCCTATGATGGATGACTGACTTTGCATGCAATTTGAGCTAAAAAAATTGGTGATTTTTGCAGTTTTCAGAAATTGTAACATAAGGAATTATTCTAAGTGGAGTTTAACATTGTCATTTTGCACAATAAATTGGACCATCGAATCTTGACTCAAGATGATTTCATTGTGAATTACAATGTTTTCATTTAGATAATGTACTTGAAGCTAGAATTTGCACTGCATCTCCGCCCGGTTTCTCGGCGGTATTAGTCGTTTTGGGTGAAAACCGGGTCGTCGAAAATTTCCATAGAGCTCTGCCGGCGTTTGAAAATACTGCTGGGGAGGGGACCGCCGACGTGCACCATTCATAGACTGCTATCGCCTGTTTTTTGACTCAGCGATGATCCATAGGTAAGTAGGGGAAAAAAACACCTACGAGAAGCAGCGGGAGCTAGGCGGTAGGTAAGTCGCCCTGCAAAAAAAGGTAAGTTAATGTGTTTTTAATAATTATTTTAAAATTATTTTACAGTGATTAAGGTGAAAAGGGTCCTGAGAATGTGTTCTGATTTTTTTATTTTATGTTTTTTGGAAAAAATCTCTGTTTTCCTTCTGCTCGACCCAATGTGCAGCCTTGGTCTAAATTTTAGTAATTGCCACCCATTTTGTTTAAGAACCGTCCAATCGGCCCAAGATTCCATTTCCGCCGAGAATCGGGGTGTAAGGTCCTTTTTTTTTTTTTGCATGGCAGATTTTTTTCCTTTTTTTGTGGAATTTTTCACCGGCAGTAATTAAAAAATCTTAGCGGTATTTTGGGTATCAATCTGGTGCTGGCGGATTTTTGGGAAATTCTAGCCCTATTAGTTCTAAGTTTATAGGGTCCTTCAACTTAGATTGTGTGAGTGCTGAAAGATCATCTTGTGCAGCGCTTGCATATGATTTTGAATAAAATCTTGTTGGAAAAGTAAGTTTAACCTCAAGTTCCTTTTATTATCTAATATTTTTCCTTTGGCATATTGAATTGTAATGGTTTTGTGCAAACATTTTTAACGGTCTTTTTCTAAGTTTCCATTAAATTAACTTTTTGTTGAAGCTAATCACAAATAAATGAGTTAAACAGAGTTCACTTGGAGACCAGTTTTCAGTGGTCACGATTGCATTGAAAAACTTTGGTTGGCGCATAACTGATTAGGCAATGACGTATTTCTTAATTCTTTAAAAACAGCTTTTTCATGCAAGACGATTTGACAGCTACCACCTCTTTCTTACCTTTGCCCCCCCCCCCCCCCCCACCCTCCCCTTGGTTCTTTATCTGTGTATATTCTTGATATATACGACTAACCTCAAGTAGAACTCACATTAAATATTTCCACCTCAACAAATCTTAAATCCCAGATTTGCTTAAAGATATGAATTCTGGTCCCATGTCCAAAGTGTTTCAAACCTCAGTCACATCCTGGTCAGAGCACAAAAAAACCATGTCATCTTGCATCTAGCCTTTAGTTTCTGTCTTTCGATTACAGCCTTTCTTGTTTTTTGATTTTTTTTTCCAGTACTACTGTGATTCTCTGAAATTTACCATTTTGATCCTCTTAAATTGCAAATATGCCATCCTAAGTACTTTTCCTTTATCCGCCATCCTTACTGTTTTTGCATAGTGTCTCGTTCTTAATTCATTCTCTCTCAGGTCATCAAAGCTGTGGAATTGCTTATGTTTTCTTCCTCTTACTAGGTTCAGTCTTTTAAAATGCAATCAGAACTTCTGATTTATCGCATCTTCTCCACTTTGTTCGCTACTTTGTTCAGCGTTCACTACGTTCAGCACCATGGCTCTTGGTCAGTCGTCTTGGTTTCTAAATGAAAAAAAAAAAGTTATTTCCTCGTCTTCTCATTAAGCAGCGTGTAGTTACATGTTCAGGGCAGTTTGGCCTTTCAAATGCTGTTCATTTTTGAGATTTGTGAAACTGCTAAGTGCAACTATGAGAAAGTAAATTTAGGAGTTTAAACATAGGAAGTTAAAATTGACATGTAAAAAGAGGTAGGGACAGAAGAAAAATAAATGGGGAATGGAGGCTGTTCATTTGGAGGAATTTCAGTTGAAGTGTCCTTCAGTGTAGGTAAAATAATTCTCCAAATTATTAACAACGTACAATTATATAGTGTCTTTAATGTAGAGAAATGTCTCAAGGTGCTGCACAGAGTACAAGTAAAAGTTTCAAAGGGCCTTTAGGGAGGAGCGAGATGTCACGAGGCAAAGAGCTTTACGGAAAATTTAAGTTTGAGGTATTGGTGGACCATGAGGCAATGTAGATTAGCAAGGAGAGGGGTGATTTGTGATTGGGGTTTGGTGCTGGATAAGATGAGGGCAGCAGAGCTTTACATAAGATGAAGTTTATTGCGAGCAGTGGATGAGAGGCAGACTAGAAGAGCATTTGAATAGTGCGGTTTGGAGGTGACGAAATCATCGATGAAGTTTTCAGTGGCAGGTGGACTGGTAGAGGTGGCAGAGCTTGGGGTCAAAAAGGATGTTGAGGTTCAGCCCGAGAATGCAACCAGGTAGGGGGATGGGGTCAATAGCGAGGGTACAGAGTTAGCAGTGGCAGCCGAAGATAATTGGTTTGATCTGCTTATTGTTTAGCTGGAGGAAATTATTTCTCATCCGAGACTGGATGTCTGATCAGAAACTTGATGGTATGGAGGTAACGGAGGGTTGCGAGATGGGTGGAAAGTGTTGGACTGCTTTCTTCTTTTTTGTTTTGTTGCTCTAAACGTCGGATTACACACTCATTCCGTTGTAGTAATGCAGGATCAGGTCTTTATTGAAACCTCACTACACAAAACCAGTATGAGAGCTGCTGCGACACACACTCCATGATTCCAGTGTGTGCTAGCTAAACTGTTTCTTTACATTTCTTATACTATTGCCTTAGATCACTACATTCCATGCGTGCTACCAATAAATCATGGTACATCAAAGATACATACAAATGCCAACAGAATAACAATGTAAACTAAACAACCAGGCCCTCAAATCTTCTGAATTGCTTTATTGTGAAACTCAGTCATATCGGATAATGTAATTTTCTGTTTTTTAAAAATGTTTTCAGTAAAATATTGGCAATAAGGCTGTGGTCTTTTTGTCCCACTTTGATCGTACAGTAATTGGGGAGCAATCACTATAATGCTTGTAACTAGGTGTGTGAAGGATTTACTTCAAAATTAAGGTTTTTTCAGCACTTTAAAGCACTTGTCTTCACATCTTGTCATGTTATGCTGTCCCACTAGAAAATGCACTAAATTCTTGTAGCATACTTATAGGCTAAATGCATATTACAAAGGTGGATCTTTGCTTATGTGGACATACTTTGCTACCATTTTGCCCATAGTGCAAGTACCTGAAAAGTATTAATGTTGCCATTTTTAAAGAGAGCTTATATACGTCATGAGGCAATAACATACAAAGCTAAATGACGCCTCCAACCAGATGGTAACTCCTTTCACTATGTTTTACTCTCAGTGACAACTCTGTTAAGGTTATATTTTATATATTCATATAACTGTACAAATTGTCAATGCATTGGCTAACCTTCATAATCTTGCAGTAAGTAGCACTTTTGACACATTAATGTTTGCACAGATGCACTAGTTGCTGCAACGTGGAAGGTTGACCATCTGTGGCCAGGAGCAAAAAATGTTCTAAGCTTGGGGGCTGTGATGGAGGTATAAATTACTTTGTGTAATCACTGCTCTTGAAATTATTTAAAAATTGGTAAAATATACATCCAGTATGCTATTAGATAATATATATCGGAGGTGCTTTGCTTAAACAATATGTTTTGGCATGTATCATGAATTGACATGGCCATTGGGCATGGTTTTGGTTTGTGAAGTGCTTTAATATATATAAATACAAAATCATAAACGAGCAGCATTAAAAAAAATTCCAACTAAATCTTTCACCAGAAATATTTTATGTTATCCAAAAGTAGCTCATCAAAAAGGAAGTGTTTATAACAGTAATTTCCTGTTCATTGTGCAGTTTTCTTGTGTGGATTGGCATTTTGTTTCTTTATTTCAGTTATACGTCATATTCTGCTATGATTTAAAAATGTACTGTTTAAATATTAAGGTGTAATATATAGTGAAACTGGAAAAATTGTTCCATTATGCAACCAGTGTAGTCTTTCAAGGAAGGACTAAACTGGGAGAAAATTGCTTTGTGTTGTAGAATCGCAAATTTTCAAAAATATTTTATTCAACAGGATAAAATCATTTGAAAGTCAGCTTTCTGTGAATTTCAACAAAATCTTGTAATATTATTAATCCTTTGTTCAATATTTATTTTAATTTTCTAACTGATTTTTTTTTTTACATCTAACAATCATTGCACTCATACGTCCTCTCTGGTTTTTATTTCCCTTACATTTCCCCTTTAACTGATTTTATTAAAATGGTGGTTCATCTTTCGTTTTTCAGGTCTGGTTTAGCTTAAAACATTGACTTGTCTACTTCCGCAAATGATGACTGACCTGTGCTTTCTAGCATTTTCTGTACTAAGTTAATAACTTTGCCATTCCCTCGCTCTCCTACAACCGTGACTCTTGGTAACCCTGACCTTATCCTGACTGTCTTATACTAAGGTGCCTATAGAAAGTCTTTTATTGTAATTTGTTATTTGCTAGTTGTCTGTCATACTCTCCTGGCTTTTCTGATTTCCATTTTCTAGCTTTCCTGTGTTTATATTTGTCCTGACATTTTTATGTTTTGTCCTGTAAGTGCTTCTTCTAGTTTTAATTTTGATCCAATCTCCCTATTCATTTGTGGAATCTCAGGCTTTGATGCACTCTTTCCACACTGCAATTTTCTTGTTCTGCACTCGTTCCATTTTCTGGATTATGCAGTGTGTTTGACACTCGCCTTTCACCTCTGGGATCTGATTGAAATCCTTCCCAAATAAATTAGATGACAATCTCTACTGTCTACCGGCAGTGAGCGTTCAATTTGAAGCCTCAATTAAGTTCCTAGTGGGTATGGGCCTACAAGTATTTATTGTTAATACACTCACCTCTAATTTATCTACTAATTTCCTTCCACTGTGGGTGATCTGTAATACGCTCCCAGTAGCTCAATCGATCTCTTGCTATTCCTTTGCTCAATCCAGAGGGATTCTGTTTGGACTTTATTCAACTGTGATTTTTGTCTCTAAACATAGCAAACCATTCTCCAAATCCTTCTTTTCTATCCCTTTTGAAATTTTACATCCAAGAATATTTAATTAGCAATCACGACCAGCTGTAGGTGCATTTCAACTATTTTAATCAACGACTCTCGTTCCCTTGTTTTTTTTCTTTGTAATCTGTGTATTAATGTACGCATACAGTATTTAATTTGGATTCCTATAGATTTGGCTGATTTTCCTTTTTCTGACAATCCGCAAACTCATTTCATTTTTTACAATTTTGTCGTGTTTAACCTCGTATCAATTTTAAAAATTTGAAACCTAAATTTAATTGGGTATTATAAGGAGCAGGAGCAAAATATGCTTTAGAAGCACAGTTGAAAAAAAATCAGTTGTGCAATAATCTGGATTTATGAGTCCCTTTTCAACTGATGAGAAATTCTGCACCACAATTTAGTGTTAGGATTCACTGTAACTGGTCTTCTATTGATTTTTTTTGTTAAAGCTGTGGTGTCCTTTGACTGGAACTTAAAATTGCAATGGCTACCTTTTATACATATGCTATGTAAAATCAAGTGTGCATGACCATCTGCTGCATTTAGTACTTATAATCCAAAATGCCTGGAAGAGGTTCTGATGCAGGCCAATCTGTACAAAGAAAGGATTATTTATTAGCAGGCAAATTGGTTCCACTGAATGTTTTCAAAAATTGAAATGTAGCTCAGTAAACAAGATGCTGTGAAAGCTCACTTATGCAGCTATGAAGGAAACATATTTAGGTTAGCAAGTCCTTGATTATAATTGTTTCATAATTATAAAATAAATTTCTGAGCAATTGTATTAACCAGAAATAGGAAAATATACTTAAATATAATTTACATATATATCAAAGGAAAAGATTCAGTTTGACGCCAAGAGGTTGATTAAGGGACCAAACTAACAAAAATATAGATTAGTCAAGAGCACCAGGATTTTATTAGGTGTCATGATTGCATTTTTTGTTGTATTTGTTTGCGGGATGTAGGCTACGCTGGCATGGCTACATTTACTTTAGTTGCCTTGAGACGGTGGTGGTAGGTCTATTCCTTGAGCTGCTGCACTCCCTGTGGTGGTGGTGCTTTCACAATGGTGTTGGGTCAGGCCTTCCAGGATACTGACGAGCAATGATGAAGGAATGATAATTTATGTTCCAAGTCAGAATAGCATGTGGCTTGGAGGGAAACCTGGAGGTGATGGTGTTCCTGCAATCTTGCTACTCTTGCCCTTCTCGGTCTAAGGTCATTGTGCTACTGAAGTAACCTGGCTAAGCTCTTGCAGTTCATCCTGTAGATCATATACTGCACCCACGGTAAACTTGGTGATGGAGGGATGGGATATTGTCCAGTGGCAGGGGTGCTGATCTAACAAGCTGCTCTGTCCTGAAATGGTGTGGATGGTACTGTAGAAGCACCTATTCGAGCGAATGGGGAGTATTCTATCACACTCATGACTTGAGTCTTGCAGATGGTGGAGAGGCTCAGGTGTACCTAGCATCTGCCTCAATATTGATATGGCTGTTCCCATTAAGCTTCTTCATAGAATCATAAAAGTTTACAGCACAGAAGGAGGCAATTTCGTCCCAACGTTTCCGTGCCGGCCAATAAGAGGCTATCCAGCCTAATCCCACTTTCCAGCTCTAGGTCTGTAACCCTGCTGGTTACGGCACTTCAAGTGCACATCCAAGTACTTTTTAAATGTGGTGAGGGTTTCTGCCTCTACCACCCTTTCAGACAGAGTGTTCCAGACCTCCACAACCCTCTGCATGACAAAATTTCCCCTCAAACCCTCTCTAAACCTTCTACCAATTACTTTAAATCTAAGCCCTCTGGTTGTTGACCCCTCTGCTAAGGGAAATAGGCCCTTTCTATCCACTATATCTAGGTCCCTCATAATTTTATACACCTCAATGAGGTCTTCCCTCAGTCTCCTCTGTTCCAAGGAAAACAAACCCAGCCTATTCAATCTGTCCTCATAGCTAAGATTCTCCACTCCCAGCAACATTCTCGTAAATCTCCTCTCTACCCTCTCCAATGCAATCATGTCTTTCCTGTAATGCGGTGACCAGAACTGCACGCAGTACTCCCGCTGTGGCCTAACCAGTGTGTTATACAGTTCAAGCATAACCCACCTGCTCTTATATTCTATGCCTCGGCTATTAAAGGCAAGCATTCCGTATCCCTTCTGAACCAACTTATCCACCTGGCCTGCTACCTTCAGGGATCTGTGGACATGCACTTCCAGGTCCCTTTGTTCTTTTACACTTTTCAGTGTCCTCCCAATTAATGTGTGTTCCCTTTCCTTGTGAGCCCTTCCCAAATGCATTACCTCACACTTCTCTGGATTAAATTCCATTTGCCACTGTTATGCCCACCTGACCAGTTGATTGATATCTTCCTGCAGTCCGCAGTTTTCTTCTTCATTATCAACCGCACAGCCTATTTTTATATCATCTGCAAACTTCTTAATCATTCCCCCTATATTCTTGTCAATGGTGACGCCGTAAGATGTTGATGGCAGGGGATTCGGCAGTGGTTATGCTGTTGAAGGTCGAGTTGGTTGTGCTTTCTCTTGTTTAACTGTGTATGGCATGAAGGAGCACGAGCAAAATAGGAGTCAATGGGAGAACCCTATAGTGGCTGACGATGATTGTTGGAGCTCAGGCCATGCAACCCCAGGAAATCACTTTAACCCCAGGAAACCACATGACTGTTGCCTTTCAGTTGTCAATTGAAGCCTAGATGTTGTCCAAGTCTGTTTATTGGAGGGTTGTGAATGGAGCTGGAGTGAAATAGTTAATGAACAACCCCACTGTTGACCTGATGGAAATAAAATCAGCAGAATATGGTTTGGTTAAGGATACTTTACTGATGAATTCCTGCAGTGATATCCTGGGGCTGTGAGGATTGGCCTCCAAAACCACAATCATCATCATTGTGTCAGGTATGACCGCAGCCACTGTTAAACCCGGTTAGTCCCATTAAACCCTGAAAATGTTGGGACACCTCAGTAGGTCAAGCAGCTTATATGGAGAGAAACACAGTTAACGTTTCAGGTCTGTGACCCTTTGTCAGAACTGGAAAAGTTTGAGAGGTAACCGATTCTTAAGGAAGTGCAGGGGCAGTGAAAGGGGGAGGGGAGAAAAGAACAAAATCATCATAGGCAGTCCCTGGAAGACTTGCTTCCATAGAAACATAGAAAATAGGTGCAGGAATAGGCCATTCAGCCCTTCGAGCCTGCATCACCATTCAATAAGATCATGGCTGATCCTTCACCTCCGTACCTCTTTCCGCTTTCTTTCATACCCCTTGATCCCTTTAGCCGTAAGGGCCATATCTAACTCCCTCTAGAATATACCCAATGAACTGGCATCAACAACTCTCTGCGGCAGGGAATTCCACAGGTTAACAACTCTGAGTGAAGAAGTTTCTCCTCATCTCAGTCCTAAATGGCCTACCCCTTATCCTAAGACTGTGTCGCCTGGTTCTGGACTTCCCCCAACATCGGGAACATTCTTCCCGCATCTAACCTGTCCCGTTCCGTCAGAATCTTACATGTTTCTATGAGATCCCCTCTCATCCTTTTAAACTCCAGTGTATAAAGGCCCAGTTGATCCAGTCTCTCCTCATATGTCAGTCCAGCCACCCCTGGAATCAGTCTGGTGAACCTTCGCTGCACTCCCTCAATAGCAAGAACGTCTTTCCTCAGATTAGGAGACCAAAACTGAACACACTATTCCAGGTGAGGCCTCACCAAGGCCCTGTACAATTGCAGTAAGACCTCCCTGCTCCGATACTCAAATCCCCTAGCTATGAAGGCCAACATACCATTTGCCGCCTTCACCGCCTGCTGAACCTGCATGCCAACTTTCAATGACTGATGAACCGTGACACCCAGGTTTTGTTGCCCCTCCCCTTTTCCTAATCTGCCGCCATTCAGATAATATTCTGCCTTCGTGTTTTTGCCACCAAAGTGGATAACCTCACATTTATCCACATTATACTGCATCTGTCATTCATTTGCCCACTCACCTAACCTGTCCAAGTCACCCTGTAGCCTCTTAGCATCCTCCTCACAGCTCACACCGCCACCTAGTTTAGTGTCATCTGCAAACTTGGAGATATTACACTCTTTCTTCATCCAAATCATTGATGTATATTGTAAAGAGCTGGGGTCCCAGCACTGAGCCCTGCGGCACTCCACTAGTCACTGCCTCCCATTCCGAAAAGGACCCGTTTATCCTGACTCTCTGTTTCCTGTCTGCCAACCAATTCTCAATCCATGCCAGTACATTACCCCCAATACCATGTGTTTTGATTTTGCACACCAATCTCTTATGTGGGACCTTGTCAAAAGTCTTTTGAAAGTCCAAATACACCACATCCACTGGTTCTCCCTTGTCCACTCTACTAGTTACATCCTCAAAAAATTCCAGAAGATTTGTCCAGCATGATTTCCCTTTCACAAACCCATGCTGACTTGGACCGACCCTGTCATTGCTTTCCAAATGCGCTGCTATTTCATCCTTAATAATTGATTCCAACATTTTCCCCGCTACTGATGTCAGGCCAACCGGTTTATAATTACCCGTTTTCTCTCCCTCCCTCCTTTTTTAAAAAGTGGTCGACTATGGCCTGGAGTTCAGCCTCTGAATGTGTGCAGACGCAGGCATCGTCCGTGTACTGTAGATCGACAACAGAGGTTGGGGTGGTCTTGGAGCTAGCCTGGAGACGATGAAGGTTGAACAGGTTCCCACTGGTTCTGTAGTTTAGTTCCTCTCCAGCGGGGAGCTTGTTGAATGTGAGGTGGAGCATGGCAGCGAGGAAGATTGAGAAGAGGGTTGGGGCGATGATGGCAAGGATCATGGCCTGCATGTCGTCGTGGAGCAGGTGGAGGATGGTGACGAACTTTTGGGGGCAACCGAAACTGAGGAGGACGCTCCGTAGACCCTCACAGTAAGGTCGAAGAAGACCATGTATAAGGGCTGGTGCTTTTCCCTGCATTTTTCTTGCAGCTGTCGCGCTGTAAAAATCATGTCCGTTGTGCCCTGTAGGAGCGAAATCCGCACTGTGACTCCGGGAGGCGCTCCTCAGCCAGAGAGAAGACGGTTGAGGAGGACGCTAGCGACGACTTTCCCAGTGGCTGATAAGAGATTCCTCTGTGGTTGCCGCAGTCGGACTTGTCCCCTTTTTTAAAGATAGTCAAAAGGGGAGGTATGTGATGGGGTGGAAGGTAGAAGATATCAAGAGACAAAAGGGATGATGGGCAAAAATGAGATGGTAATGTCACAAGTTAGGAAACAAAAGATGAGTCTTTTGGGGTGTGAATGGCTATCCCAACTTCATTTGTGGGCTGAGGAATATTATGCACGCATTTTATGAGGTTTCTTATTGAAGATGTTGGAAAATTGAATGTATTTTCTCAAAGCTATAGAAGTGGCGCAGGATTAGTTGAAGTACATTTGGTGATGAAATGTATTATAAATAGGAATAATTAGGTGCCTGACCCCTTTTAAGGAATGTTACCGTGAATAAATACAGGTGCAGTAGGCAGCAGTCACTTCAGGTGAAATAGAGGAAATACAGACTGAAAGTGTCTAGATTTTTGTCTTTGTGGGTTGATTAGGTGCATACTGGGGAGCCTTCTGGACACATACAAAGTTTAATCCACATCCCCATTAATTTGCAAGTATTTCAAGCTCCAGGTATTAACTGCTCTTGGTGGAATTTATCCATAAGAGGCACTAATGCTAAAAGTAGCTTTTTCAAACCTTCAGGCCCACACAACGCATCAATTAAATAAATGAAGTAGAATTGAGTTCCCTGGGGTTTGGGCCAGATTGCTAGAGTTGCATATGGTCCATGAACGGTAGTTCGGACAGTGCTGATACAGAATACTGGTTGGCATCCTTAGTGAAAGCTGGAGTGCTGTGTGGCCTGTGATGACCTGGAATTCAAGAAGTACGGAAATTAAACGCACCTTTTTCCACAAGAAAAAAATGTTTTTTTTTTGTTGCTTCAGTCTATTGTTTTGTCTCTTGGTGACTTCTTTGTACTCTAGGTGACTTCTTTGTACTTTAGGAAAAGTGCAGACAAAAATCTTGCCCAGAGACATCAGAAGAATGGAAGAGGGAACTAGGATGATTTTAGTAGTCCATATTGGTCACAAAGCCTAATTGTTGGAGATCACCAGATGATGGTGACAAGTCTTGGAATGCTTCACAGTACACTGTTGGATTAATGGTTTGGTTGTTCAGAATGCCTTCAAAGTGTTTCTGAACAGCCACTTGAAAATACATGACAAGAATTTGAAGTAACTCCCACAATGGATTGAATTGCTCATATCTACGCAGTGAAGCCCTTTCTATTTGAAACTTGCCCCTTTCCCTAAGTTCTCATTTAAAATGTTCTTTCATTCTGCTTCACCTGTATTTGATGTAGAAATAAAACCTGATGCGATATATACCAAAGAAAAGATGATGCAAAAATATCTGAACTGGCACTTCGGGTTGGTTTTCCAAAGCAACCTATTCCTAAGAGTGTATATACTCTCCACCGCTGGAAATAAAGATTCACTGTGGTATTGTAACTAGGTGTTCCATGGCAGTAATATTGCAAGTGCTCATTTCAAACTTAGAAGGCATTTATGAGATTACCACATGGAACAACCGTGTTTGAACATTGTTTGTATTTGACTCGCTTAAATAATGTTTACCTTCATTTTTGGACACACACACACACCACACACCACACACACAACCTCATGTTTTTAGGGACAGGTTACAATGCAATGTCTTCACTCGTCCCCTTTATGGGACTGGGACTGCAGCTACTTTTATGGTGTTGCCTAATTAGCCATGATCAGATAGCAACTGTGTGGACTTAATTACATTGATAATTTCACAGACCTTGCTGCAAAATTGATACATGACAGGGTTATTATTTTTTATTCAAATACTGAGACTGTCAAAAATAGTTTCATTGGAAAATAATATCTGGGGAATTGGTATAAAAATTTTATAGGGAGTTGTGAAGTAGAAACAGTTTGCATGCCGACTTGAATTTGTGAAAGTGATTCTATACAGTAGAAAAAAAAAATGCCAGTAAGTGGAATCCACTTGTAATTAATCAGAGTATTGTAATAAAATAATAATCTGACACATTCTTTATCTGACAGTAATGGTGATCTATCCTTTTGTCATTTGTAAATTGAGGGTTGTTTCTTTCAGCTGTTGAGCATAACCAGTAAATAAAAACATGAGCTCAGACAAAACATATTGCTGATTTGAGCTTTAGTGTACACTACTGTACTCTTTTCCCAGTGTTAGCTGCATTGCAGCTTTTGTATTGCTGTTGTAGTAACAAAGACGACCAGAGGAGGTCACTACATACCGCAAAAGTGGAGTTACAGACAAACTTTTTTTTAAAGCTTTAGTTTTTTTTGCATGTAATTGCAGTTGCTCACATTTTAAAATGAAATTGTAATTTTGATCAGTGGGGGGGAAAAAAAAGAAATCCAGGCAGTGTTTATTTTGTCTTGCATAATTGACTATCTCTTTGGGGTAATCCAAAACCGGCTCGTGCTCTTGGTTGGATGCAACCCTGATTAGCATGTAATCTAAAGCCAGTCAGTGGCCCAGGCCAGATTCCTTCCTGGCCCCTGCTCATGCCACCTGTGACTAGAAAAGTAGATTGGCGCAAATGCAAAATACTACAGATGCTGGAAATCTGGAATAAAAACCGAAAATGCTGGTAATACTCAGCAGGTCAGACAGCAGCTGTGGAAAGAGAAAGAGTTAACGTTTCGGATTCCGACAAAAGGTCATCGACCTGAAATGTTAACTCTGTTTCTCTCTCCACTGATGCTGCCTGATCTGTGTATTTCCAGCATTTTTAGTTTTTATTTAAGGTAGACTTATGTCTTGGTTGGATTCCTTCCTGGCCTCGCCACCTGCTCCAACATGAAAGTACAGAAGGGTGAGAGAGAACAGACAAACAGAGAAAAACAAGAGGACAGCTGCAAATTAAGCAAAAGATGGAAGAGACACAGAGGAACAGAATATGATGAGCAAAATCAGAACAACAGATCTGGAGAGAGAGAAGCAGAAGGGCCAGAGAATGGTAAAACCTAAGAGATGATGAAGAAAAGCAGAACAACACAGAAAAACACAAAGGGAGAGAAATACAAGACAAACGTGAGGGAAGGAGTAAATACACCGAAAGAAGTATGTCGTCCAACTCCAACTCATTGAGAGATGCCACGAGATCCATGTAAGTATGGATGTGTGTAGTCAATTATTCTTGCAATCAAACTTAATAAAAATTATAATTCTTTGCTGTGGATTTGATTACATGACATGGATGTGCCAATTCTTTATCTATGGGCAACTACTGCTGTCAAATAAAAGAACATCCCCTATCTTCGCAGTTAACTTAAATTATTGAAAAGGATTTTCTGGACTTATTTCAAGGCAATTATATCGCCAGAGTCTTGTTTACTAATAAGCTAACCTTACAAGTTAGGAGCCTTCTAAACAAATCAACAAGCTATTTTCTGTGTAGTCAGATATTCTTTTGATACCTGATCCATAACTTGCCCATTCTATTAAAACTATTTTCCTGTTAGTTTATGTTAGTTTAGTTTAGTTTCTCATTGTAACTGACAACCGGTGAAAGTCTCTGCTCAGCATGTCAGGATTTGCATAGAAATGTGAGGGGATGTACCACATTAACATGATAGCATAATTGGAAATTGAAGGTTAAATATTGTTGCCATGAAATGCCTTGCATGGCATTGGTAGCATAACAGTACTTTGTGCTGGTAATGTGGAAAATGGCGACAAAAAGAATGTTTTTAATGGTCAGTTTTCGAACACCAAGAAACGTTTAAAAAGTCACATTACAAAGTAATAATAAAAGGAACAGAATGGCAAGCCGTTAAGGAGTTTAGGAGCAATGACTGAAGGCTTGGGTGAAAAGATGGGCTTTGAGAGGATTTTTAAAGGAGGAGAGAAGTCGAGTGGCAGAGGGATATAGGGAGGGGTTCCAGAGAGCAGTGCCAAAGTGGCTGCAATGAAAGGGGGATGCGGAGGAGCCCAGAGTCTGAAGACAAGGGTGTGAGAAGTTTAAAGTCTGGAAGAGGTTGCTGAGCTATGATAGAGCAAGGTTATAGAGGGATTTAATACTTTGCAGGACAGAAGCCCAGTTTATGGGCCCAAGTTTCGAGCCGCGCCTAGAATGGCGCCCGTTTTTCGCGCAACAAAGTGCGCCTAAAGAAAACCTCCAGATTCTCCACCTCCCTGCAGGTCCTCTGGCCCTCGGTGCGGCGCAGCACAAGCTGTAGGGGGCGGAGCCAGGTCCCTGCGCTGAAAACAGTGCCGGGACCTCTGCACATGTGCGCTACAGTGGGCACGCATGTGCAGTAGCTCCAGGCGCCCAAAACTGTGTGGGAGGGGCCCGAAGCACGCAGCCCCTAGCCCTGGCCGAATGGCCTCACTGGGACTGCGTGAATAAGGCTCCTCCCACGGCCAGCTCCTGCTTCCTCCCGACCTGACCCGACTCCCACTTCCCGCCTCCGGACCTGACTCCTCTCCCTCCGGACCTGACTCCTCTCTTCTCTCTCTTTCCCCCCCCCACCCCGGAACCCGACCGAACGCCACCTAGCTGTAAATCTGGTGCTGGGGACGGGCCCTAACTGAAGTCTCGGGCCCGGCCCGTTCAGCCTCCCTCCTCCTTCTCCTTCTCCTTCCTTCCCCGCCCCCCCCATCTCCTTCCCTTCCCCCCCCCCCAATCTCCTCCTCCCCCCTCCCCAATCTCCTCCCTCCCTCCCCCCCCCCAATCTCCTCCTTCCCCCCCCCCAATCTCCTCCTTCCCCCCCCCCCCCAATTTCCTCCTTCCCCCCCCCCCCCCCCCAATCTCCTCCTTCCCCCCCCCCCCAATCTCCTCCTTCCCCCCCCCCCCAATCTCCTCCTTCCCCCCCCCTCAATCTCCTCCTTCCCCCTCCCCAATCTCTTCCCCCTCCCCAATCTCCTTCCCCCCCCCCAATCTCCTTCCCCCCCCCCAATCTCCTTCCCCCCCCCAATCTCCTTCCCCCCCCCAATCTCCTTCCCCCCCCCAATCTCCTTCCCCTCCCCAATCTCCTTCCCCCCCCCAATCTCCTTCCCTCCCCCCCAATCTCCTTCCCCCCCCCAATCTCCTTCCCCCCCCCAATCTCCTTCCCCCCCCCCCAATCTCCTTCCCCCCCCCCCAATCTCCTTCCCCCCCCAATCTCCTTCCCCCCCCCAATCTCCTTCCCCCCCCCAATCTCCTTCCCCCCCCCAATCTCCTTCCCCCCCCCCCCAATCTCCTTCCCCCCCCCCCCAATCTCCTTCCCCCCCCCCCAATCTCCTTCCCCCCCCCCAATCTCCTTCCCCCCCCCCAATCTCCTTCCCCCCCCCCAATCTCCTTCCCCCCCCCCAATCTCCTTCCCCCCCCCCAATCTCCTTCCCCCCCCCCAATCCCCCCAATCTCCTTCCCCCCCCCCAATCTCCTTCCCCCCCCCAATCTCCTTCCCCCCCCCAATCTCCTTCCCCCCCCCCCAATCTCCTTCCCCCCCCCCCAATCTCCTTCCCCCCCCCCCCAATCTCCTTCCCCCCCCCCCCCAATCTCCTTCCCCCCCCCCCAATCTCCTTCCCCCCCCCCCAATCTCCTTCCCCCCCCCCCAATCTCCTTCCCCCCCCCCCAATCTCCTTCCCCCCCCCCCCAATCTCCTTCCCCCCCCCCCAATCTCCTTCCCCCCCCCCAATCTCCTTCCCCCCCCCCAATCTCCTTCCCCCCCCCCCAATCTCCTTCCCCCCCCCCCAATCTCCTTCCCCCCCCCCCCAATCTCCTTCCCCCCCCCCCAATCTCCTTCCCCCCCCCCCCCAATCTCCTTCCCCCCCCCCCAATCTCCTTCCCCCCCCCCCCAATCTCCTCCCCCCCCCCCCCAATCTCCTTTATCCCCTTCTCCCCCCATCTACCCCCCTCCTCCCCCTCCCCTCGCTGTCAGAAACACAGACACTGTCAGAGAATGAGAGACACACACAGACAGACCGCGAGGTAGAGACACACTGGGGGTGGGGGGGGCATCCCAGCATGCTGTTGGAGGGCTCCAGGTGCTGCAGTCGGTAAGTAGAAAATTTTTTATTTATTGATTTAAAAAAAAATTATTTCTTATAAATTTTTTTGATTGATTTATTGGTTGATTTATTGATGTATTTATCATTTATTATTGATGATGGCTCTTTATTTGTAAAACTGAAGTGTTTAATGTTTGTAAACTTCCCTTTAAACCTCCCCCCCCCCCCCCCCCCCCCCCATTCCCTACGCCTGATTTGTAACCTATGCCTGATTTTCTAAAGTGTAGACAAGGTTTTTTTCGAGCGTACAAAAATCTTCACATACTCCATTCTAAGTTAGTTTGGAATATGTTTTCACTGACGAAACTTTGAAAACAGGCATAAGTGGCTGGACACGCCCCCTTTTTGAAAAAAAATTCTGTTCCAAAGTGAAACTGTTCTAACTGACTAGAACTGGAGCAAACTAAATGACGAGAATTCCGATTTCTAAGATACTCCGTAAAAAATCAGGAGCAAATCATGTGGAAACTTTAGGCCTAAGTCTTTAACAGCGGGCCTAATGGATAAGCAGAACTTGTGGGCAGGATGGACCCTGGTGTGTGCTAAAATGATGGGTTGGTCTTCCTGACGTTCACTGAAGTAAGTTGTGACTCATTGTCTGACCTCAAGACATAATCAGATTGTGGCAGCATAAAGCTGTGTTGGCATTCAGATGATGTCAGCGTTAAGCAGCATATAGATAAAATAAGGGGGCACCAGTTGATCTTTTGGGAGACTAGGTTGGTAGTATGGGGAAGGGAAGAAAAGCTGTTGCTGGCGGTGTACTAGCTGTGTCTGATTAGGTAGAAGTGGAACTATGTATGAGCAGCCCCTTGGAGCTGAATTGTGGAGGAGGGCAACATGATCAACAGTGGAAAATGCTGCAGGAAGATCAAGGAGGGGTCATAGAAACATAGACCATAGGTGCAGGAGTAGGCCATTCAGCCCTTCGAGCCTGCACGACCATTCAATATGATCATGGCTCATCGTGCAACTTCAGTACCCCATTCCTGATTTCTCTCCATTTCCTTTTAGCCGTAAGGGCCACATCTAACTCCCTTTTGAATATATCCAAAGAACTGGCCTCAACAGCTTTCTGTGGTAGAGAATTCCACAGGCTCACAATTCTGAATGAAGAAGTTTCTCCTCATCTCGGTCCTAAATGGCTTACCCCTTATCCTTAGACTGTGACCCCTGGTTCTGGACTTCCCCAACATCGGGAACATTCTTCCTGCATCTAACCTGTCCGATACTGTCAATTTTATGTTTCTATGAGATCCCCTCTCATTCTTCTAAATTCCAGTGAATATGAGCCGAGTTGATCCAGTCTTTCTTCATATGTCAGTCCTGCCATTCCGGGAATCAGTCTGGTGAACCTTCACTGCACTCCCTCAACAGCAAGAATGTCCTTCCTCAGATTAGGAGACCAAAACTGTAGCCAATATTCAAGGTGTGGCCTCACCAAGGCCCTGTACAACTGCAGTAAGACCTCCCTGCTCCTATACTCAAAACCCCTCGCTATGAAGGCCAACATGCCATTTGCCGCCTTCACCGCCTGCTGTACCTGCATGCCAACTTTCAGGGCCCAAGTTTTGGGACGCGCCTAAAACGGCGCAGCCCGGACCTGGACGCCCGTTTTTCACGCCAGAAAGTGCGCCTAAAAAAAACGTCCCTATTCTCCGGCTCCCTGCAGGTCTTCTGCAGCCGGGTGCAGCGCAGCACGAGCTGTTGGGGGCGGAGCCAGGTCCCTGTGCTGAAAACAGTGCCGGGACCTCTGCACATGCGCGCTACAGTGGGAGCGCATGTGCAGTAGCTCCAGGCGCCCAAAACTGTGTAGGGAGGGGCCTGAAGCACGCAGCCCCAAGCCCTGGCCAATTGGCCTCACTGGGGCTGCATGAATAAGGCTCCTGCCATGCCCAGCTCCTGCTTCCTCCGGACCGGACACTCTCTCTCTCTCTCTCTCTCTCTCTCTCTCTCTCTCTCTCTCTCCCCCCTTCGGACCTCCGCGACTCTCTCTCAACTCCCCCCCCCCCCCCCCCCCCCCAGACCCAACGCCACCTACCTGTAAATCTAGCCCAAGGTCTTGGGCCCGGCCGTTCAGCCTCCTTCTCTCCTTCCCTCCCTCCATCCTCTCCTCTCCTCCCTCCCTTCCTCGCTTCTCTCCCTCCCTCCCTCCCTCTCTCCTTCCCTCCCTCCCTCCCTCCCTCTCTCCTTCCCTCCCTCCCTACATCCTCTCTCCTTCTCCCCCTTCTCCCTCTCCCCCTCCCCCCCCCTTCTCCCTCACTCCCCCCCCCCCCCCTCCCTTCTCCCTCTCCCCCCCTTCTCCTTCCACCACCTAGCGCCCCCCCACCACCTCGCGGTCAGAAACACAGGCACTGACAGAGTGTGAGAGACACACACACAGACAAGAGAGATAGAGACACTGACAGAGGTACACTGGGGGGACCGTCCCAGCACGCTGTTGGAGGACTCCCGGTGCTGCAGTCGGTAAGTAGAAAATGTTTTGTTTGTTTTTAAATTTTTTTTATTTTTTATTAATTTTTTTGGATTGATTTATTGGTTGATTTATTGATGTATTTATCATTTATTATTGATGATGGCTCTTTATTTGTAAAACTGAAGTGTTTAATGTTTGTAAACTTCCCTTTTAAACCCCCCCCCTCCCCCATTCCCTACGCCTGATTTTCTAAAGTGTAGACAAGATTTTTTCGAGCATACAAAAATCTTCACTTACTCCATTCTAAGTTAGTTTGGAGTAAGTTTTCACTGCCGAAACTTTGAAAACAGGCGTAAGTGGCCGGACACGCCCCCTTTTGAAAAAAATTCTGTTCCAAAGTGAAATTGTTCTAACTGACTAGAACTGGAGCAAACTAAATGCCGAGAATTTGAATTTCTAAGATACTCCGTTCTACACCAGTTGCTCCAAAAAATCGGGAGCAACTGAGGCTGAAACTTGGGCCCTCAATGACTAACGTACCATGACACCCAGGACTCGTTACACCTCCCCTTTTCCTAATCTGTCACCATTCAGATAATATTCTGCCTCCGTTTTTGCCACCAAAGTGGATAACCTTACATTTATCTACATTATACTGCATCTGCCATGCATTTGCTCACTCACCTAACCTGTCCAAGTTACCCTGCAGCCTCTTAGCATCCTCCTCAAAGCTCACACTGCCACCCAGCTTAGTGTCATCGGCAAACTTGAAGATATTACATTCAATTCCTTTATCCAAATCATTAATGTATATTGTAAATAGCTGGGTGCCCAGCACTGAACCTTGTGGTACCCTACCAGTCACTGCCTGCCATTCTGAAAAGGACCCGTTTATTCCTACTCTTTGCTTCCTGTCTGCCAACCAATTCTCTGTCCATGTCAATACATTACCCCCAATACCATGTGCTCTAATTTTGCACGACCGTCATAGAAAGATGTCATTCGTGACTTCTGCCAGTCTGGAGGGATTTAAGCAGGGAGTTTTGGGAGGGAGGCATGGAGCTGGGAGGCATACTGGGATTTAAGGGGTACTGGCTGTGTGTATACAAAATTGGCTAAGGGACAGAAAGCAGAGAACGGTTGTTTTTTTAGACTGGAGGAAAGTATGCAGTGGTTTCCCCCAGTTAAATAAATAAATGGTATCCCCCAGTTAAATATATAAATAACACTAGAGTAAGAAATAGTACGGTATTTAGAGTCAGACTAAGAGAATATAAGGTCTAAGATAGGTTTACAGTGCAGGTGTGTAAATGCACGAAGTGTGGTAAATAGGATTGATAAGCTACTGACGCAAATAGATACATGGGGATATGATGATGTGGCAGTAACAGACACCTGGCTCAAAAAAGGGCAGGATTGGGTGCTAAATATTCCTGGATATAAGGTGTTCAGGAAAGATAAGAAAGGAGGTGGGGTGGCAGTATTAATTAAGGAGAATATTAGTGCTGGAGAGAGGGAGGATGTCCTGGAGAGGTCAAGGTCAGAATCTATTTGGTTAGAGTTGAGAAACATTAGAGGTACCATTACACTACTAGGTGTATTCTATAGGCCGCCAACTAGTGGGAAGGATATAGAGCAAATTTGCAGGGAAATTAGAGGTGCAAGAACTATAAAGTAATGATAATGGAGGACTTCATCTATCCTAATATAGACTGGGAATAGTAATAGTGTAAAGGGCAGAGAGGGGGAAGAATTTCTGAAGTGTGTTCAGGAGAACTTTCTTGATCAGAACAGTTCTGGCACAATGAGGAAGAGGAAGCATTGCTGGATCTGGTTTAGGAGAATGAGATAGGTCAAGTGGTGCAAGTGTCATTAGGGGAACATTTAGGGAATAGTGATCACAGTATCATAAGGTTTAGACAGGGAGCAATCTAGAGCAAAAATACTTAATTGGAGGAAAGCCAATTTCAGTGGGTTGAGAATGGATCTGGCCCAGGTAAATTGTAATCAAATATTGGCAGGCAAAACTGTAATCCAACAATGGGCTGATTTTAAAGAGGAGATGGTTCGGATATTGTTGAGATACATTCCCACGAGGGGGAAAGGTAGGGCAACCAAAGCCAGAGCTCCCTGGATGATGAAAGAGATGGAGAGTAAGGTGAAGCAGAAAAAGAGGGCATGTTACAGATGTCAGGTTGAGAATACCAGGTTGAATAGAGAAAGCCCAGAAGGGAAGTGAAAAAGGAAATAAGGTCAAAAAGAAAGTATGAGAACAGATTGGAAGCCAACATAAAAGAGACAAATTAGTGATTTCTAATGGTTTCATCTGTGAAGACTGCACAGCACACCCTGTGAAGGAGCAGGTTATCACTGACAGCAACTTCCGGATTTCTGCATTTTAACTGCGCATCTGCGGCTGCCAGATGTTGCTGTCAGTTTCATCACAGTAATAAAGGCGAGCGTTGACAGTCTCACCGTTATTACGACCGCAAATTCCAGGCCATAAACTTTCAAAAGAGAATTGGGTGCATTCTTCAAAAAGAATCATTTACAGGGCTATGGGGAAAGAGCAGGGGGGTGGGACTAATTGGATAGCTCTTTGAAAGAGCTGGTATAGGCACAATGGGCGAAATGGCATCCTTTTGACGAGGAACTTTAGGAAGGAAGGGGAGATTAGAAAATGATGAAAAATAAGACAGATCGGTTGAAAGGGAAGAGAGTTAATAAGAATGGATTTGAAGGGGCAGGTATGGTGCCTGAGAGAGGGAAACTCGTAACGGTTTCAACTAACAGAGGCCAGGAGTGATGTAAGTGATCGGGAGTTAAGTGGGGAGGAATCCAGAGAGCAGGTGGTCAGTTTCATGCAAGAGTCGATTTCAGAGAGAACAATGTTCCTTGTGTGAAAATATCATTATAATCATTTAAACTGAGATGGGGCTCCCCAGACCTAGAAATGTGAAGATGCCTTCTTGGCAACTTAAATTTATTTTTGGCACACTCGAAAGACACTATCCACGCTGGTGAAGTGGAATTCTAATGCCGTTCTGGCCCCAATAATACTTAACAATTTTAAAGTCAAAGCCATTAAATATCAGAATTAATTTTTAAAGGTTTCATGTTGTTACCAAGTGATTAATGCTAATCACAGGCTAGTAGTGGCATTCATGGTAGTGGATCAAAGGTGGCATTTGATTTTGTCCTTTTGGACAAATTATCATTATGCTGGTAGTTTTGATATAAATCAGAATTTGCAAAATGAGAGGGGGATGATTTCAAAGTCAAATTTTACTTGAGATTACATTTCCTTTACTCCACCGAAGATTTGATTTTAAAATAAATCTGCATTAAAACACTCTGCTTATCAAATATAATAAGCAGTTGGTCTATGGAATTTTACAACAAAATCTGTAGAAATTATCCTAATTATCAAAAATCTTTAAACCTACATTTTAAAACCTAGATGGTTTGTTGCCTCCCAGGTGCCACAGTCAATGTCACTGAGTGACTGCAGGACATTGAGGGGGGGAGGGTGAACAACCAGAGGTCGTGGTCCATATCTGTACTGATGACATAGGTAGAAAGAGGGATGAGGTCCTGCAGGCAGATTTTAGGGAGCAAGAAAAGAGATTAATAAGCAGGACCTCAAAGGTAGTAATCTCCAGATTACACCCGGTGTCACGCACAAGTGAATACAGAAATAGGAGGATAGAGCAGGTGAATGCGTGGCTAGAGAGATGGTACAGGAGGGAGGGTTTTAGATTCCTGAGGCATTGGGACCTGTTCTGGGGGAGTTGGAACCTGTAGAAGCTGGACGGGTTGCATCTTAACAGGGCTGGGACCAATATACTTGTGGGGAGGTTTGCTAGTGCTATTGGGGAGGGTTTAAACTAGCTTGGCAAGGGGATGGGAACCTGAGCATAGAATCAGAAGGGAGAGAATGCAAGCTGAAAATGGAAGGCATTAAATTAATAAGTGAGTTTGGAAAGCGGAGGAAACAAAGGCTAGAAAATAGACAGCAAAGGCACTTGGCAGTGCTTAATGGTATGTACTTCAGTGCAAGGAGTCTAGTAAATAAGGCAGATGAGCGGAGGGCACGGATATGTGGAAGCATGATATTGCAGCTATTACTGAAAGAAGGGCAGGAATGGCAGCTCAACATTCCTGGTTACAGGCTTTTCAGATGAGATAAGGGGATAAAAAAGGAAGGGGGCTCGCAATATTGGTTAAGGAAACAATTCTTGTTGTGAAGAGGGATGATATGTTCGAAGCATCATCAAATGAGGCCATATAGGTTGAATTGAAGAACAAAAAAGGGGCAATCACACTGCTGGGAATGTACTACAGCCCCCCCCCCCCCCCCCCCCCAAATAGTCAGAGGGGGATAGAAGAGCAAATATGTAGGCAAATTTCTGAAGTGCAAAAACAATAGAGCAGTAATACGGGATTTCCACTACCCTAATATTAACTGGGATTAAATCGGTGTAAAGAGTATTGAGGGCACATAATTCATAAAATGCATTCAGAAGAATTTTTTTTAGCCAGTATGTTGCAAACCCAGCGAGAGAGGGGACGCTTCTGGACTTAGTCTTAGGGGATGAAGCTGGGCTGGTGGAAAGGGTATCCGTGGCAGAGCGTTTTGGTTGTAGTGATCACAATTCAGTTAGATTTAGCGTAGTTATGGAAAAGGACAAGGATAGACCACAAGTCAAAGTTTTCAATTGGGTAAAGGCCAATTTTACTGAACTGAAATGTGATTTTAGCAAAAGTGGATGAGAGAGCATGAAAAAATATTGGCAAGTATCAATAAGGAAAACCCAAATATGTTTTATTAATACAAAAAGAGCAAAAGGATAACCAAGGAAAGAATAGGGCCTCTTGGAGACCAAAAAGCTAAGATGTGGGTATAGTTCTTAATAAATAATTTACGTCTGTCTTCACAAGAGAGGCACGATTCAGACATTGTAGTTGTGTAGGAGTGTGAAATAGTAAATGAGATAGACATGGATTAATCGAGAACAGTCAGCATGGAATAGGTCGTGTCTGTGACTAACTTGATTGAATTTTTTGAAGAGGTAATAAGGAGGGTCGATGAGGGTAGTGCATTTGATCTAGTCTACATGGATTTTGGCAAGATCCCACATGGTAGACTGGTCAAAAAAGTAAATGCCCATGGGATCCAAGAGAAAGTGGGAAGTTGGATCCAAAATTGAATCTGGCAGGAAGCAAGGAGTAATAGTCAACGGGTGCTTTTGTGACTGGAGGGCTGTTTCCAGCGAGGTTCTGCAGTGCTCAGTACTAGGTCCCTTGCTTTTTGTGGTATATATCAATGATTTCGACATCAATGTCGAGGGGCATGATTAAGAAGTTTGCAGATATAAAAATTGGCCGTGTGGTTGATAATGAGGAAACAAGCTGTGGACTGCAGGAAGATACCAATGGACAGAAAAGTGGCAAATTGAGGAGGGCTAATCAGGCAAGGGAATACACCATAATTGGAAGGAATGTGAGTGGGGTCTAGATAGAGTATATAGGAAGGACCATTTTCCCTTAGCAGAGAGGCCAATAACCAGGGGGCATAGATTTAAAGTAATTGGTAGAAGGATTAGAGGGGAGTTGAGAACTGTTTTCACCCAGAGCGTGTCTGGAGCTCATTACCTGAAGGGGTGGTCGAGGCAGAAACCCTCACCACATTTAAAAAGTACTTGGATTTGCACTTGAAGTTCCGTAACCTACAAGGCTATGGGAGATTAGGTAGGATAGCTCTTTTTCAGTCGGCAGATATGATGGGCGGAATTGCCTCCTCCTGTGCTGTAAATTTCTATGATTCTATAATGAGGCTGCAATATTGAGTGGTTTTGGATTGAACTGTGGATGAAGATTATAAAGGGAGGAGCTCAACCAATATGGTTATTTCTGTTGACTTTTGTTTTAAACTGACTTGATAAAGCAGCCAAATTTAAAACCAACCCATTTTCAAATTACCTGCTTTCTTTTCATTAGTGAGTAACACGCGGCTCTGTGTAGTTGCAATACTTTTGCAATTAAGAATCTTTTTCTGAGTAAGAATTTTTTTTGATGAGGCAAATTTGCACCTGTGCTGTTACTTTGAATTTTTCCCTCTTAATGGAATTGGCTAGAAATTGAAAGGGTTTGCATTAGGTAGTTAATTCAATGCATCGCAGCACATGAATACATTTGTGAAACACACTATAAATTATTTGCAAATCTTTTTCAGGACATCCTGACCTGAAGTGTATGGAAGTTTGAAGGTATAACTCAATAATTACTTTCTGATTGGTAAAATCAGCTTAAGATGTAAGTTACATCAACTGAGACCCTCAATATTTGCTCATCTTAGGACGTTAAGTATATACATTGTAGAAAATTCAAAGAGAACCTTTATGTTTTGTAGCTTGATGATGGAATTGAACATTATGGTTCAAGCTTCACTGTAGAGCTCCAGTGACACAGGTCAACATTAAAAAAAGTTATTTTCCTCTACCCAAAATTTAATTTTTTCTTCATTTTAATGACCTGAATATTTTACTTTTGCAATGTATGCAAATATGTGTGTGCCTGAGTCTGTCTGTTTTGGGGAAGAGAAGAAAGATGACCTACTGTAGCCTATGATGGTTATTTCAATTTATTAATTATTGAATAAAATTACTATGAATAACAATTGTAGTGTTTTGGGAACATTTTTAATTTAGCATGAACTGAAGTACACAGTTGCTTGTACCCTGTGTTTGTTTTCCATTATACATCCTTCATTGGGAGAGCTCAAATTCAACATCCCTTTGCTATCTATCTTGGGGTCGAATTGGGATCCTTGGGCCGTGTGACTTCAAGATGAGACTCATTATGGCTTTACAAAAAAAAGAGGAAGCTTTCGGGAAACCTCAGCAAATTTATGCTGGATGTAGTTATGATCATTGGTGGTGGCATTCCTATCACAAGACTTGGGTTCCGGTATGAGTGATCAAACATCTGGCATGCCATGAGGTTTTGTAGTTTGGAGATGAAGGCTCCATGTGAGTTGAAAGTGCTTAATGCTGGTGCACAAAATCTAAATGTATTTTCTTTGCCAGCAGACATTTCTAACCTTTAATGAGGAAAAAATTCAAATGAGAAAAAAGATTAAGAAAGCTGGTGGCAGTCTCATTCTAAAAGTGGTCACAAAAGCTGGTTCTTGGATCTTGTTTCCTGCTTGGAGACTCATCTGCTGTGCACTTGTCTGCATTGGGCTATAAGAGGAGAAACTTCTTCACTCAGAGAATTGTGAACCTGTGGAACTCTCTACCACAGAAAGTTGTTGAGGCCAGTTCGTTAGATATATTCAAAAGGGAGTTAGATGTGGCCCTTATGGCTAAAGGGATCAAGGGGTACGGAGCGAAAGCAGGAATGGGGTACTGAAATTGCATGATCAGCTATGATCATATTGAATGGTGGTGCATGCTCGAAGGGCCGAATGGCCTACTCCTGCACCTATTTTCTATGTTTCTGTGATAGTTTTCTCCTCTCTCCAAGCTTTCCAGAAGTTATAAAAGCATTACAACGTTGGCAGAGCTGCCTATGCATTCATTAATGCACAAGAAATGTCATTCACATACCTTTTCAGTGTGATATTTGTCATTTAAAATTCTCCATTCTTTTGCTTTCTGGGATATAGGATTTCTTCTTTCTGTCAATCAACCTATCATACACCTGTGTTATGTTCTTGAATCATATTAAGATGTTTGAATCAGATGTTTGCATTTAACTAGTTGAATAAAATTATTTAAATGTAAATTGAAATAAATAAATTGATATGGTTTTGTCAGTTGGAAAAAAATTTAAGATACATGGGAATGTTGTCTTTTGATTTTTGACACTTCAATGTGTGGCACTAAGGTCGTTGGTCAGTATGCCATCTTGCTTGGAAATAGTAAAAGATGATGAGACCAATCAGAAGTAGTGATTAGAAGCTGACAATCTTGTGTTTTAAAGCCTGAGTATTGTAGGAGGAAGGAGAGGCTGAGGGATTCCACAGACCTGATGGGGATAAAATTTGATAGTCAACAATGATGCAGCAGAATGAAGGGGGTTCCTTATCAAGGTGGACAGCATTGGACTTGGAGAAGAAAAGTGAGGCAAAAGAGGTCAGCGGTAGGAGACGTACTTTCCACCAGGACCAAGAGAGGTGGAAAGGAGGACCTATTTAATGACATTCGTTATGTCAAGAATTATAAGGTGGTACAAGTTTAGCGTCTGAATGTTCCGGAATCTGGACACTGGGCCGATCCATGGCAGGGTTGTCCGGAAAATGTTCCGAAATCCGGACCTGCCGCCGACTGAGCTCCTCACGCATGGCGGGCCCGACTGAGCTCCTCCCCCTCGGCAGGCCCGACTGAGCTCCTCCCGCTCTGGGCCGGACCCCTCCCCTCTTACCTTTGCCCCCGCCCCCCCCCCCCTTACCTCGGCCAAGGCTTTTCCAGATTTGGGACGTCGGAAAGATGTTCCGAAATCTGGAACGGCCTCAGTCCCAAGGTTTCCGGATTTCGGACACTCTACCTGTAGTGTATTCTGAGAACTACAAGTTTCTTTCTGCCTGAAGAGCATGATTATTATAGATTGTGTTGAGCTCCAACTTTGAAACATGTTCTAACTGATCTTCGCAGATTAGACCATTTCTTCTAAACTTTTTGTAGCTTTTGTGAAATTACAAAACTGGGCTTATGCTTCTAAGTACAGAACATTATTTGATACATGAGAAGTGATAATAAGGTCATTGTTTTCCTGATCAGAATCTCTGGATGTGTTGTATGTCAAAACACAAGCAAAGTTGAGTCGGAGTTGACTCAAAACCGAGCTGGATGCAACTAACTTTTGTGATCATCATTTCGCTGTTTAAAATGGAACATTTTCCCATTCTAACGCTGGGTGTCTGAAAGCAGCAATTCTCTGTCCGGCTATTACCAGTTGAAGAGCAAAGCAACATTATGCCGTAACCCCAGCCTCCAATTCATGCCATGGTGCAACTGTGTTACTTTCTCCCCCCCCCCCCCCCCCCTCCTATTTCCAACACATTTCTGGTAATCCTATGCACACGCGCAACTGATTTGAGACTTAACAACTTTGTTTCACATAGGGACCTTAGAGCAGGATCATAGTCGACGTTTTTATTGAGGCGTACGAAAGCATGGGCCTTATGCTAAACATCTGTAAAACAAAGGTCCTCCACCAGCCTGTCCTTGCCGCACAGCACTGCCCCCCGAGTCTACAAGATCCACGGCACGGCCCTGGACAACGTGGACCATTTCCTATACCTCGGGAGCCTCTTATTAACAGGAGCAGGCATTGACGACGAGATTCAACGCCGCCTCCAATGCAGCCTTCGGACGCCTGAAGAAAAGTGTGTTTGAAGACCAGACCCTCAAAACTGCCACCAAGCTTATGGTCTACAGGGCTGTAGTAATACCCGCCCTCCTGTATGGCTCAGAAACATGGACCGTGTACAGCAGACACCTCAAGTCACTGGAGACATACCACCAACGATGTCGCCACAAGATCCTACAAATCCCCTGGGTGGACAGATGCACCAACATCAGCGTCTTCGGCCAGGCCAACATCCCCAGCATTGAAGCACTGACCACACTTGATCAGCTCCGCTGGGCAGGCTACATTGTTCGCATGGCTGACACAAGACTCCCAAAGCAAGTGCTCTACTCGGAACTCCTTCACGGCAAGCGAGCCCCAGGTGGGCAGAGGAAACGTTTCAAGGACACGCTGAAAGCCTCCCTGATAAAGTGCAACATCCCCACCAACACCTGGGAGCCTCTGGCCAAAGACCGCCCTAAGTGGAGGAAGAGCATCCGGGAGGGCGCTGAGCACCTAGAGTCTCATCGCCGAGAGCATGCAGAAAACAAGCGCAGGCAGCGGAAAAAGCGTGCAGCAAACCAATCCCACCCACCCCTTCCCTCAACGATTATCTGCCCCACCTGTGACAGAGTCTGTGGTTCTCGAATTGGACTGTTCAGCCTCCCAGGAACTCGTGTTAAAAGTGGAAGCAAGTCCTCCTCGATTCTGAGGGACTGCCTATGATGATGATGATGATGAGAGCAGGATGCAAAGATTTCAGTTTTGAATGGATTCAAAATCAATCTTCAAATGTGAAATTATACTGTGCTTAATCCACTGACGCACACACTTCTGAACCATCTTTAAAAACTTAGCATTTGAATTATTCAGTGGAGAACTGATGTTTTGAAATTATCAGGAACGTCTATGGGCTCAAGTTTCGGCCTGAGTTGCTCCTATTTTTTTGGAGCAGCTAGTTTAGAATGAAGCATCTTAGAAATTCTTGGCATTTAGTTTGCTCCAGTTCTAGTGAGTTAAAATAGTTTCATTTTAGAACAGATGGTTTTTTTCAAAAGGGGGCATGTCCAGCCACTTACACCTGTTTTGTAAGTTTAGGCAGCGAAAACTTACTTCAAACTTAACTTAAAATGGAGTAGATTTTTGTACGCTCAGAAAAACCTTGCCTACACTTTATGGCCCCAAGTTTCGACATGATTTGCTCCTGATTTTTAGGAGCAACTGGTGTAGAACGGAGTATCTTAGAAATCGGAATTCTCGACATTTAGTTTGCTCCAGTTCGAGTCAGTTAGAACAGTTTCACTTTGGAACAGCATTTCTTTTTTCAAAAGGGGGCGTGTCCGGCCACTTACGCCTGTTTTCAAAGTTTCGTCAGTGAAAACTTACTCCAAACTAACTTAGAATGGAGTAAGTGAAGATTTTTGTACGCTCAAAAACATTATCTATACTTTAGAAAATCAGGCGTAGGTTACAAATTAGGCGTAGGGAAAGAGGTGAGGGGGGGGGAAGGGAAGTCATTAAATTCTGCAATCAATCCTTAGTTATACTTATACAAATATTATACAAATAAATCAAACCTGAATAAAAATGTATAAGCAAAGAAAATATTAAATAAACCATCTTCCTACCTGTGTGAAACAGCAGCAGCATTCGAGCTGCTGTGCTTCAGGCAGGCCTTTCATGTTGGAGACAGGCAGGGGTGTGGCGTCAGTGTCTCGACGGCAGCGGTAGGTGGGAAGCAGCCTTCGAGCTGAGCTGCGGTGCTTGAGGCAGGCCTTCATTCCCCGCGAAGATGCAGCACCCGGACGGACTTGAGGCCATTCGGCCATGGGATTGCAGCGGCGTCAGTGGCTGGTCGGGAGTCGAAGAATGAACACAGGACACACGCAGTTGATTAAGATTCTTTAGGCCGTTCGGCCACGCTTATGAGGCGGCGTCAGTGGGTCCAGGAAACAAATCTTCACTTTTTCTGCAGTCCTTTTAAAAATGGGCGAGTGCCAATGTTTGTTTGAGACTGCGCATGCGCGCATGCTCCAATGCGCACGCGCAGGGTTGCCGGCACCACGAAGGCTAATTTAAATTGTACCCGCCCCCTGCTACTTAGAAAATCGGCGCGAGTGTTAGGCTCCGCCCCCTGCTGCGAAGAGCGCAGACATCGAGCTCCAAGGAGCTCGAGAATATCGGACTCTTTTTTTTTTTTAAGCGCAGTTTTCGGCGCGAGAAACAGGTGCCCAGCTCGGAGGTGCGCCGTTTTCGCCACGGGATGAAACTTGAGGCCAATAAATTAGGCGTAGGGAACAAGAGATTGGGGGTGGGGGGGGAAGGGAAGTTTACAAGCATTAAACACCACTTTTACAAATAAAGAGCCATTATCAATAATAAATGATAAATAAATCAACCAATAAATCAATCAAATAAAAAATTAAGTTTCTACTCACCTACTGCAGCACCGGGAGCCCTGCAACAGCGTGCTGGGATGGGCTCCCCCAGGAGATGCTGGTCAGGTGGGTCCCGTCGCCGCCCAGGACTTCGGGCGGGCCCCGCACTCAGCAGATGATCGCCGCCCAGGACTGTTTGAGTTCTCAACTCTGCATTCTGTGTAGCTGGAATCTAGGGCTACTGGCTCCACAAGTTCCTTAGTCAGACACTCATTGACCTCTTTCACAATTTCTCGGGAGGCTTCTACAACTGTGCTCATGCTCCCTTCTGAGGAACCCTGACAAAAATTCAAGGAATCTTTGAGACAATTGTGGGTGATGTCTGAAGACTGAAAGCCAGAATCAGGAAATTTTTGCAATGAACAAGAGTATCTTGTCTGGAAGGGGGGATTCGGTGGCTATTTAAGAGAAAGGACTGTGTTGTGTATTCAGAAGGATGTTGTGGGAGAGTGGGTTCTTTTGTGTCAGAGTGCAGTACTACATTCGGTCTCTGGGTCATGGACATTTGCCACTCCTGGAGGCTCTGAATCTGGTTCCATAAAACTTTACAGCTTCATCAGGCACCCAGAAGTTGCCGGGCGGCAGACATCGGGCGGGGCCCACCCCCAGCGAGAGGCCGGGCGGGCGGGCCCCGCTGCCAACAACGTCACTTCGGGCTGGGCCCGCACTCAGGTGATGCTGGGCCGCCGCCGAGGACTTCGGGCGGGGCCCGCCCCCAACGAGATGCCGGGCGGGTGGAGCCTGCCGCTGTCAATGCCACTTTGGGCAGCGCGCCCCCAGCGAGATGCCGGACGGGAGGGCCCCGCCGCAGCCGACACCGCTTCGGGCGGGGCCCGCACCCAGATGCTGGGCCACTGCCGAGGACTTGGGTGGGGCCCACCCCCAGCGAGATGCTGGGCGGACGGGCGCCCCCCCCCCCCCCCGGCCGAATAGGTAAGGGCTGTCAGCCCACTCGGCCTGGGATAGAGGTGACGTCCCTTCAGCCATGGATAGGGTCGTCGCCCGGAGACAGGACATGCTGGGAGGGCCAGGAGCTACTGCGCACGCGCGTAGCTGCCGGCACTGTTTTTGGCGCAGGGCTGTTGCTCCACCTCCAGCAGCTCCTGCCGAGCTGGAAATGGGCCTACAGATATCGGAGAATCGCGAGGTAAGTATTTGGCGCTTTTTCAGTTCTACAAATTAGGCGGGCCTCTCCAATGTGCGCCGTTCTAGCGGGGGTCAGAAATTTGAGCCAAATAAGAGGGTTGAGCATATTTGTACAGCTGTGAATACAAATGTAGTAATCCATAACCAGTGAATGGGACAGATTAAAATAAAATGGAAAATTATTTTATTTCGTGTTCTGTTTTGTGTTTCTTGTCTAAAGTTTTGAAGGTTGTGTATTGGAAGAGGTACTGTTTAGGGAAATGTTGGTGTTTATTGTGCAAGAATGGAAACTATTTTAATTAAAGACTAAATTTGGTATAAACTTGAATAGTAACTTAGGTTCCATACTATAGGTTTCATGTGAAAGTAGTGTGTTGAGTAATGTTATTGCACTAGCAGATCAAAAAGCAAGTAAACTATTAAAATTATTGTCTGGAAGTTAGCTATTGCGCTGGTTTGTGTTCTCATTGTGTATCTGTATACAAACTCATACCTATTTATTTCCTCCCTTTCGTGTCTCAAAATCACAGTACCTGTAATTAAATCTTCCAGATATTATGCAGGAATCCAATTGATAGGCTAAATCTAACATTTTTTTCAAAAAAAATGCACTCATCTGATGTGGTTTATCAGTATTTGCATTACATATTTCCTAAACAAAAATTCTACTTTAGTGTCTTAATTGTAGGGCCTTCAAAAGAAAAGTGGAATTTGGAATCAAAACTAAGTGTATTGTTTCAGTCTAATTGATTCCCAACAGGAATGTTTATTTTCAGTAATGAAAGATTAAATTCTTTTGATGAACCACGAAATATATGTGGCATTATAATTTATGTCACTAATTGGATAGGAACTATTCTGCAGATACTATATATTTAAAAATGATACCCTTAGAAAGAAAGCACTGAATGTATATATAAATATTATATGTAGATGAAGAGGATGGGCCCAAGGATAGTTCCTGGATTACTCCAGAGGTAATGGTACTGGGGTGGGATGAGAAACCTTTGCTGTAAATGCTTTGGATATGATCAGATAGGTAAGAGTGGAATCAAGTTACTGCACTGGACAGTGAAGGAGAAGCATTGGAGGAAGATGGTATGGTAGAACATGTCAAAATAAGTAGAGGGGTTGAGGAGGGATAATGCACCACAGTCACTTCCTCGAAGGATGTCATTTGCAACTTTGATTTAGGACTGTTTTGGTGCTTTAGCAGGGGTGGAAAGCTGATTAAGGAGGTTCGAACATGGAGTTGTGGGAAAGATAAGCACTGATTTGGGAATGATGACCTGCTTGACGACTTTGGAAAGGAAAGAGAAGTTTGAGATGGAACAGTAGTTTTCAAGGACAGAGGTGTTTAGGGTGGGAATTTTAAGCAGGGAGATGAAGGTAGTTTTGAAAGGAAAGGAAACATTTAAATGCCAACTCACATGGGGTACTGGAACTGAAATTGAGTGGCTTGTAGTTTAGTGAGAATAGGGTCAAGGGAACAGGAGGTGGATCTTGGAACACCAAGCGAGCTCAGACTGGGGATGAGGAAAGATGGGAAAGTAACTAGGGGGAAATGGAGCATCAGCCAAATAGACATAATGAATTCAGCTTATATAGGCATGGCTGAGATTAGATGGGACATCCCCTGGTCGCAAACAGAGGACCGGGAAGAGGTGATGTGAGAGACTCCCAATTAAAGTCTGACGTGCTGTGCTAAGATGAGAATGGGGTGAATTCAGCTGGCCTGAGAGCATTCACAAACCAATGTCCATGTTTGGAGGTGGTTGTGGAGATAAAGTAGGTACAGGAGCTGAAGGTAATCGATGGAATCAGAAGGTTGAGGAAGAGTGGAAAGCTGAACATGTGCCAGCACAGGTGGTTCTTGGGGTAAATGTGAACATAGTTTTATACCATGGTTTAGATCCACTGGGCACTGTATGCTGAGACTAGTTGACCTCCTTTTACTTAGGGCATTTAACAGGTTTTGTTGTTAAGCGATCATTATATCCTTTCAATTAGACTTTTAAGGAACCATGTTTACAACCCACTGCATCATCTAGTTCTCTGCACACAATTCTGTTTATGATGCATTGTGAATATCCATTCCCTCAGTTATTAACCTTTTCAATTTTCTGCTAGTAAAAGAAGTGAGCGAGCAGAACTGTTTCCTTTTAATAGTTTCAGGAAATCAGATCTTTCTCTGTGTGATGTGCCTGCCTTGTTGTCTTAAGTTTTACTGTTAATCACAATGCCATATTAAGTTAAGTTTGATAAAATAATGTAAATCTTTTGACTTTATAAAATGCATAATTTCTTCATATTGTAAGTTTTTTGTGATAATGCCCCATAGCAATTTTTGTTCCTGCAATTAAGAATTCTGAAAGATGGCTCGGATGGGATTTCAAGGACCAGTGCTCCTTTAAATTCAAAAAGTAATTTTCAATGACAAAGTGAGGATCAAGATATTGCTGCTAAAAGAAAAAGTTTGTACTTTACAAAAGGAGCTGTTTTTATTTTTTGAGGTAATCCATTTTAAAACAATGCTCTGAGTCAATGGTACCAATATTCCTGGTGGCGACACCTATGTCATTTCTTGTATATTAACACATTTAAAGTAGATGTTTTACATTTATATGTTAAGTAACATTAATTGTTTCAGTGGGTTTTTAAACTATTGTAACCTGTATATAAAAGGAAGTTTGGAGGTTGGTGTATAACTTTATCGTGTACATAAAGCAGAAATGGAATGGGAGCTGGGTGGGATGCCAGTCCTGTGGGTAACAACATACATACACACAAGGGAGACTATTTAGCTCATCGTCATTCGCCCATCCAGAATGTAAAAGAAATAAGAAATGCCGGCCATTATGTCATTTTACTGTATCTCAAATGAATTTATGTCAGTTGCAAAGGGGCCAGGAAAGGAAGTTGGGTGGTCAGGTCTTTAGTGGGAATGGGGGGGGTGTGGTCAAGGGAGCAGAAAGTCAATCTCAACAACAAGGAGGATATGATGGGTTGAAACTAGATACATGGGTTCATGGATAGTCCTATGGTAAGAGGGAATAGAATCCTGAAAAGAGCTTTAGCTTAGTGGGGAAGGTGGTGGAGCAACATAGGCCGCTGAATGGATAGCCTCAGTCTTGCTGAGGAAGAAGTCCATGGGTTCCTCGCATTTGTTCGAGGTGAGGAAGCAGGGGAGAGATGAAAAGACAATGCTTGGTAGTGGAGGAAAGAAGCCAGGTTATCTTTGCTCTCCAGGATGACCCTCGAGCAGTGGGCAGTTCTACACAGAGGAGAGTGAGGCCCAATAGTGCTCAATGTGGTCCAGCCAGATCCGAGGATGGCAAAGCCAGTTGTGTGTCAGATACTCTCAAGTCTGTGACTCTTGGGTTTGAATGAGTGAGAATCTGGATTATACCAGGGAGAACGGCCAGATGGAGAGAGTAACGGTTATGTCGGGAACAGGGGAATTAAAGGTGGAAGTGAGGGAGCAGTTGAATAGATCAGTGGCTATAGAAGTATTGCGTTGAATGGAGGAACAAAAGCCAAGCAGTTAAGAGATTGAAAATGACTGGGGCAGTGTTTTTTTTTGTCCCAAGGTTGGGCTCAGAAGGAAGAGGGTTTGGAAGAATGTAGGTTGTGGGTGTTGAGGGACACGAGAAAGTGTTGGAAATGGACTTGTCAGTGATTGAGACCATGGGCGTAGAGTGGCAACGGCCAATAGGTAAGAGAGTTTATATAATGGGAGAGGTGTGGAGAAGACAGGAAGTCGGTGAATTCAGAGGAGAGGGGCCAAGACGAGCTGAACCGGGTATTGAAATCACCAAGGATGACTCGGTGGTTCAGTGCAGAGGCTGAAGAAGGAAATATATTGATGAGAAATTAGTGTTGGGGGGAGCGGGGAGGGGGGGTTGCTGCTGCTGCTGTGGGTTTGGGTGGCATCAGACATTGAAAATTTTGTAGAAGAGGTTGGTACAGGTTACATGGAGAACGAGGTATCATAGGAGATGGGGAGACCATGGTGTGATTTGATGATGAGCCCCACACTGGCAGTGCAGCAGTTTTGGCAAGGCAGGGTTGAGGGCTTGATGAGGGGCAAGATGTCACCACTTGTGACCCAAGTTTCAGTCAAAACCTGCATGGCGATGTAATCATCCATAATAAAGTTGCAGATGACTACCTTGTTCACAAGTGTTTGGAAATCAGGAAGGGAAGTGCAGAGAGGGTTCCTGATCCTGGGTCTGCTGCCAAGAGTCCAAGGGAGTAGTGATGGGTGTGGAGGAGTTTGGCAAGGTTAGCCACCTGTAGGCATGCTGGGTAGAAAGGTTGATGAGAGAAGAGGATAGGGCAGTTGGGGAATGCTACTTTTAAAAGGGGCATTGACCGGTGCCTCAAAGGGAAGAATGTGATGTGCCTGTGGACTTATTCAAGGGGGATTTGAGCCTGGGATGGCATCAGGAGCGTAAGAAGCCAGAGGAGTCATGATGGATTGGAATAGGGATTGTGGGAACATACTATCTTAAAGGGGAGAAATGAATAGTGACAGGACTGGGTGACAGCAAAGAAGGAGACAAGAGAGAATGGGTTAAGAGAATAAAATAAAGGTCGATAGAAGTTATGGGCTTGTATTCTGAGTGGCAGCCAAAATATGCATGCAAAAGGGACACAGAATTCAGATTACATAGATGTGCAGAGATTAGAAACAGAAAGGAGGCAATAGCCCGAAATTTGCGGTCAGCGATGAAGCGACAATGATCGCCGCTGACCTCGAAGAAAGCTGCCCACAAAGATCTCACGATCTCGATGGTGAAAACTTTAGCTTGTTCGACATTAATTTGTTGTGGTGCTGTCCTACAGCAGTATTATCATCAAGCTGGCAAGAGAGCCAATCACATTGAAGAATTCTCACGGACAGCAAACCAGGAAATAAAAAGCAGCGTGTATCATTCACTAATGAAAAAAAATTTAGAGAGCAAAATATAATTGGGACGTACACATGGGGTTAAAATTAAAAATATATATTTTATTTAAAAATCTAAATTTTTACCATAATGGAGAAATTTGACCTTCCACGTTTCAGGGACAGAACTGTCAGCAGTAGTTGTTGCTAAATGGCACTAAAAACCCAGTTACACATTGAACAAGGCTTTTAACTTTTTGATGGGGTTTTTAAACAGAAATGCAGCAGAAAACGGGACGTTGTCATCAGTTTAAGTGATCTCAGTGGTTGCCAGCTATGGTGTGGGGTGGGGAAGTGATGGTGGTTCCCACAATGCAACCTATGGCAGAGCAGGGAATAACTGGTCGGAACTTTTGGATTTCCACGTTGATCTGTGTATGCACTAATTCCTGAAGCTACGGCCAGTTTTAGAGGGGTCATGATGACGCACACGACAGTTTTGCCATCATTACCACCGCAAAAACCGTGCCAATATGAGAAATCCAGAGTTCAAGTCTGAGGTTCTGTGATGGGATGAAGTTGACTTACACACAGGATGGAGTCATAGAAACAGAAAAAATAGGTGCAGGAGTAGACCATTCTGCCCTTCGAGCCTGCACTGCCATTCAATGAGTCAACTTGAAGCGTCCACGAACCAGTCCGGGTTCAGAGATGGCGTGAAGCAAGGAGGCAATCAAGGGGCAAAGTCAAGCGAGCAACATTGGAGAGTTGATCCAGGGATCCACCTCTATTTTAATTGGGTTGGAAACCAAATTTAAAAAAAAGTTAGTCAAGTTGCAAGCTTAGATGAAGTTATATGCCAATAATGTTTTTAAACTTTAAAGCTCAATGTCAGAATCCAGCAGATCTTCATGTACATTTGATTGCTTGTCTTAGAAAGAATTAAACTGATTTTATGTTGTCTTCAGCCTTTGTGGAACTACTTTATAAGGTACACCAAATGACTAGGTGCCATACTAGTAATATATTAAATTTGTTATGCATGTTATTTATTTTTTTATTGGAGTGTCATCAATCTGATGCACAGTAATGTCTGCAGCTACACACTTGTACCACTAGATGGAGGTCCAGAATTGCAGATCCGCATACTGATGCCTATGGCATCACTGGTGCACTCCGAGGGAATTTTGTTTTTTCCTGACTTTGTGGAAAAGATACTGGAAATTCACTAGTAGCCCTGAAAAATTTATAAATCTCTCAAGTCCCTCACCCTCTCGAGTCAAGTCCCAGGGTAGATCATCTTTACTCACAAGCCTAGCTCTTAAGTTCAGGAATCAGCCAGGAAACCCTCTCTCTGTCTCCCTTCTTTATACCTGTATGAACTTTATATGAATTTTAAAATATGAAGACCAAAACTGAAAACAGTAATTGAGAAAGCAAATTCATCAAGGCCAGGTGCAACTTCGAAGATCACTTTAAAAAGAACATTTTATCTGCTTTGTTGACACTGCAAACACAACTGACCGTTTTAATAACCTATCTATCATAACCCACAGTTTGGTTTCCGACTGTTGCCTCCATCACATTACCATTTAATAATGACTCCACATTCTTGTGTCATTAATCTAATATGACTTTATCCTCATCTGTGTTGAATTCCATCTACCACTAGCTTAATGGAATCGCCTTTCAAAATCCTTTTGAATTACCAACCGCGCATTGGGTGTCATCATTTGAGCATGGGAACCAATTTAATATCTTCTGAAAACTTAGACTACGATCTAGGAAAATGTGACTCGGATCTAGGAAAATGCTCAGTCCTCAAAATCATTTATGTAAATTACAAACCGCACCCCCAACACTGACTCTGGAACGCCAGTATCATCCAGTTTCCATAATTCTTCCCCATTCATCACTGTTTTTTGTTTTCTAGCTTCCAGACACTACACTACAGCCTAAAACTTTGCCACCTATTCCATGGGCATATACCTTGTCAATTAGCCTGTTATATTTGTATCTCTAGTGTATATTTGGAATTTTTATTGCAAGATATTATTTAGGTTTATTGTAATCTTTGTTTTTTTCCCCCAATTCTCTCTGATGTTGCACTATCTTTATTTCTACCTCTGTTATTTTTCTCCTGGAACATTTCGTACATTATAACTACACTTCAAAAGTACTTCATTGGCTGTAAAACGCTTTGGGACATCCTGAGGTCGTGAAAGGCGTTATATAAATGCAAGTCTGTCTGTCCCTCCCTCTATTGCATTAGCAGGCCTCCTTCCTAACATACACAATTGTACCTGCATAGGAGCATAGTCGAAATAGTGTGGCTTGTGAATCTGTGTGGTATAACACTGAAGCCCATTGACCATGGAATATGTGATCCGTTTATACAAATGCAACTATTGTATAACTGAGGTTTCTGATTTTTGGATATAATTAATCATGTCTGATAAAAACAAGACTGGAAATGTTGAAACTATTTATTTTGGTAGCATGATTTAAAAGACACAGAACTAAAGGAAAAAATGTTGAAGAAAAAGGTCGATATTCACAACCTCTGGTTGGAACACGTTGGCATCATTACTGTCCACTGGTCCAGCAACCTGAATTTAAAATTTAAACTAACTCCTTTCTGCATGATCGCACCAGAACACTTGTTGCTTCCTTTTCCTGAGTTTACTGAATTTAAATTTGTTTTTAATGAAGGTAGCTTATAATACTACAAATTCATTGGATACAAATCAGAAGCAGAAATAAAAAGTAACAGCCAGAAACTCTATGCACAACATCAAATTGATAATAAATGTGTTCCTTTGTTGTATAAACAATCACATTTAGCCCTGTTGGATATTCTGTCCTGTGAAATGTCAGTCCCTTAATTAATATAAAAATAAATACAGGAAAAAGAAAGTATTTTAGTATCGTAGTGACTTTTGCTGGAGATTAGTGGTATCCAGACCACTGGTGGCTATTCACAGGAGTCATTTTCACAGTGAAAGTGCTGAGACATGGAAACACGCAAGTTTTCTTTTAAACAACATGCTCCGTCTTATTTAAAATTTTTTGGTATAGGTCCTTTACAGAGGCTGAGCAGTACCTATCACAGTCCAACATTACTCTCGAACATGCTGTCACTATAGTGTGTTGCTAAGATTCTTTTGTGATGATTAAGACACAGGGCTCAATTTTCCCCGAGCCCATTTTCTGGCGTACTTGCCCGAGATGCGCCGCTTCACTACGTGAGTAGATGCGCCAGGAAATAATCTTCATACTTTCCCTGATGTTTGGCCTCGAGTCTGCAGCCGCACAGCGTGGCCAGTCGCCTTGGGGGGGTGGAGCCTGCGTTCTGCGCTGGAAAAAGGTGCTGGGCCTTCTGTGCATGCGCGGTGGAAAAAGTGACGTTTCTGACGTCTCTGAAAGACCGCGAATGCGCAGTAGCACTCCGAGTTAGCAATTGCCATTAATCCCACACCAGAGGATTAGAAGGGCTTAAGTCCACAGGAGAAGGTATTAGTTGTTTATTTAATAATTTATATTCTTGCATTGAGTACCTGCCCCCCCCCCCCCCTCCCCGGCCTCTGCGTTGCCTTGCCGCTGCTCTGTGGCCCCCATGCCACCAGTTCGCTCGCTCCCTTCCCCCCCCCCCCCCCCCCCCCACACCCCACCTCCAGCCTCTCCGTTGCCTTGTTGCTGTTCTGTGGCCCCTGATGCCGGCCTGTTCGCTCCCTCCCGCCCCTAGCCCAAGCCGTGTGACCTCCCGGTGCGTTCTCCTGCGCCTAGCCCAGACCGAGTGGCCTCCTTCCTCCCAGTCCCAGCACCTAACTACACCCCTCTCTTTCCCCTTCCCCCTTCCCCACCACTCTCTCTCTCTCCCCCTTCCCCCCCCCACTCTCTCTCTTCCCCCTTCCACCCCTCCACTCTCTCTCTCTCTCTCTCTCTCTCCCTCCTTCCCCCCCCCCCCCCCCACACACACACACTCTTTCTCTCCTCCTCCCCCCCCCCCCTCGCGCTCTCACCTTTCCTGCTGCTGTCTGGGCATCTGCTGCCCTTACCTGCACCAATTGCTTTAACTCTCCACAAGGGTTTTCTCGAGTGGCCACATACGCTGGTCTAAGTAGAATTGGAGTAACTATTAGCTGGCCAAAGTTGCCTAAATGGACAGAATTGGCATAGATGGCTGGTAACGCCCCTTTTGAGCAAAAACAGTACCAAAAAAAAACGTAACTAAGTCAGTTACACTGGTGAAAATTGATTGGGGAAATTGGGGATTTTTATGTTCGGCCAGAAAAAGCAGCCTACTCCAAAAAAAAACGGAACAAATACTGGGGAAAATTGAGGCCTCGGTCTCTTCATTACATAAATGTGCTCTGTTTACAGAAACTTAGATTTTAGCTCGTCTGTTCTAAAGGATATATTTGATTTTTACTCCGGGGGTATGCTTCTGCTGGGGCCCAGTAGCAGTCAACATGGTTGAGTATCTTCAGGGTGGTACTCTTAATTAAAAGTGGCTTAATTAAACTTACTGAATAATTCTATTATTTTAGCATATAAAAACTTCAAATGAATAGATTGAACTGTATTTGCTCCAAAAGCAAACTTGAGGGATCAGCCGAATCCTACAATCCAAAAGACTGACCAGCAAACTTCTATTGTAAGAATATATGCACAGTAAATATCATATATTCACAGTATCCTGAGCTTTTCTGGATGGTTTAAAATCAGTAATCACAATCAATATATATATCATCATCATAGGCAGTCCCTTGAAATCGAGGAAGACTTGCTTCCACTCAAAGTGAGTTCTCAGGTGACTGAACAGTTCAATACGGGAATTACAGTCTCTGTCTGTCCCACCTGTGACAGTCATTGAAGGAAAGGGTCGGTGGGGAATCTGGTTTGCCTCATGCTCCTTCCACTGCCTGCGCTTGTTTACTGCATGGTCTTGGCGACGAGACTTGGCGCTCAGCACCCTCCCGGATGCTCTTCCTCCAATTGGGACGGTCTTTGGCCAGGGATTCCCAGGTGTCGGTGGGGATATTGTGCTTTATCAAGGAAGCAGGAGGGTGTCCTTGAACCATTTCCTTTGCCCACCTGGGGATCGCCTGCCGTGTAGGAATTCCCAGTGGAGCACTTTGGGAGTCATGTCGGGCATGCGGACAGTGTGGTCTGTCCAATGGAGCTAGTCGAGTGTGGTCAGTGCTTTGATGCTGGGGATGTTGGCCTGATTGAGAACGCTGACGCTGGTTGTCTCACCTCCCAGGGAATTTGCAGGATCTTGCGGAGACATCGTTGGTGGTATTTCTCCAGCGACTTGAGGTGTCTACTATCTGTGGTCCACATCTCTGAGCCATACAGGAGGGCGGGTATCACTACAGCCCTATAGAGCATAAGCTTGGTGCCAGATTTGAGAGCCTGATCTTCGAACACACTCTTCCTCAGGCGACCGAAGGCTGCGCTGGCGCACTGGAGGCAGTGTTGGATCTATATACACAAATATGGACAAATGCTGCTTAGTGTTTATGCTAACTGTTTTTGGTTATGAACAACCACCGTTTCACCAAGGCGACTTTTGGTTTCTATTCCATTGGATTCCAAGATTTCTCCCATTACAAGCACCGTCCACGATTCTGTCCGTTTTTGTAATTGGTCACTGGCATATGGTGATTGAGGTTCGGCCACTGGGCCACCAGGGAGGGTTTCGGCTGGGCCAGCAGCCTGGCACCCAAGAGGGGGGTGCCAGGCTGCCTGTTGGCGGCCCGGCAAAACCCAGGGGCACAATAGTCCGGCCAGCAAAAAAAAAATGGGGGCTGCCATGGGTCACCGAGAATACAAGACTCACTGACAGAGAAAGCTTTCGGGGGCACTGCTCGACGGGCATTAGATTTTCCGGCGTGAATTTCACCGGAGGTAGGGGGTCAGCAGTGCGAGCACTGATGACGCACTTACAGCCGCTCGGCAGTGGCGGGGCGGAAGTGGGGATAGCCAGAAAAGCCCTCCCCTGCTGAATTTGGTGGCGATGACCATTCGACCAGAAATCGGCAGCCATTGGATTCTGCTGCCTGGCTGCCGAATTCCAACGGTAACGGGTCACATTGGGATCCTGAATTTCAGCCCCAAGATGTCTTACTGCAATTATAAAGGGTCCGAGTGAGACCGCAGCTGGAGTATTGTGTGCAGTTTTGGTCTCCTTACCTCAGGAAGGGAGTGCAACAAAGGTTCACCAGACTGATTCCTGGAATTGGTGGGGTGGGGGGCGGGGGGTACTGGTTGTCCTATGAGGAGAGATTGAGTAGACTAGGCCTATATTCCCTGGAGTTTAGAGAATGAGAGGTGATCGCATTGAAACACAAAATTCTTACAGGGCTTGATCGGGTAGATGCAGGGAGTATGTTTCCTCTGGCTGAGGAGTCTAGAATCAGGGGTCACAGTCTCAGAATAAAGGGTCGGCCATTTAGGACTGAGATGAGGAGAAATTTCTTCACTCAGAGGGTAATGAATCTTTGGAATTCTCTACCCCAGAGGGCTGTGGAGGTTCAGTCGTTGAGTATATTCAAGAAAGAGATCAATAGATTTTTGGATATTAAGGGAATCGAGGGATATGGGGATATTGCAGGAAAGTGGAGTTGAGGTAGATAATCAGCCATGATCTCATTGAATGGTGGAGCAGGCTCAAGGGGCTGAATGGTCTACTCCTACTCCTGTTCTCCTATTCTTAATTCGTATGTAATGGGGAGCTATGAACTGAACATCGACCTGCAGCAGTCCAAGCGAGGATCAGATGAACTTGCTGCACTGACTCTTTAAATTTTTTTTAATGTATTCATTCACGGGATGTGGGCACCTTTGGTAAAGCCAGCATTTATTGTCCAACTCTAGTTACCCTTAAGGTGGCATTGAGTCGCCATCTTGAACTGCTGCAGTGCTTGCAGTGAAGGTACCCCCAGGGTACTGTTGGGGAGGGAGTTGCAGCATTTTGACCCAGTGACGTTGAAGGAACGGCGATATATTTCCAAGTCAGGATGGTGTGTGACTTGATCAGCTCCGCTGGGCAGGCCACATTGTCCGCATGCCAAACACGAGACTCCCAAAGCAAACACTCTACTTGGAACTCCTTCATAGCAAACGAGCCAAAGGTGGAGAGAGGAAAAGTTACAAGGACACCCTCAAAGCCTCCCTGATAAAGTCGTCGAAAAAAACTGGCGAGTTGCTGCAGTGCATCCTGTAGGTGGTACACACTGCAGTCACAGTACGCTGATGGTGGAGGGAGTGAATGTTTAAGGTGATTGTCATTGCTGGCACTTGTGTGGCGTGGATGTTACTTGTCACTTATCAGCCCAATCCTGGATGCTGTCCAAGTCTTGCTGCATGTGGGCATAGACTGCTTCATTATCTGAAGAATTGCAAATGAAACTGAACACTGCAATCATCAGTGAACATCCCTACTTCTGACCTTATGATGGAGGGAAGGTCATTGATGAAGCAGCTGAAGATGGTTGGGGCCTAGGACGCTGATATGAATCCGTCCCTAATGGGATTCTTATTTGTCATGGCAAGCTATCCTCTGTGGTTTAAAAAAAAAAGGGAATAAGATCCACTCCTGTAAAATATGCTTGCAAACTGCTGGGCAAGGAAAGTAATGCTCACTATGATTGACCTGATAAATTCCTGCAATTATGGTCCCCATTGTATCATTCTTTGAACATTGTGTTAAAACATGTGATTGCATTAGACTAATATAGATGGGATCGCCAGTGAATTTTGGAGGGATTTGGATGAAGGATAGGGTGACAAACATAGTCAAGGTGGTTGGAGATCTGTGAATAACTTTTGAGAACAGTCCAATAAAAGTGATTAGCTGACCCTGTATTTATAGTCACTGTGCAATTCTGTACCTGTAGGTGTGAACTAAAAACTGGCTCTGAAAAATGTAAACATTTCTGTTAATACTGCAATATGCTAGATCTTAAAAGGTAATCTCCAGTTTAAGTTCATTATTAATTCAGTGACACCTTTCATTCTTTTTCCATTCAAAGCATGATGGCTTCCCACACTTACACTGGATGTTATCTATAATGCATTAAAAATCTTATTCCTGTGTGCATCTCCAATCAATATAACTTTTCTTCCTTTGTGACATTGTTGTCGCACTTTTTTCAACTTTTACCATTATAAATTTCTAGGTCCACATTTAGAATGGAAACTAAAGTTGTCATGTGTAATTACACCCTCCGACCAGTGGTGGTACTTTAGTTCTTCAGTTTTGCATTTTTCAGCTCCTACGACTCCTGTGCTCCAACAGACTCTACTTCCCAAATTGCCGAAGTTTTGTTACTAAACTATAAATAATACAAAATCGAAGTATTGTATCAAAATAAGGACAGAACATATGACTTTAAAATGAGGTCTGTATTATATCTGCATGCCCTGGTCCAATTATTCTGTGCCCTCCCACTTTACTTCACCTGAAGACACCCCATGTTCAAACTCAAATTATATGTTCAATTAATTTCTTTAACTTTTTTTTGAGGTTTCCTTTCCCTGCCCTTTATTTGCTGTCTTCTCTCATATGAGCCAAGAAGAAAGTAGGGGACAGAAACCTTATTAAACTATTGCATATCGTCTCTGGTTGATGCCTTGATGTGCTTTTGTTAAAGTACATTTTTTAACATTATTGCTAAAAACTTATAGTTTACTGTTTGTCTATTAACAGATAGAAACTAACCATGGACCGAGGCCACTAGTTGATATTCTTCAGACTTTTACAATTTGTGTCGTTGCCACATTTCAGGGCCTTCTCCCAACACTTGTTTCATTTGTGTTCTTGGCAGAAAGGCAGTTTCCAAAAGGAAACCGTCTGCTATGAATTGAAACCTGCATCCTTATTCTGTGAATGGTCTTCTCCTTCTTAGCGGTCCCTCGTATCGAGGATGACTTCCTTCCCCAATGTTTCGATGAAGGACCTGATATTCCAGGTCATGAATTACATATTGAAGGGTGGAAGATGCCCGTGCGTGGATCTTTTTAACGTGTGGTGACCGTTGCACACCAGCCACCACACGGGCTTGACCGAGCTGGGTCTTGGTCCAGTGGCAAGGATAAACCAAGACGATTGGAGACCGGCTCTGCTGCACAGACTGAGTGCGCGCACACATTGCAGTGTGGGCTGGCCCGTGCTGCCCCTGGACCCTCGCCTCTTCTGGGCCCAGAACTCTCACCTCTCCTCTGCTCCGATCTCTCTCCGCTCCTCTGCCCCGGTCATTCGCCGCACCTCCGCCACAATCTCTCGCCGCACCTCCACCACGAGATCTCGTCGCACCTCTGCCCTGATCGTTCGCCGCACCTCTGCTGTATCTGGATCCCACCGAAGTTCCTTCCCAAGCTCCAATCAGTGACCTGGGTTTTGGTGACGTCACCCAGTCGCCGCCCTCGAAGCCATCGTCCTCCTGGAACGGCTTGTGTTGTATCTTGAAGTGACTTGCTCCTCCTCTTATACCCTCGCCTGCGGCTGGTGTTTCCTCGCAGGTCGGGCACTACGAATGGTATAGCCATGGAATTAACAATTGACTGTTAACTGTGGCTTAGTGCACCAGGTATTACTTGGGATGTGTACACCACTTCTGTCTTCTCCAAAAGATAAGTACCGTATTGTTAGATTAATATGTCATGTTGGCTACGAATTACATAGAACCGGAACCAATGTCCTACGGGGAGTGTTTGCTTGTGTTGTTGGGTAGGGGTTAAACTAATGTGGCAGGGGGATGGGAACCTATGCAGGGAGACACAGGGAAGTAAAATGGGGGCAGAAGAAAAGTAAAAGTAGAGGGCAGAGAAATCCAAGGCAAAAATCAAAAAAGGCCACATTACAGCAAAAGTCTAAAGGGGCAAAGTGCGAGGAGTATTCATAATAAGGTGGACGAATTAACTGCGCAGGCAGCTATTAACGAATATGATATAATTGGGATTATGGAGACATGGCTCCAGGGTAACCAAGGCTGGGAACTCAACATCCATACGTATTCAACATTCAGGAAGGATAGACAGAAAGGAAAAGGAGGTGGGGTAGCGTTGCTGGTTAGATAAGAAATTAACGCAATAGTAAGGAAGGGCATTAGCTTGGATGATGTGGAATCTGTATGGGTAAAGCTGCAGAATACCAAAGGGCAGAAAACACTCGTGGGAGTTGTGTACAGATCACCAAACAGTCATAGTGAGGTTGGGGATGGCATCAAACATGAAATTAGGGATGCGTGCAATAAAGTTACAGCAGTTATCATGGGCGACTTTAATCTACAAATAGAGTGGACTAACCAAACTGGTAGCAGTACGGTGGAGGAAGATTTCCTGGAGTGTATTAAGGATGGTTTTTTTAGACAATATGTCGAGGAACCAACTAGAGGGCTGGCCATCCTAGACTGGGTGATGTGTAACGAGAAAGGACTAATTGAGCAATCTTGTTGTGCGAGGCTCCTTGGGGAAGAGTGACCATAATATGGTAGAATTCCTTATTAAGATGTAGAGTGACATAGTTAATTCAGAGATTAGGGTCCTGAACTTAAGGAAAAGTAACTTCAATGTTATGAGACGTGAATTGGCTAGAATAGACTGAAGAATGATACTTAAAGGGTTGACAGTGGATAGGCGATGGCAAACATTTAAAGAGCACATGGATGAACTTCAACAATTGTACATCCCTGTCTGGAGTAAAAATAAAACGGGGAAGGTGGCTCATCCGTGGCTAACAAGGGAAATTAGGGATAGTGTTAAATCCAAGGAAGAGGCATATAAATTGGCCAGAAAAAGCTGCAAACCTGAGGATTGGGATAAATTTAGAATTCAGCAGAGGAGGACAATGGGTTTAATTAGGAGGGGGAAAATAGAGTACGAGAGTAAGCTTTCAGGGAACATAAAAACTGACTGCAAAAGCTTCTATAGATATGTGAAGATAAACGTAGGTCCCTTGTAGTCAGAATCAGGTGAATTTATAATGGGGAACAAAGAAATGGCAGACCAGAAATACTTTGGTTCTGTCTTCACGAAGGAAGACACAAATAACGTTCCGGAAATACTGCGGGACAGAGGGTCGAGTGAGAAGGAGGAACTGAAGGAAATCCTTATCAGTGAGGAAATTGTGTTAGGGAAATTGATGGGATTGAAGGCCAATAAATCCCCAGGGCCCAATAGTCTGCATCCCAGAGTGCTGAAGGAAGTGGTCCTAGAAATAGTGGATGCATTGGTGATCATTTTCCAACAGTCTATCGACTCTGGATCAGTTCCTATGGACTGGAGGTTAGCTAATGTAATCCCACTTTTTAAAAAAAGGAGAGAGAGAAAACGGATAATTATAGACCGGTTAGCCTGACATCAGTAGTGGGGAAAATGTTGGAATCAATTATTAAAGATGAAATAGCAACACATTTGGAAGGCAGTGACAGGATCGGTCCAAGTCAGCATGGATTTATGAAAGGGAAATCATGCTTGACGAATCTAGAATTTTTTGAGGATGTAACTAGTAGAGTATACAAGGGAGAACCAGTGGATGTGGTGAATTTGGACTTTCAAAAGACTTTTGACAAGGTCCCACAAAAGATTGGTGTGCAAAATTAAAGCACATGGTATTGGGGGTAATGTATTGACGTGGATAGAGAACTGGTTAGCAGACAGGAAGCAGAGAGTCGGGATAAATGGTTCCTTTTCAGAATGGGGTGCTGCAGGGCTCAGTGCTGGGACCCCAGCTATTTACAATATACATTAATGATTTAGATGAAGGAATTGAGTGTAATATCTCCAAGTTTGCAGATGACACTAAGCTGGGTGGCAGTGTGAGCTGTGAGGAGGATGCTTAGAGGCTGCAGGGTGACTTTGACTTGGACAGGTTAGGTGAGTGGTCAAATGCATGGCAGATGCAGTATAATGTGGATAAATGTGAGGTTATCCACTTTGGTGGCAAAAACACGAAGGCAGAATATTATCTGATTGACGGCAGATTAGGAAAAGGGGAGGTGCAACGAGACTTGCGTGTCATGGTACATCAGTCATTCAAGGTTGGCATGCAGGTGCAGCAGGCGGTGAAGAAGGCAAATGGCATGTTGGCCTTCATAGCTAGGAGATTTGAGTATAGGAGCAGGGAGGTCTTGCTGCAGCTGTACAGGGCTTTGGTGGGGCCTCACCTGGAATATTGTGTTCAGTTTCGGTCGTCTAATCTGAGGAAGGATGTTCTTGCTATTGAGGGAGTGCAGCGAAGGTTCACCAGACTGATTCCCGGGATGGCGGGACTGACATATGAGGAGAGACTGGATTGACTGGACTTGTATTCACTGGAGTTTAGAAGAATGAGAGGGGATCTCAGAAACATATAAAATTCTGATGGGACGGGACAGACTAGATGCGGGAAGAATGTTCCCGATGTTGGGGGTGGCCAGAATCAGGGGTCACAGTCTAAGGATAAGCCATTTAGGACCGAGATGAGGAGAAACTTCTTCACTGAGTGTTGTTATCCTGTGGAATTCTCTTCTGCAGAGAGTTGTTGATGCCAGTTCGTTAGATATATTCAAGAGGGAGTTGGATATGGTCCTTACGGCTAAGAGGATCAAGGGGTATGGAGAGAAAGCAGGAAAGGGGCACTGAGGTGAATGATCAACCATGTTCTTATTGAATGGTGGTGCATGCTCAAAGGGCCGAATGGCTTACCCCTGCACCTATTTTCTATGTTTCTATGAATTGCACAGCATATACAGCACAGAAACAGGCCATTCGGCCCAAGCTGACGTTTATGCTCCACTCCAGCCTCCTCCCATCTTTCCTCATCTAAATCTAACACCATAACCCTCTATTCCCTTCTCCCTCAGATGCTTGTCTAGCATCCCCCAAAATGCATCGAGATTATTCGCTTCAACCACTCCCTGTGGTAGCGAGTTCCACATTCTCACCACTCTTGGATAAAGAAGTTGCTTCTGAATTCCCTATTTGATTTCTTGGTGACTATCTTATATTAATGGCCTCTAGTTATGTTTATCTGTACCTGTCGGCGTGAACTAAAAGTGGAAATATTCTCTCAGTATCCACTCTATCAAAACCTTTGGTAATTTGAAAGACCTCTATTAGGTCACCCCTCAGCCTTTTTTCAAGAGAATAGAGACCAGCCTTTTCATCCTTTCATGACATGTATACTATCGCATTTCTGGTGTCATCCTTGTAAATCTTCTCTGCACCCTCTCCAGTGCCTCTACATCCTTTTTATAATATGGCGACCAGAAATGTATGCAGCACTCGAGATTTGATACAGGTTAAGCAATAACTTCCTTACTTTTCAATTCTATACCTCTAGAAATAAAGCCTAATGCTGGTTTGCTTTTTTATGGCCCTGCTAACCGATGTTGCAACTTTTAGCAATTTGTGTATTTGTACTCCAAGATCCCTTTGTTCCTCTACCCCACCTAGTCTCTCGCCCTCCCTATTCTTCCTACCAAAATGTAATATTTCACATTTCAGTGTTGAACTTCATTTGCCAATGATATGCCCATTCTGTAAGTTTATTAATATCCTCCTGAGTTCTCCTCGGTATTGACTGTCCCCCAATTTGGCATGATTCGCAAATTTAGAAATTGTGGTTTTGAGTCCATACTCTAAATTGTTAATGTAAATTTTGAACAGCTGTGGTCCCAGCACTGATGGTTGTGTGACACCACTACCCACCTTCTGCCACTGTGAATAGCTACCCTTTACTCCTACTCTCTACTTTCTGTCTTGAAGCCAGCTAGCAATTCATTCTGTTACTTGTCCCCTGACTCCGCATTCTCTGACCTTGCTCATCAGTCTATTATATGGTGCCTTTTGAAAATCTAGATAAATTACATCTTCTGCATTACCATCGTCTACTCTTGTCTGTTACCTCTATAAAAAATTCAATGTTGTTGGTCAAGTAAGACTTTCCCTTTTGAAATCCATGCTGACTATTCATTATTATATTTTTGGTTTCTAGATGTTCTATTTTCTGCTTTAGTAGGGATTCAATTATTTTTCCTACCACCGGATTAATAGAATTAATGACACAAGATAATACAGGTGCAACATCCAGAACTCCAAAAACTGGAATTGTCCAAAACCGGACATTTTGCGCATAGCTGATGGACTTGTCCGGAATCTGGAATTATTATCCGAAAACCGGACATTTGAGGGAAAATCCAAAATCGGGCACGGATTTGGTCGAAGATTTCGAATTTCAGACAAGAAAATCAAGTCTGAAATCCAGAATCCTTGACTAAATCCGTGCCCGATTTTGGATTTTGCCAAATTTCAGACCTCGCCGCTCAACCTGGCACGGATTCGGTCGAGGATTCCAGATTTCAGACTATTGATTTTCTTGACTGAAATCCATAAAAACCCAAAAACCGAAACGGATTCGGTCCCGAGGATTCCAAATTTCAGATGTTGTACCTGTACATAGTAAGACACAGGAAGAAACTAAAACAGTAATGATGGAATCAATCCAGAAAGGATTACCTTTTTTAGAATGTATTTATTCCACAGTTCGACCAGGTTTTTGGATGAAAATCTTTCCATGTTTGCAACAATGTAGTGGTATACATGAGTGCCACAATTCCCATGTTGATTTGTGGAATCCAGAAATTGATTTAGGACTGACCTAAAAATACTGAGAATAGTATCTGGTGTTTAGATCACTATTAATCAACCAAAATCAAGAATTGCACAGAATGACTGATGAAAAGATGTTTAAACATTGTCTTTTTACCCATGGTTCCACCAAGTACAATTAAGTTGGAACTCAAGTCAAAACCTCTCTATATTGTTTAATTTATAGACCAAACATCCTGGCTCTTGTTTCATTTTGACATTTGGACAAGAAAGTTTCTATTTTTAGAATACATTTACCCTACCTGTTCTTTTTTTTAAAAAAAACCCCAGAGAAAGCCAACTTTTATATTGCAGTATTCCAAATTATTGGAATGTTGCAGTTTTAAAAGGCTCTGCGTATTTGTTCCAATTGGAAGGATAACTAGTGTAGGGCAAGTCACTCAGTACGGCAGAGGATCTTTGATTTTTGAACAACATACTTGTTGAATTTCTACCTCATAAGGGGTAGGTGGTGGGGCGGGGAGCTGTTGGGAAGGGGGTTGGTGTAATATTTTAAATCACTGCAGTACTCCTGCAGTACAACCACACCCCCCACATAGCACAGTTGTACATTTATAAACAAAAAGTATTCTGTATAGAAACATAGAAAATAGGCGCAGGTGTAGGCCATTCGGCCCTTCGAGCCTGCACCACCATTCAATGAGAGCATGGCTGATCTTTCACCTCAGTACCCCTTTCCTGCTTTCTCTCCATACCTCTTGATCCCTTTAGCCATAAGGGCCATAATCTAACTCCCTCTTGAATATATCAAACGAACTGGCATCAGCAACTCTCTGCGGTAGAGAATTCCATAGGTTGACAACTCTGAGTGAAGAAGTTTCTCCTCTTCTCTGTCCTAAATGGCCTACCCCTTATTCTTAGACTGTGACGCCTGATTCTGGACTTCCCCCAACATCGGGAACATTCTTCCTGCATCTAACCTGTCCAGTCCCGTCAGAATTTCATGTTTCTGAGATCCCCTTTCATTCTTCTAAACTCCAGTGAATACGGGCCTAATCGATCTAGTCTCTCCTCACATGTCACTCCTGCCATCCTGGGAATCAGTCTGGTGAACCCTCGTGGCACTCCCTCAATAGCAAGAAGGTCCTTCCTCAGATTAGGAGACCAAAACTGAACACAATATTCCAGGTGAGACCTCACCAAGGCCCTGTACAACTGTAGTAAGACCTCCCTGCTCCTATACTCAAATTCCTTAGCTATGAAGACCAACATGCCATTCACCGCCTGCTGTACCTGCATGTTAGCTTTCACTGACTGATGTACCATGACACCCAAGTCTTGTTGCACCTCCCCTTTTCCTAATCTGTCGCCATTCAGATAATAATCTGCCTTCGTGTTTTTGCCACCAAAGTGGATAACCTCACATTTATCCACATTATACTGCATCTACCATGCATTTGTCCACTCACCTAACCTGTCCAAATCACCCTGCAGCCTCTTAGCGTCCTCCTCACAGCTCACACCGCCACCCAACTTAATGTCATCTGCAAACTTGGAGATATTACACTCCATTCCTTCATCTAAATCATTGATGTATATTGTAAATAGCTGGGGTCCCAGCACTGAGCCCTGCGGCACCCCACTAGTCACTGCCTGCCATTTTGAAAAGGACCCGTTTATCTCGACACTCTGCTTTCTGTCTGCCGACCAGTTCTCTATCCGTGTCAATACTTTACCACCAATACCATGTGCTTTAATTTTGCACACCAATCTCTTTTGTGTGGGACCTTGTCAAAAGCCTTTTGAAAGTCCAAATTCACCACATCCACTGGTTCTCCCTTGTCCACTCTATTGTTACATCCTCAAAAAATTCTAGAAGATTTGTCAAGCATGATTTCCCTTTCATAAATACATGCTGACTTGGACTGATCCTGTCACTGCTTTCCAAATGCGCTGCTATTTCATCTTTAATTGATTCCAACATTTTCCCCACTACTGATGTTGGGCTAACCGGTCTATATTTCCCCGTTTTCTCTCCCTCCTTTTTTTAAAAAGTGGGGTTACATTAGCTAACCTCCAGTCCATAGGAACTGATAGACTGTTGGAAAATGATCACCAATGCATTCACTATTTCTAGGGCCACTTCCTTAAGTACTCTGGGATGCAGACCGTCAGGCCCTGGGGATTTATCGGCCTTCAATCCCATCAATTTCCCTAACACAAATTCCTCACTAATAAGGATTTCCTTCCGTTCCTCCTTCTCGCTAGACCCTCGGTCCCCTAGTATTTCCGGAAGGTTATTTGTGTTTTCCTTTGTGAAGACACAACCAAAGTATTTGTTCAACTGGTCTGCCATTTCTTTGTTCCCCATTATAACTTCACCTGATTCTGACTGCAAAGAACCTATGTTTGTCTTCAGTAATCTTTTTCTCTTCACATATCAATAGAAGCTTTTGCAGTCAGTTTTTACGTTCCTAGCAAGCTTCCTCTTATACTCTATTTTCCCCCTCCTAATTAAACCCTTTGTCCTCTTCTGCTGAATTCTAACTTTCTCCCAGTCCTCAGATTTGCTGCTTTTTCTGGCCAATTTATATGCCTCTTCCTTGGATTTAACACTGTCCCTAACTTCCCTTGTTAGCCACAGTTGAGCCACCTTCCCCGTTTTATTTTTACTCCAGACAGGGAGATTTCGCTCCATCTTCAATGACTGGGACTTTTACCATATTGGCCCTAAACTTTGGAACTTTCCCGTTACACGTCTATGCCTTGCCACCCCCTTTTTTCTTCAAAAGCCTCCTCAAGCCTATCTCTTTGACCATGTCGTCAGTCACTTGCACTAACTCTTCTGCTACTGCGCAAGGTTTGTCTGTCCTTCTATGTAAATTGACTTAGGCCCTTTAATATGTTAAAAGCGATATATAAATGCAGGTTATGATTGCTGAATGACCAACTGCTTGGGTTTGAGATTTGGTTCATATCAAACCAGGAAAACAACAATTCAAAAGGTTTGACGAAAGGACCTGAAACATTAACCTGTTTCTCTCTCCACAGATGCTGCCTGACCTATTGAATATTTCCAGCATTTTCTGTTTTTATTTCAGATTTCCAGCGTCCGCAGTATTTTGCTTTTGAACAATTCAAATGGTTTATGCCCCCTTTTTCTCGCCATCCCTTTTTTCCTGTATGTAATGACTCAAGCTGACATGTATAATTGCATGCATGCTGGCTGCCTTAAATGTGGAACATTTTTAAATGGAAAATCTGAATAATTCCATATCTTTTTAAAAAATTTGGTTGTCAAGACTTAATACTTATAATTTAAACAGTTCATATTTTTACAAATTGCATGAAATCAGCATTTCATGCACTTCATGGATTGGATGTAATATGGAAATTTTCTATCCATAATTCATGTGTCTTATTCCCACTTAATTGCCTGTAACAACAGTGTAACCAAATTGTTTTTAGTTTCTATCAGGAGCATCTGACCGATGGAATAAATGGAACAACATGTTGATGGTGGATTTTAGTTATTTCACTACAGGAAGCTTGCATGAATTACGAATCTTTCATACTTGTGACCTAAAGTCATCTAAAGAGGAAGCCCTCTTTCTAATTATATTAGTAGGGTAACAACTGATTTGATAAATTTGATTTGAGCACTACTGCATCGCTTCAAATGCATTCTAAAATTTGAATTATAATTTCCCCCATCAACTTGGTAAGCTTCAGTCAAGAATTAAAATAGTCTTCATTCTAAGAATATTGAATATCGTCACCGAGCAAATAATTTCTGATTAGATGTTTATCAGGGGTCTCAGGTGCAGTTGATAAAAACATTGCAGAACTGGGCCAGACCTTGAATTGCCTGCCTGTGCTAAATTTTGGCTGGGCGAAAAAATGGCACTCTGCTCTACTGGGCTCAGGAGGAGAAAATCGAACAGGATTCCTACTCCCGATTTGTTATTCATGGACCCCTGCTGAAGTGTACTTGTATGTGCATGTCAGGTGAGCACAGCATTAGGCTCAGCTGTGTTACCGCTTACTGTGAAATATCCTTTAAACACTTACTTTCTGGCTTACACAAAGAATAATGGCCATCTGGGCAAGTTACTGAAGGTCGACAGTTGCAAGCAGAATTGGATGATCGCATGTCTGGTTTGTGGGAGAGTCGCCAGAAATTAACGTATTTTACAAATGGGCAGAAAAAGGTTTGTTTTTCAAGAAGCAGGAGTCTTGGGGGAGACGGTGAAAAAAAAATTCAAAAGTTTTCTATGCTTATACAATGTAGAGTTAAATTTGCTATGCTTAACAATGTAGTTAAATTTGCTATGCTTATACAAGGCTCGAAGTAAAACAATTTGAATACCATATTTAATTGTGCTCTTAAATAATTAAATTGCTCCACGTCTATGCCGCAGGTTCAGACTGCTTTAATATTAATGGTTAAAGTAATCCAGAAGGTTCAGGGATGGTGGTTGGCTCTTTAAAAAAAAAAGCAGCAAGATTTTCTCTCGGTGCTCTTTCCCAACTTTCTTGTGTGACATTTGGCTTTTGCTGCTTTTCCCTGATTTCTATTAGTCTTGCTTATTTTCTGGCGTAGTCTGGTGGCAAGTGTGGGAATCAAACTTCCCCATGCTGCAGCTAGTAACAGAGGCTGCTGTTTTCAGTAATGCTTTGTAGCACTCAAAATAGTCTATTTCCAGCATGTGTTGCTCTGCATTATGGAAAAATCTACTCTCCCCACTTCAACCGAGAAATTCCTCAACAACTTGTATTTATATAGCGCCTTTAGCATAGTAAAATGTCCCAAGGCGCTTCACAGAAGTGTTATAAAACAAAATTTGACACTGAGCCACATACTTGGTCAATTCTGTTTTAAGTATCGTCTTAAAGAAGGAAAGAGAGGTGGAGAGGTTTAGGGAGGGAGTTCCAGAGCTTAGAGCCTAAGCAACTGAAGGCAAGGCCGGCAATGGTGGAACGATTAAAATCCGGGATGTGCAAGAGGCCAGAATTGGAGGAGTGCAGAGATCTTGGAAGGTTGTAGGGCTGGAGGAGGTTACAGAGATAGGGAGGGGCAAGGCCATGGAGGGATTTTAAATTCGAGGTGTTGTGTTGCGAAGAGTAGCATTAAGAAAACAAAGACATCAGGGAAGTGGAAAAAATGTAGCAATAGGTGGTAAAGGGGGAAAATAACCCAACAGAAACTGTTGAAAGGGAGAAGTAAGAAAGAGAAACAGTTCAAGGAAATAGTATCAAAATAGCCCTGTTAGTCTGGAAGAAAAATAGTATAGTGCCAAAACAAATGGGACGGAACAGGGTCCTTCCATTCATGTTCCTTCTGGGATATTTTCAAAGAGTAACTGCCAACTTATTCATGTGGAAGTACTCGCCAATATATCCAAGTCTCGAAGGATCATGCATCAATGATACACAAACAAAATTGGGAAAAACAGCCTCGTATTGTGCATGCGCGTCCGATCGATGTCCCAAAACGGTCTTCATGCTCCCCAAACGGGAGCGCATGTGCAGAAGGACGGATAAACCTTGCAAATTGTCACACCGATCTTTTTAACATGGTTTGAAAATTGCTCTTTTTAAAATTATATATAAAAGGGAAAGTTTATTACTGATATTTATTTGCAGGTTTTAGTTGAAAATTGCAATTTTTATTCTTCGAAGACATGCAGGTCACAGCATAGTTGGTGTATTTGGAGCTTGGGCTGTTATCATTAGCTATATTCAAACTGGTGTTTCATTTACGGACATCAACTTCATTCTCAATCTCCACCCACCATCCGGTTTTGGACTTGGTGCAAGATATCATGCTACCGCTGACCAATGCCCTAACATGAGAGAGAAGGTTCGAGAGAGGAAGAAATTTAAAAAAAATTTCAAGCAATGTACTTATTTGCTGCAGTATCATACAATTTTACAGCAAATTTGCATGATTTTATTCAAATAATTACTTTTTGAAATGTGAAACTGGCCAGTCACGTTCTTTTTGGCATATTAGTACCACTTAATCATGAGTGTGGCAAGAGTAATGAAAGCTTCTTTTTAAACAATAGATCTCAGGTGTAAAAACAAACCAACGCTTAAGTCATAATCCTTCCAGTTCTCTATGTTCACACATTGCCAAATGAAAACATTAGTCAAGAGTCATTATTTTCACTGCCCAAAGCTTTCATTTCCCTTCAGAAAAATGATGGGATAAAGCAAAATGATTCCTTTTATTAAGCAGTTTATTGCAGCAGCAAAAACAAGCAAATGGGTAGATATTTTAGGGCTAAATGATTCACTTGTGTTGTAGTTACTGTGGAAAAAGAATGTTGGTGTTTAGAAATCTGTTTCTGAACTTAAAACTAGACATTGGTGTTAGATTACCAGCATACTTTTTTACTAATTAAAATAAACTCATGTCACCTACTTCAAATTTTGCATTTCTGCAAATTTAGTATAAAGTCATCCTAACCATGCCTTCAGTAATTTAAATGTCTGGGTGATGGGTCTAATTTTCTTTTAACTATTTACTGTGTACAATTTTTATTGCAGAAGTCAAGAACTAAATTATTATTTTGTTCTGTTCTGCATTGAGCTATGTAGGTTTCCTACTCAACCAGGAAAATCCAAAACATAACTGCTCCTTTGAGATCTTTAGGATATAGAATCATAGAAATATACAGCACGGAAGGAGGCCATTTCAGCCCATCGAGTCTGCACCAACCGACAAAGAGCTATCTCACTTTCCAGCTCTTGGCCCGTAGCCTTGTAGGTTACGGCACTTCAAGTGCATATTCAAGTACTTTTTAAATGCGGTGAGGGTTTACCTGATCTACCACACTTTCAGGCAGTGAGTTCCAGACCCCACACCACCCTCTGGGTGAAAAAATCTCCCCTCAAATCTGCTCTAAACCGCCTACCAATTACTTTAAATCTATGCCCCCTGGTTGTTGATCCCTCTGCTAAGGGAAATAGGTCCTTCCTATCCACTCTATCTCGGCTCCTCATAATTTTATTCGCCTCATTAAGGTCTCCCCTCAACCGCCTCTTCCAAAGAAAACAAACTCAGCCTATCCAATCTTTCCTCATAGCTAAAATTATCCAGTCCAGGCAACATCCTCGTAAATCTCCTCTGTACCTTCTCTAGTGCAATCTCATCTTTCCTGCAATATGGTGACCGGAACTGCACGCAGCACTCTAGCTGTGGCCTAACTAGTGTTTTATACAGTTCAAGCATAACCTAACTTATATTCTATGCCTTGGCTAATAAGGGCAAGTGTTCTGTATGCCTTTTTAACCACCTTATCTACCTGCCCTGATACCTTCAGGGATCTGTGGACATGCACTCCAAGGTCCCTTTGTTCCTCTGCACTTTTCAATGTCCTACCATTTAATGTGTATTCCCTTGCCTTATTATCCCTCCCCTAAAGCATTACCTCTCACTTCTCTGGATTGATTTCCATTTGCCACTGTTCTGCCTACCTGATCAGTTCATTGATATCTTCCTGCAGTCTACAGCTTTCTTCTTCATTATCAATCACACAGACAATTTTAGTATTATCTGCAATCTTCTTAATCATACCCACTACATTCAAATCTAAGTCATTGATATATATACCACAAAAAGCAAGGGACCTAGTACTGAGCCCTGTGAAACCCCACTGGAAACAGCCTTCCAGTCACAAAAACACCTATCGATCTTTACCCTTTGCTTCCTGCCTCTGAGCCAATTTTGGATTCAAGTTGCAACCTTGCCTTGGATCCCATGGGCTTTTACTTTTGTGACCAGTTTGCCATGTTGAACCTTATCAAAAATCTTGCTAAAATCCATAAACACTACATCAAATGCACTATATCCTCATTGACCCTTCTAGTTACCTCCTCAAAAATTCAATCAAGTTAGTCAGGCACGACCTTCCCTTAACAAATCCATGCTGACTGTCATTGATTAATCTGTGTCTTTCTAAATGAAGATTTATCCTGTCCCTCAGAATTTTTCCAATAATTTTCTCACCATTGAGGTTAGGCTGACTGGCCTGTAATTACTCAGTCTATCCCATTCTCCCTTTTTAAACAACGGTACAATGTTAGCAGTTCTCCAATCCTCCACACCTGCAGCTAGAGAGGATTGGAAAATGATGGTCAGAGCCTCTGCTGTTTCCTCTTTTGCTTCTCAACAGCCTCTGATACATTTCATCCAGGTCTGGGGATTTATCCACTCACAAAGCTGCTAAACCCCTTAATACTTTCTCTCTCACTGTTTATTTCATCTAATATTTCACACACTCCCTCCCTGATTGCAGTGTCAGCATCGGCCCTCACTTTTGTGAAAACATCCAAAGTATTCATTAAGAACCATGCCCACATCATCATCTTCCTCCACACACAGATTACCTTAATGATCTCTAATAGATCCTACCCTTTCTTTAATTATCCTCTTGGTCTTACTGTATTTATAAAACATCTTTGGGTTTTTATTGATTTTACTTGCCAGAATATTTTCATGCTCTCTCTTTGCTTTCCTAATTTCTTTTTTAATTTCACCCCTTCACTTTCTGTACTCCTGTAGGGGTTCTGCAGTATTGAGCTCTCAGTATCTATCATAGTCACATGATCTTCCTTATCCTTGACACTCCCAAGCAGCCATACTTAGTGCTTTTTCTTCCCCGCATTAGCAATTGTGTCATTACTGTGTAGTTTTATTGGCCCAATTCAGTAGATTGACATTGTAACATATTTAGTAAACTCAGGCATATTTTGGGTTAAGTATTTCGGAAGTAAACTTGCATTTATAATAGCACCCTTTGTGCTCAGCATGTCCCAAAACCAACCTAGCCACTGAATTGCTGTTGATTTGTTGGCAAATATGGCAGTCAATTTGTGCACAGACAGTAATGAGATAAGAACATAACATAAGAAATGGAAGCGGGAGTAGGCCAACCAGTCCTCGAGCCTGCTTTGCCATTCAATAAGATCATGACTGATCTGATGATGGACTCGGCTCCACTTCCCCGCCCGCTCCCCATAACCCTTTATCCCCTTATCGTTTAAGAAACTGTCTATTTTTGTCTTAAATTTATTCAGTGTCACAGCTTCCACAGCTCTCTGAGACAGCGAATTCCACCGATTTACAACCATCAGAGAAGAAATTTCTCCTCATCTCTGTTTTAAATGGGCGGCCCCTTATTCTAAGATCATGACCGTTAAACTGTTTGTGGTGTTGATTAAGGGATGAATGCTGACACCAGGAGAACACTGCTCTTCTTCGAATCGTGACCTGGGATATTTTGCATCCACCTGAATGGGCAAATAGGGTAGCAGTTTAACACCTCATTGAAAAATTACCCTGATGATGCCTTACTACCGCCCTGAAGTGACAGTCTAAATTATGTGCACCAACCTAAGGAAGGCTTTAAACTCACATATAAATTATAGACTTGGGTTCCAGATAAAAGCCTGATCATGTGTTGTGTTTTTTCTCCTATATTTTTTCTCCTTTACCCCTCTTTTTAAAAGTGGCGAACATGGTAAATTTCAACTCAATTTGCACCAGCAGCCCTCCAGTTTTTTTTCCAAGTTGCTATTCATACAATCTTGGACAGTATCAACAGTATTTGACCACAAATACAGACTTCAACAACGGCATTTTGCATTTATATAGTCAGGTACTCCCCATGTTGAAAAAAACGCCTGAGCATTTTAGAGAGAAAACAATGGGCATCACAATTCACTAGCATCCATGTGCATGCTTTCATCAGGGATTATTGGATGGTAGGTTATAATATTGGGCAGGGACACTAATTATTTTAGGTAGTTTCGTCACCCTGCTGCGATCCAGTTGCTCACAAACCAGTGATTGAATTTGGGTCCTTCCTGGTTAAAATTGCTCAATGTGCCACTAGGGGATCTGTGGGATGGTTATATTTGGCAGAAACAATAAGTTCACTCTGGTCAGTTTAACCTTGATTTTATGGACTTAAATGTGAATGTTTTTTGGGGAGGACCCTCTTTTCTTTTGTTCCCACTATCCAGGAATAATGACAATTATTTGGTAACTTCAGTTTACCAAGCACCAGGATTGTTACTATATATGGCTTGCAGTATACTTTTTAAACAAAACTTGCAGGAAAAAAGGTAACTTAACCCACCCAGATTACTTTTCATCCAGATCCTGACCTAATCTGATTCTTCAGAAAATGTCCTACCTAAGCTCTTTGCTCTTGTGTAAATACTATCTGAATGAATTAAACATCTCCTGCACTAGGTGGCAGTCTATTTCATAGGTCGATGAGTGTGAAGCAGTTGGCGTTGTAGTTTAGTAGTTCTCAAATTTACACTTACGCCCCACAATCACCAGCTTAATCGAGCTGGACCCCGTCAAGAAAAACTCATAGTTTCTTGAGCCTCTCTAACTATGGATCCAGTAAATACAAAAATAACTGCAAAGCTTATATTGCCATCAATCTCTCCTTCCTCATTCACATTCCTATTTGCTTGTCCACATGTAATTGAGCACACCCCACGGTTCGAGAACACCTGGTTTATCTTAACTGCTTCTTTATCTTGTCATTGTGCTATCTAGTCTGCTACTTTGGTTTTTTCATAACATATCCCTGAACTTTATCAATGCTCTTTTTTTAAAAAAAAGCACGAGACATGTTTTTTCTTCATCTCCTTATTCTCTTCCTCCCCAAGCTCTGAAACCCTTGCTCTATGTTTTTGTATGACATTTTAATCATTCATTCTTGCTCTTTTTCTTTCCGATATGTAGTCTTTAGTACAAGTTTCTTCAAGGAAACTGGGCACATATCAATTGTATGTATTAGTGAGATTGATGCTTTCAAAATTTCAAGAAGGATTGAGTTTACAACTTTGCTCTATTTGCATAATGTCTCTTATTGTATACCTTTTTATACTGTATGTGGCCTCTTTCCATTTGTTAGCTTAAAATGTTCTGATCCCAGTTGTGTTAGGGGCCTCAGCAGAAGACCCATTGAAAGGCAATTTCTCATTTCTGCCACATACTTCATAACAGTGTTTGCAGCTAATAATTTCTCCCTACTTTTTCTGCTTGGCTCATTGATTCTTTCAAAAATTCTATTTTCTCCACTTTCAACACCCACGAAAATTTAAATTGTGAAATGCTGAATTCTCTTGCAACTTATTCCTGTTGGTTATTATTTCGTGCTTGCACCATGCCAGTTGCAAAACTATTGCACAATTATCTGGATGCATTTCTTTGCCTTCCATCTGTGGAGAGGACATTCGGAACAATAACAGCAGCAGTTCATCCAAATACAATTCATTACAATTAAGCATTTTATGCATACAATTAAAAAAAAATTACATCTAAAATAATAGCAGCAGTCAGGTCTTGTATGTTATGATATATGATTCACTGTATACAGTAATTTTATTTTTTGTGCAATATACACCCGTTCCATTCTTATCTATCCAATCGTAGCCAGAGAATCACCTGCAATGGATTCTCTTCCCGCTTCCATACCATTACCTCTGGCGTCCCCCAAGGATCTATCCTTGGCTTCCTCTTATTTCTCATCTACATGCTGCCCCTTGGTGACATCATCCGAAAACAGCGTTTGGTTCCACAAGTAAGCTGACGACATTCGGCTCTACCTCTACCACTTCTCTCAACCCCTCCAAGGTCTCTAAATTGTCAGACTGCTTGTCCGACATCCAGCACTGGATGAGCAGAAAATTCCTCCAACTAAATATTTGTAAGATTGAAGCCATTGTTTTCAGTCCTCTGCCCCAAACTCCATTCTTTAGTCACTGACTCTATCCCTCTCCCTAGCGACTGTTTGAGGCTGAACCAGACTGTTCGCATCCTTGGTGTCAAAGTTGAGCTTCTGACCACATATCCACACAATCATTAAGGTAGCTTATTTCCACCTCCTGAACATCGCCCGTCTCCGTCCCTGCCTCATGCCTTTGTTTGTTACCTCTAGCCTTGACTATTCTAAAGCAGTCTTGGCCAGCCTCCCACATTCCATCCTTCATAAAATTGAGGTCATCCAAAATTCTGCTGCTCGTGTCCTAACTCGCATCAAGCCCCGTTCACCCATCACTCCTTTACTCCCTGACTGACATTGGCTCCCGGTTAAGCAACACCTCAAATTTTAAAATTCTCATCCTTGTTTTCAAATCCCACCACGGCCCCGCCCCTCCCTATCTGTGTAATCTCCTCCTGCTCCATAACCATCCGAGATATCTGCATTACTCTAATCCTGGCCTCGTGAGCATCCCTGATTTCAATTGTTCCACCATTGGTGGCTGTGTCTTGAGTTGCCATGGCCCTGAGAGCTCGATAAACCTCCTCACCTCTCCACCTCCTTTCATCCTTTAAAATGCTCCTTAAAACTTGCCTCTTTGACCAAGTTCTGCCTTAATATCTCCTTATGCGGCTCGGTTTTAAATGTTTTATAACATACCTGCGAAGTGCCTTGGGATATTTTGCTACGTTAAAGATGCTATATAAATGCAAGTTGTTGTTGTTGTAGTAAAACTGTAGAGTTGGTGCAGAACAGTTTTGCTTCTCATCAACTTGACAGTTAGTGTAAATCCAGCCTGCAACTTGCGATTGGACCCAACACACCGAAGCAAAGCAGTGCAAGACTTCTTATGAAAACAAGTCTACTTTGCTACAGTCAGTTTGGTTGTTAACATATTTACATTGTACAAGTTCACAATGGGTACAAAGCTGGAACTACTTCATGCTGATCTCAACCTCGCACTATAAACTCATCCTTAATCATAGAATCTTACAGCATAGAAAGAGGCCATTCGGCCTATCATGCCCATGTCAGCTTTTTGAAAGAGCTATCCAATTAGTCCCACTCCCCTGCTCTTTGCCATAGCCCTGCAAATTTTTCCTTTCAAGTATTTATCCAGTTTTCTTAAAGTTACTATTGAATCTACTTCCAGCACCCTTTCAGGTAGTGCATTCTCGATCATCATAACTCGCTGCATAAAACAAATTCTCCTAATTTTTCCTCTGGTTCTTTTGCCAATTGTCTTAAATCTGTGTCATTTGGTTATCGACCATCCTGCCAGTGGAGACAGTTCCTCCCCATCTACTCTATCAAAACCCTTCATGATTTTTAACACCTCTATTAAATTTCCCTTTAATCTTCTCTGCTCCAGGAGAACCATCCCTGCTTCTCAATCTCTCCACATAACTCTTAAATTACAATATTGCAAGTACAAATTCATTTTGTGGGTGTTTATACACTGATGAAAATCACCATGCTTTGTTGTATGGGCATGTGGTTCCTGTTATGTATGCTGCAAAATATGTGAGAATGCATGTTACAGTTGTATATTCTTAATGAAAATCATATTTGGCAGTTGCCCATAAAAATGCTAAATCATTTGGTCGCAAATCTCCATGTAACCCTGCATTTTGAATATTGTCACTTCAGTGTTGCTGTAAATTTTTTTTCAAAGTCACAATTCTTCTCAGTAGATTCCCAATTTATATTTGAGTGTATGTTGACATTTTACAGTTTCTCTTAATACAAAGTGCTCATCAGAGTACAGGTTGAATCTCCCTTATCCGGCACCTTCAGGACCTGGCCTGTGTCGAATAAGGGATTTTGCTGGGTGTGGGGAGTAAGGAGGGGGTCAGCACCCCGGGCGGGCCCGAAGTGTTGGCGGGCCCTCAACGGGCCAGGTGTCGGTTCGGCCCCAGCGGGGGCGCGGGCCGGGTGTAGGCATGGCCCCAAAGTCTGGGTGGAGATTGGCCTAGTTCTGCGCATGAGCCCCCAGCCACCGGAATCATGCCGGATAAGGGGTGGTGCCAGATAAGGCGGTCTCGGATAAAGGAGGTCCAACCTGTACTTTATCCAGCAACCTACCATGTGAGAGTTGATGAAAATAACACAAGAAAAGTAAGTAAGTGACTGACTGGGACTTTACTAATAAGCTATTCTGTTCGCTTGTTATTTGCTTGACCTTTCCATTAAGGCTTGGAAAGTTTACTTGAATAAAAATTTTCAAACCATTCATAGTTTTACACCAAACCAGCAGAGGTGATCAAAGCTACACCAAAACAAAACATTATCGTCATTATGTCAATACAAATGTTAGAATCAATTACTGTCCTCACAAAGAAGTTTAATGAGTAGCCATTGACCTCTAACTAATAAACGAGAATGCAGGTTGCTCCCTGCTTTTACAGAAGGGCTGGGGTGGGTGTTCTCCATAGAAATGCTGAGCTCCACTGTGAATTGGAGGTCCAAAGTGCATGGGACCAGTGCCCTACATTGACATCACTAAAAGCAGTTTGCTTATCTAACAGCAGAATGGATAATGGAGCCAGTTTGTTTACACTGTTGCGTGCAGCTAAGAGAGGGCATGAAGCTCTTCTTCAATCAATTGTACTTGTGCCTCCTTTGTTTTGCATTATAAATTCATAAATATGCATTAATATTAGAAACTGCCTATCTAAGTTTATACTGCTTGTAGAGACACTACCGCACCATTACTGTCAAAGGTGTAATAATAGTATGACCAGTTTATATCATAAATGTGAACAAAAACATTCTAATAGGAATATAGTCATAAGGACAGAATATATGACTGTAAAATGGCAATTGAATCATGTTTACATCCTCTGGTCCAATTATCTATCATCAGTCCTCTATCTCCGTTTCAACAGAGGACTACACTTGGACTTGGCACTCCGTGTGCAATGCCATGGAAAATCGACTAGCAATGTTAAAGTGTGTGAAGATGGCTAATCAACCCAAGTCAAATGATGTTGGTCTCAGAAGCCTGCAAGTGGTTTATTTTACAGGTTTTTGTTCCTTTTTTAATACAGACATCAACAGTTGAAATATGTGCTTGTGATTTTACCTCTTCTGCTTTCTGACACGAATTCAGCACCATAACTTTTAATATGATGTTTCAGGGTCATGTCTGTGGAGAAGCTTCTGATTTAAAAAAAAAAAAATGATTTGCCAGGCAGTAGTTCTAAAAAAATTTTAATACTTTGCATTTTCATTTTTTCACTGTGTTTAAACCTCTAAATGGATTGGTTCCTTGTTAGCAGTCCTGCTGTATGGGCACAAGGGAGTCTGTGATGCCTCAAGTGCCTTGGATTCACGTGAGCCTTGACAGTGAATGTTGGCAGGAATTGTAGTTAAACCCAATTCTGTTTTCACCCAATATATATATATACTTCTAGGAGGGATCATTAAGTTCTGATCAGAAGTGGGCAACTTTTCGATTTACTTTTTCTCTTGCCATAACCCAAGAGTGCTGAGGCAAATTGCAGCTCCCCGGCCACGATAGAAAGCTTATTATAGGCTGAGAATCGAATGTGAGACACCCTGGTTAGTGTGGATCACCTGCTAAATGAGCAAATTGACTGAGTATCAGGTGAGCTTTTCCATATTCTCTCACCTTTTCGATTTATATATAAAGTTGCAGGAACTCTGATGTCTGAACAAACTTTCCAGCTGTCAAAACACTTACCTGTACCTGTTTCTTACATATATATTACACATTGGTGGGGGTTGTGAAATGCAGGAAACTGCATTATTAGATCTGGAGCATTAGAAAAATCAGACATTGGCCTTTTTAAGAAGTTTGCATCATTGATCAACTAGTTAGATGTTTTAAAAAGTGTTTGGTTGTAGCATATTCCTGTTATCATCCAGTGTCTACACATATCACTTCTCGCAAAAGTTGCTCAATAGTGATTGGAAGTGGGAATCCTATCCACTTTTTTCTTCCCTCGCTCACAGGATTGCTAAAGCTATTAATGTCTCTCTCTGCCATCCTGGTTGAGATCAACAAACTCAATACAGACCTAGGATCAAACCTGGAATCTTAGTAATGTAGTGGTTATGTTGTTGGACTAATAATCCAGGGAATGAGAGTTGAATTCCCACAATGGTAGTTTAAGAATTTGAATTCAATATATAATATGTATGTAATATATATTTTTAAAAGCTGGAAATAAAGTTGGCATCAATAAAAATGACCAAGCAGCTGTTTGTCGAAAAAAAAACAACTGTTGCACAAATGTCCTTAAGGGAGGGTTACCTGCCATCCTTACCTAGTCTAACCTATATGTGACTCCAGTCCCACTGCCGTTGGCTCTTAATTGCCCTCTGAAGTGCCTAATGAGCGACGCAGTTATATCAAACCGCTATCAATGCCGGCGATAAATGTCAGCCTTGACAGTGATGCCCACATGCCAAGAATGAATAAAGTCTTCCTGGTTACGCACATGAGTCATTGGGGGAGCAAAGTTTTAGTTTTGAAAATTACCAATGCAAATTATTGACAGCATGTTTTATTTTTTCATGTCTCAGTATATGTCTGCATAAGCCTATTTTGGGCCGATCAGCCATCAAATTTCAAGATGTCACATTGTGAATCCTTCCTAGTTACTAGTACCTGCGACCATCATTTCCTCTAGGCCACTCAGCACTCTGCCAGTACCCCGCAGCTCTGGGCCGGCTTTTTTAATGTTAAAATTTCCACATGCGTGGAACTGTGAATGGACTGCTCCTTAACGGGGCTGTGCACCCAAAAATATTAGGGGGGAGCATTGCTTGCTGTCTTTCAAAAGTGTGAACCCTGCTCTAAACCCATTAGAAACCCTCACTGCAACCACATTGTTCACTGACAAGTTGTCCTGTTAGACAAAATGTCTGTGCTCTTCAAATGCCGAAAGAATCAGAATTTTGTATTTATTCTGGTTCTGTTTCTTTTAAGAAGAATGACTCAAGTTCAAAGGAAGTAGAGAATGTTTTCAAAAGTGTTCCAGGAAAGATGAACCATATTAGCAGCATTCCATATTCAATCATATAGCCAGACTTTTTTGTCATTGAGGTGCATAGAAACATAGGGAGTAGATGTGTACGTGGAGATCGGCCAAGTTATAGTTCCAATCTTAAAATTGCTTTTCTGTTTTCATGATGTGCTGGTATGCAAAGGTAGCTTTAAACCACACCCAAGCTCCAAGTTGCATTCCCAATCTATACTGAGATCCAAGCCAGGGCAACAGTTGTTGGTGCTACAATTGTTACTAGCGGGGGAAAAAAAGTTAAGTAGGATATATCCACTGGCCCCTCCTGGAAAGTTTATGTCTGACTTGTTCTGCGGTGCTTTTTCAACCTCCATTGCTATGGCCAGTGTTCACTGTCTAACTTGGGTAAGGTACCAGAGGATAACTGGCATCTGTGGAATCATGCCCTGACATAGACTCTGTGCAACATCGACCAAACAAGGAAAATTGGCATCTGTAGAACATGATCTTATTGAATGGCGGAGCAGGCCACGAGGGGCTGTATGGCCTACTCGCGCTCCTATTTCTTGTGTTCTTATAGAACTATGGCTCAGGAGATTAAAAGGAGAAGGAAATTGGCAACTATAAAATTCAGGGAAAAAATTGCAGTCTTGAATTATTTTGTTGTTCACATTTAATTTTGTGATTTTAAATTTTGTTTCATGATGTACTGATAATTCTTGGGTCCAAAACCTAGCCATGATATTGATGCAAAGTAATTGCCGTGGTAACATTGGCATATTCTGGAATGGCTGACGATTTCCATTGCTCAATTGATTTTCAGATCAATTCATTCTCCTTTAGTTCATGACCATACATGGCACAAATGTTGACTTGTGTTTCCTTGTTACTCAGATCCTTTCTCTCCCACACTGAGCAAGAAAGCCAGAGCTGCTTTCATTTTATTTTCTGAACTATTGACAATTTTGCATTAATTTTAGATAATTGTGTACCTGTTACACCGGATAAGGATTTTGGCATGGTTCACCATGGTGTCTTGACTCAGAATCTGTTTCTACAATATAGAATATTTTAAAATTACAGTGAGCTGTGAAGTCGACAAGATGAGCAACACTAGCTGAGAATTATAATTCCCACTGCTTCTAAGCACATACCACAAAGGCTATTCCATCGTACACAAAGTTCAATTTCACAACACAGCATAAATATTGACCAAAATAAACATTTACTGGTATCGAGACGAGACAAGCTTATGGAATGAATCAAAATAATTGAAGGAACTGAAAGATCAACTTCTGAAAATTGTAATTTATTGTTATAGATACAGGGTATGTTGCTTGTTCTAAAAAAAAATCAAGGGAACAGATGTCTTAACCATATGGGGCAGTGTAGAATATTTTACAGACAAAGCAGTAAGAGAAAATAGAAAGGAAAAAATGGATTGAGGTGACAGGCCATCGTTAATGACTTCAATGAAGCAATATTTCTGTATGCCGTCATTGTATCTTGGATTAATTTATTAAATTTGCAAAAATGTTGCTATAAGATATGAAACAGATGTTTAATCAGTTGCAACAGTATCTTGTACTAGTAGAAATACTAGTTTTACAGGATCTTTTTGGGCATGGAAAAAAACAATTTACAAGTGCTGCAGTTGTAAGTCGATCAGTTTTCTCCCAAATGAAATTTGGTAATGGACCACTACTGATGCACTATTCAAATGTGTATTTCAGTCTTCTGTGAAGATGATAAACACATTTGTATGAGATTTTGCAAATTATCTTGGTTTCCATGGTAATGAAGCTTGATGATCTATCGTTTAATAGTAGTTTGCTTCTGGTGATGTAAATTTGGTACTTTTGGAGGCTTGGTTAATGCTGTGATTGCCAATGTGTTCATTGTGATGTGAAATAGGTCAGAGGACTCTGAAATTTATATGAATACCTGTATATGATTGTTGCACCAATAATCCATGTAAACATATAATGTATTTGGCTGATCACTGTATAAAAGCACTTGTTTCCTATGTGTGTTCATTTGTGGGAGTGGGGATGCAGAAGTCATACATTTCATATTCTCTCTTTCAAAGGTGACATGAATCATATTTACTTCTATTCAGATGCATAATGTTGCAGCTAGTGGATAAGTTTCACCCACCTTTTAGTGTTTTGATTTATTTTACAAAGGTTTAAACTCTGGTGAGTATGTTGATTTTAAATGTATGATCACCCTTAGACTACCTAATATCTGTCTCCACTTAGAATGGGGGAGTAACAAACAGAATAGTGAGGCTCCTTTTAAGGATTTAAAACTAAAGTTGGACAGGAACAGTTAACTGGAATCTATTCAACCAGTGTTGAAAATGGTGGTGCTGACCAAAGTATCAAATGGAACTGTTTTCTTTCCTCTTGGCAAATTGTTTTAATTTTAACAAGCCATAGTATTTCTTACTGTGATATCAAATGCCTCTCTAAAACAATTTCGAAGGACTTATTTTTATGTCCTTTGTTTAGACACCCAATGTTGTAGCTAATGGTGCATTAAAAAATGATTTGCTTTTTTATTTTCCTCTGCCTTCATTTTATTATAAACTTCAGTTTGTTTTAATGAATACTAACTACATTACCGGGTGTAGGTCTAGAATTTTCTTTCTCACCAGATGTTTTGGTTTTGCAGAAAATTTGATTTCTCAGGAAGTAAAATAATGGTCACGGTTGGAATATTGTAAAACAAACACACAAAGGTTATCAATGTAGAAAACTAGGACCTGATAATTTGGTGCATGTCGTAGAGCACTTTTATTAAATTACAGTCTATGGCAATGAATCCATATCTTTTCAGCTTTCATAACTTTTGCCAGTTTATAGGCTAGAGGATACCAGAAGAGAGGCAGCTACCAGGATAGGTTAGTGCTGCTGTGTACTAACCACAAGGTAGTATATTCACATCATGGATAGTGTACTTTGTAGTTTTGCTTGTCTGCTGCCACCAGGGAGAGAGAGAGAGAGAGAGAGACGCACATCTTTCAGATTGTTCTATCAAAATCTCCCATTTAAGGAATTGCAGCCACTTATCATTGTTCGACCATACAGTGTCATATGGCATTAGTACATGAAAAACACTACTGTTGTCCTCTGCCTTTGGCCTGATGAGAGCATGTACGTCTTCTTTCCACAAGGTAGTAATTCCATCTGCCTGCTCCTGTGTCTAATAAGAAAAGGGAAAATGAAAGGCAGCATAAATGGAGCTATACTGGAAAGAAAGGAGATAGGGATTCTAACATGTAGAGAAGAGAGTTCTTTCACATTGATCTTTAAAGGCCTATTCCCAGCAAATCCGTCTGTCTCCCACCCCTGTTGCTCCTCCTGGCTCACCCTCCACCTTTGCTCCTCTATATCAGAAAGCCAGAAGTGTGCTCACACCTGGGGCACAACTGAACTTGTCATCCACCACCAAATTTAACTCGACCATTATCTAGCTTTACCATGCCTCGTTCGCTTCTGCCAAAACCATCTAGTGTTCCAAAATCATCGAGGGGGCAAACCGTAGGCAATTCTTCTCGATGACTAGCTGCCCCCCCCATCTCCATCCCCTGCTCCTACCTCCTCCGCCCTCACTTCCAATACCAAATGTGAATAGCTCATAGATTTCTTTGTCTATGTTGGGATTCAGATCAGCAGTCGTTGCTATTTCATACCCTTCCTCTGTCCGAGATCTCCTCTCTAGCCATGATCCCATATCACTTTCTTTCTGCCCCATCTCTCAGCTGTCATTTTGAAATTCTTCATCCATGATGCTCATCCCTTGCATCCTTAATCCACTCCCCCCTCAACTCCTGATCATGAAAGAATTTGCATAGATCCAGGAATGGTTCTATGCATTCCTGAATCTTTGCAAATTCCTCCATGGCCGTACCCCACCCTATTCCTGCAATCTCGTCTAGATTTGCTTTATCTCTTGCAACCTTTTGGTCTTCTGACTCTGGCCTCCTGTGCATTATTCCTTTCCTTTGCCCACCATTGGTCGAAGAACTTTCAACCGCCTTGACTCTGCTCTCAGGAATTCCTTCCCGATATCCCTTCACACCTCTACTTCAAAAATCATCTTAAAATCCATTTGTTCATCCTAGTCTTTAATTACGCCTCCTAAACACTCTCCCCTTAGCTTGGTGTTGCATTCCTCTTCTTACTATTTCTACTCTTAAGTGCCTTGGAACATGCTATACATTCAAAACACTATCATGCAGATTATTGCAGTCTTAAGTTGCACCTGATTCACGAGTGCTCAATTTTGACGCCAGGGAGTGTGTTAATTTTAACCCCCAAATATGGGTGGGAAGTTGAAGTTTAAAAAAAATTGCCAAACCTGAACCCACCCACTTCCGGTTTTAATGATGGCAGGACTGGGGCAGGGAGAAGTGACCAACCCGTTCCCAGGAGGCGGGTCCCTCAGTTAAATATTTTAATGAAGCTGCGTGCCTCAGATTTTACATCTCCTTGATTTATTGTGGTTATCATAACCATTGCTCCCATTTTTTTTGACAGGTGCTGGTAGTGGTTATGCTGTTGCAATTTACAGCTCCGCTAGACCCATTTTTTGTTTCTTTACTCGTCCCATTGCCATCCCCTTTTGCCTTGTATGGTCATCCCTTTTGTCATTTAATCACTCCTGCCTTCGACCCTATCACAGACCTTTTCTTTTGTTCTTTCCTCTCCTTCCCCCTTTCCCTGTCTCTCTACTTAAAACCTATTGCATCACTAACCTTTGCCAGTTCTGCTGAAAGGTCATCGACCTGAAGCATTAATGTTGTTTCTCCCTCCACAGATGCTCCCTGACCTGCTGAGTATTTCCAACTTTTTCTGTTTTTATTTCAGGGGTAAAGGAGCTCTGCATTTGTACATATGCGCACAGCTCCGTTTCTTGAGTGGCTAATTTTTATTAGGGGAGATTAGAAGGGAGTGTTCCCCATTTCATAGTACAGGTTGAGCGTCCGAAATCCCGAGTTCCAAAATTCGCAATGTTCCGCAATCCGGACACCGGGCCAGTCCGTGGTGGGGTCATCTGAAAACCGGAAAGTGTTCTGAAATCCAGACCCCCCCGCGGCAGCCCTACCTCGCTCCGGCCCTTGGTGGCCCAATTTCACCGCGGCCCAGCTTCACTTGCCCCGGCCCTCCGCAGCCCGGCCTCGCCCGCCCTGTCCCCGGCTTCCCCCCTCTCTCCCTTACCTCAGCTGCCAGACCCCACCTACCAAGGCCCAGGCAAAGACGTTCCAAAATCCAGAAATATCCGGAACCGCCTCGGTCCTGAGGTTTCCGGCTTTCGGACGCTCAACCTGTATTGCACAGATTGAAACGTAAGTGTGTAAGGTTCTAGGAGGTCCAGTAGAGTTGCACTGCACTAGGTGTGAACTCCAATTAACATGAGATGGTCTTGCATTTCTTGCTGTATTGCATTTGTGTGCCAGGCTGCAAGCGTGCTATGTTATATTGTGATCTTCATATCAATATGCAGCTGAAACCACTTCTGAACAAATGAAAGTGTCACGACATCTGCATCCTAATTCATCAAGTTTTCGATGCCTTTGCTCTTGTTTCCAAACTTATGAAAATTTATTGCAAATCAAGAGTTGAGTTTTCTAATTTTGTGAACGGTTCTCTTCTCACAATTGTTTTCGTTGGGCACTAGAGACAGCTAATCCTTTTCCTAATAAGGATGAACATATTTGAATTAATGTTTTAGATTACATTTTTGAAAGTATAGTACTGTAGTGCCCTAAAACTATTTAAATGTAAAGCATTACAATAGTACTCGCCAACTGGTATGGACTGTTTTTAAAAATATTTTAATAAGCATGACTGTCTCTTGGCACAGCAAGGAACAAAGAGAACTTTGAGTTTGTATTTCTTTGATACCGTTAGAATTTTGTTGGTTGAGTTCAGCTGAGTCCTAACTCTCCACCCCCAGAATGTATCCAAAATTTCAGATAAAGCTGAAAAATATTTTTGCAGTTGCTTTACATTTTATCGAGCTGCTGGAAGGTGGTTGAAAGCAGCCAGAATGACTCGGAGTCCAATGCTGGCACTAAGATTTCAGTAAAGCTGAATGAGCATGTGAATTTTTTGTTTTCGTCCACTTTAACTGAGGACAAACACCCCTTTTCCCTTCCAAACTTAGTGTGAAACTCTTTTAGGGTCCAAACTTAGTGTAAATCTGTCGTGCACAATTTCAGCTGTTTTAACATAAGAATGAAGTGCTGGTGATTACACATCTGGTCATTATCGTGGCAATTCGAGATGATGAATTCAGAGCATCACAAATGTACTGCTACATGGGGTATTGGCTCAAAAGTGATTTGTATTTTTCCCTGAAGCATATTGGCATCAATAGTCTAAACGAGATTAATGAAAACACTGTGATTGATTTCCCTCCCTGTGGGAAGTGGCTAGCACCTCCCTCTTGGCATGCCATAATTAGTAACTCACCATTTGGGGAATTGCAGATGTGATGCCACGTCTTATCACTTTGCTATATGACTCCATTATGTTGCTAACGAGCTTCTGCATTTTCTAAATTGTAGCTATAATGGCGCTTTGTCAGCAATCTTGGCCAGAGTTTAGGAAACAGAACTGTTCCCTTGCAATATGAGCCTGTTCAGGGGGAAGAACTGGAAAATGGAACTCGACCCATAGAAATAAAAGCTGCTGCAGCCTAATTCTGGCTTTTCTCATCAATCTCCTTTACTCTGTTCCTGACTGCTTTTCCCACTCTGCACTACTGTTGCTATGTACCAGGACATTCTGCCTAACCTTCCCATTGCAGCTTGAGGGATCCAGTTCTTTTCTGTTCGTGTGTTGACAAGTTACAGAATATAGGGTTGGGGGTGAGAAGTGTGGTGTAAGGGTTGAGTGAGAAAATGCAGGCCACGCAGTGGTAGATTAAAAATAGAGAGCCAGTCACAAGTTAAATCAGTTTACAAAGATTTTTAATGAAGTGAAAACTGAACAAGTGTCAAACTGTTGAGCTATCGTTTGAATAGCCCATATATTGTATCTTTGGGCAACAGATAGAAATTGTTGCTCAACAATTTAAAAGCATCAAGTAATACAACACCTGTGCACAGGGGTCAATTGTATCACTGGTGGCAACATTAGGATATTTGACATCAAGTAATTTTATGTTCTTTTGTAGTAGTTTGGTATCTATTTTCTAAACATGATTAATGACAACCCTGTGATTGACTTTCCTCCCTGTGGGGAGTAGCTAACACCTCCCACTGATAGCATGTGCTCTTCAGAATTTAACCCTTTCGGAGTACTGAATCCCTTTCCCATCTGTGAATTTTGCATTCTAACAAAAATTATTTCAAATGTTAATTGTTATAAAGCAGGATTAAAGAAATGGACAGCATGCTTTTAATAAGAATTGAAATTTTTTTTTTCCCATTTTGATGACTTGTTAATGCAGCTCTCAAAGAGTCAAAGACCATTCAACTTGTAAAGCTGTCAATCATTGACTACATTGCTACAAGGATTTGATTTTGCTTAAATGATCACAAACACAAAAAATGGGATCCAACCTGGGAAGTGATTTAAATGTATAAATGATAGCCAGTTTTAGTGGCGTGGATTGAATGTTGCCACAAAAACACTCTTGTTCTGAAAGGACGAAAGCAGGGCAAATCTTTCATATGAAAACATGTTTTCAGACTGTTTCTTTGTGTGCGGGGAAGGTTATACTATTGCAGTACTGTACACTGTAGGTTGAATTATTTTGTTTAAGTTGAATGTTTCTACTTTAATATTAGGCAGAACTGATTTTTTTTAATGAGTAATTACTGTAAAAAAACACATGATTACATTTCCAGCTTGATTGATCATGAATTGTTAAATGTGAATGACTTATTAAAAAATAAAGTGAGACTAAACTTCAAAATGAGGTCAATTTGAAAAGATGAGATTTTTTCTCCTATGGTCCTGATGACCATTGTTGGTGAAATGCCTCTAAATCTTTGGAGTAAAAACCATGGGGATATTTAGAATTTGGGCCATATTTCCCTAGTGCCTGAGACATTTTCTCCATATCCCAATAAAGAAACATAGAAAATAGGTGCAGGAGTAGGCCATTCGGCCCTTCGAGCCTACACCACCATTCAATAAGATCATGGCTGATCATTCCCTCAGTGCCCCTTTCCTGCTTTCTCTCCATACACCTTGATCCCCTTAGCCGTAAGGGCCATATCTAACTCCCTCTTGAATAGATCCAATGATCTGGCATCAACAACTCTGCGGCAGGGGATTCCACAGGTTAACAACTCTGTGAAGAAGTTTCTCCTCATCTCAGTCCTAAATGGCCTACCCCTTATCCTAAGACTGTGTCCCCTGGTTCTGGACTTCCCCAACATCGGGAGCATTCTTCCCGCATCTAACCTGTCCAGTCCCGTCAGAATCTTAGACGTTTCTATGAGATCCCCTCTCATCCTTCTAAACTCCAGTGAATAAAGGCCCAATTGATCCAGTCTCTCCTCATATGACAGTCCAGCCATCCCTGGAATCAGTCTGGTGAACCTTCGCCGCACTCCCTCAATAGCAAGAAGGTCCTTCCTCAGATTAGGAGACCAAAACTGTACACAATATTCCAGGTGGGGCCTCACCAAGGCCCTGTACAACTGCAGTAAGAACTCCCTGCTCCTATACTCAAATCCCCCAGCTATGAAGGCCAACATACCATTTGCCGCCTTCACCGCCTGCTGTACCTGCATGCCCACTTTCAGTGACTGATGAACCATGACACTTAGGTCTCGTTGCACCTCCTCTTTTCCTAATCTGCCATCCAGATAATCTACCTTCGTGTTTTTGCCCCCAAAATGGATAACCTCATATTTATCCACATTATACTGCATCTGCCATGCATTTGCCCACTCAGCTAACCTGTCTAAGTCACCCTGCAAATTCCCCATTAAAACCCTGACCGTCAGAAATATATCGTATAGATTTTTAATGTTTTAGCAGCATTCATCATTATGTTGCCTCTTGCCCCCAACCTGGGTCTTGCAGTTTTAAATCAAACAGGATAATTCTTAACAATGTTCTTTAAGATGGTCTATAACCTATATCCATTATTTTACGATGTTGCTTTTTGCAGGTGAAACATATCTGTACATTTTATAGACAAGCTTTACTTGCAAGAATGAGCATGGTTTAAAAACCAAGGTCATAATAGGCGAATATTGTATCAAAAACAATTACCAACTCAACAGCCAATTTTAAAACCATTTACATTTATCCGTCAGAATTCAGATGACAACCTCTCAATATATGCATCAACTACAGGTAACCTTCATTGCTGTAGTAAGGTGCTGCATACGATCAAACATAGTTGAAATAATAAAATTGGAATGAAGTTCACAGCCATTTTAATTGAAGTTATAGTTTTGGTGGATACTCATATGACTGACCTGTGCTTTTTAAAAAAAAAAAAAAATTAAACTGCTTCAATCATGACCAGGACCAACGGCAATGTTGATTGAAATCTTGCGTTCTGTAATTTTAGCGCAAGTCTGGTGGATGCTTCACGGTAGTAGTTGTTTTCAGATCTATTGAATTTTTGTTTTATTTTGTAACTTTAAATCCTCTGATTATTTGGGATGTTTGAGCCACCAGGCACATTTCCAGTTAGAGGAAGCAGCAGGAGATTATTTTGAGATTTAAGTAGTAGTCAAGTTTGATGGTCATCTTTGAGTCAGCAGCCTTGTGTAATTTTAATGTCTGGGGTGTGGCTGGCCATTTTGCTTGTGGTGTTGGGCATTTTAGACTTTCTGTAAACAATATTCTAAGGAAATGGGATAAAATTGAGATGTTGGTTTTTTGTTGGTGGCCTCTAGCCCAACTAATGGCTGTCACTGTGAAATAATTTGGATATTTATGAAAGCCTCCTGCCTTGTTGGATAATCATTGCTAATACTTAAATGTTTAACAACAATGCGTACAGGCTTTTCAAATCTATTATTAAAAATTCTGCACGGGTCAAAGTACTCAAAAATGGAGCTCAATTATATTGCATGCTGCCTATTCCCTATTATAGTATCTGTAATAGTTGTTGATTATCCAGAATTGTAATTCTGTTAGACTAGTTAAAATAATTAACTTGTGCCTCACGAGTATCTCTTGTAGATTATAATGCTGGATGAAAATGCTTTAACTTTGATCCACAATTTCAACCATCTCCAGGACCAATTTAAATGTTCTATACAACATTAATATTTTCTAGTCTTAAGGATTTTAGTGTTAAAAATCTGAGGGTTTGAATACCTTCTATACTGAAGGGTAATATCACGCAACGGAAACCACAGTTAAATATAGAACAAGCTTAAATAAATCACACAGTATTTAAATGCGAGCTATAAAAAAAACTGAATGGTAGCTAATGGATTCAGTTCGTTTAAATCCTCTCTTCTGCTCCTCCACATCGCAATACTTCAGTATTGCATGTACCTACATAAAATCAATAACTTTAGGCCGAACTGGGGAATAATTATTAAATGGTAGCTTTAATGTCAAAAAATAAGGGTAGTACTCCCTTCTACATTGAGATAAGAGTTGATAGTTGACAACAATGTTTAATTTTTTATTTAAGTGATGAAATTTATTCGAGCAAAGAGCTTATAAATCATATGTATTGACAGTTTAAACTTGATGATAAACCTGAAGCTTAAACTGTAAAAATTAACTTTTACAATGGTTTCCTTCTGTTTTATTTGCAGTTCAATACCAAATGGAAATGATGAGAAGCTTGCGTCACGTTAACATTGACCACCTCCATGTCGGCTGGTACCAGTCAACTTACTACGGCTCTTTCGTCAGCCGAGCCCTGTTGGACTCCCAGTTTAGTTACCAACATGCAATTGAAGAGTCTGTGGTCCTCATCTATGGTCAGTGACGTTTTCCTATTCATTTCTTTTCCTGCACTGTTTACCTGGCAGTACTGCCTGGCAGCCCCTCTCAGTAAATACCAGCCCAGTGTCTGCCTCAGCCCCAGCAGCAGCTCAGTCTAGACAGGGTTTCCTTCTTTCTGTTTATTTTTCTTGCTATCAGAGCCCTGATGTGTACATTCTGGAATGCTGAAGTTGCTGCTTCATTTTTTTTCATTCCTCTTCCCCCTTGTTGATGGCGGGTGGAACGGGACCAGATGTCTAACAAAAACTGATTGCTTGAGTCTGGCTCAGTACGTGACCTTACAGTTATGACACATTTTGCCAGATTTCGCCTCTGACAGGCGCTCACAAAACGTAGACTGTTCCTAGCACAAAGATTTTCTTCTTTCTGCCCATTTAGTGGCGTTTCCTTTACTCACTAAACCAGATGTTCTGTGCAGTATCATAGCTGTAGGTAAAACATCTTTATTGCCTTCCCCAAGCTCACTATTTGGCATAGCTGGCAGGCTGTTACAAAGTTTCCAACCGAGAAGTAAATGTTACATCCTGAATATCTGTCAGAAAAAATACTAATGAACACGATTAATCTTTGGGTAGCACAAAAATTGTTTCAGTATGTTAACAATCGGATTACAGTAGAAAAGCTGTTAAAATATACTTTATTCATTGGAAATTCTGTCATTTTTTTAACATTTCCTCTTGAATTTTCCACTTGTATTCAATTTTCTGTCCTACATCTTCACTTGTATGCAGGAGTTTGTTTTGTATATATCTTTCTGTTCAGTTTTCCATTTGTTTAAAAATGCTTTTGCATGGTTACTCCCAAGTTAAATATAATTCATGTGGAAATAAAACCTGTGTACCTTGAAAATGTTGCAGTAGAAATGCTAATAAACCCAATTCCATTTTATCAGATGAAACCTAAACCAATTTAAATCCAAGAAACTGAGATTACATTAAATAAATTGACAGTGAACCTAAGATAAATAGATTGCACTGTAAGCATTTAGATTTATAATCTTCAGATTGAGTGTATCATACATGGATTAAATCTTCACATGGTAATGCGGTGATCGTGCTATGCCAGAACAGTCTACCATGGAACAATAGGAGCAGAGATTTCCCACACCATGCATTTTGAGCAATCCCAAGGTAGGGAAACTGGAGTTCCCTCTGATTGTTCTTTCCCTGTAGGCTATCTGTCCACCCTTCTTATTCATAGAATGGTGCATAATGCTGATGAGATTAAAGACAAATTTGTCCCTTGGAAGATAATACATTTGTTGGGAATTTTTGGTACTGCTGGATACTTCCTTTTTTCATTATTTTGGGCACTATGTAATCTTTAAGCATTCCCAGGTCTGTCTGGTTTAGTATGATTAAATATAACATAAAGCTGTCTTTACTCTACCCCAACAATGTGCCTCACACTATCTTCTGAAGAAGACCAGTTTTCCATTCTCTACCCCCCCTCCCCCTTACATTATAGACACTTGAGAATCAGGTTCTCTCTACCAACTCATAACTTTCACTCCCAAAGGTGCATATTTTTTCAGAGACATTTCAGTTCATAATTCCAGAGAATTTCTGGTGTTTGACTTATCTGACCAGGAATATGAGCTATAATCCGTGGATATTTGGTATTCTATCGGTAAGCCAAAGCAGCTCGCTCTATTAATGCAAGAGCTCTCAGTATGGATGGAAGTTTATTTTTCCCACCAAGCATAGGGAAGTCACTGTATCAAGGTATAGATTTTCTTTTTATGTGCAGCTTTTTAAAAAAAAAAATAGTTCATGGGATGTGACGTCGCTGGCAAGGCTGGTGTTTATTGGCCTTGAGAAGGTGGTGGTGAGCCATTTTCTTCAACCACTGCAGTCCTTGTGCTGTTGGAGAGGTAATATCAGGATTTTGACCCAGCGTCGATAAAGGAACAGCGATATATTTCCAAGTCAGGATGGTGTATGACTTGGAGGGGAACTTGGAGGTGGTGGTATTCCCATGTGTCTGCTGCCCTTATCCTTCTAGGTGATAGAGGTTGCGGGTTTGGAAGATGTTATCGAAGAAGCCTTTGCGAGTTGCTGCAGTGCATCTTGTAGATGGTACACACTGCAGGCATGGTGCGCTAGCGGTGGAGGGAATGAATGTTTAAGTTGGTGGATGGGGTGCCAATCAAGCGGGCAGCTTTGTCCTGGATGGAGCTTCTTGAGTGTTGTTGGAGCTGCACTCATCCAGGCAAGTGGAGAGTATTCCATCACACTCCTGACTTGTATCTTTTTAGATGGTGGAAAGATTTTGGGGAATCGGGAGGTGAGTCACTCGCTGCAGAATACCCATCTTCTGACCTGCTGTTGTAGCCACAGTATTTATGTGGCTGGTCCAGTTAAGTTTCTGGTCAGTGGTGGCCCCTAAGATGTTGATGGTGGGGAATTCAATTATGGTAATCCTGTTGAATGTCATGGGGAGGTGGTTGACTTTCACTTGTGTGACACAAATGTTACTTGCCACTTATCAGCCCAAGCCTGAATGTTGTCCAGGTCTTGCTGCATGTGGGCACGACTGCTATTTTAAAATTCATTGACGGGATGTGGGTGTAGCTGGCATGGTCAGCATTTATTGCTTCATTATCTGAGCAGTTGCGAACTGAACTGAACACTGCAGTCATTGGCGAACATCCCCACTTCTGACCTTATGATGGAGAGAAGGTCATTGATGAAGCAGCTGAAGATGGTTGGGCCTCGGACATTGTCCTGAGGAACTCCTACAGCGATGTCCTGGGGCTGAGCTGATTGTGCTCCAACAACTATAACCATCTTGTTTTGTGCTAGCTATGACTCTAGCCAGTGGAGAGTTTTCCCCCTGATTCCCATTAGCTGCTATTTTACTTAGTCTCCTTGATGCCATTCCTCGGTCAAATGCTGTTTGATGTTAATGGCAGTCACTCTCATCTCACCTGTTTGGAGCAAGGCTGTAATGAGGTCTGGAGCTGAGAGGTCCTGCTGAAACTCAAACTGAGCATCATTGAGCAGGTTATTGGTGAGTAAGTGCCACTCAACAGCATGGTCGACGATCCCTTCCATCACTTTGCTGATGATTGAGAGTAGGCTGATGGGGCCGTAATTGGCCAGATTGGATTTGTCCTTTTTGTGGTCAGGGCATACCTGGGCAATTTTCCACTTTGTGGATGCTAGTGTTGTAGCTGTACTGGAATAGCTTGGCTAGAGGCACGGCTAGTTCTAGAGCACAAGTCTTCAGCACTACATTCAAGATGTTGTCAGGGCCCATAGCCGTTGCTGTATCTAGTGAGTTGAGCCATTTCTTGACATCATGCGGAGTGAATCGATTTGGCTGAAGACTGGTTTCTGTGATGGTGGGGACCTCAGGAGGAGGCTGAGATGGATCATCCACATGACACTTCTGGCTGAAGCTGGTTGCAAATGCTTCAGCCATGTCTTTTGCACTCGCGTGCTGGGCTCCACCATTACTGAGGATGGAGATGTTAATGGAACCTCCTCCGATTAGTTTTTTAATTATCCACTAGCATTCACGACTGGATGAGGCAGGACTGCAGAGCTTTGATCTGATCTGTTGGTTGTGGGATTGTTTATCTCTGTCTATAGCATGCTGCTTCTGCTGTTTAGCATGCATGTTATATCTTCCCCAGGTTGGCATCTCATTTTTCGGTTCATATAGTGCTACTCCCGGCATGTTCTTCTACACTCTTCTTTGAACCAGGATTGGTCCCCTGGCTTGATGGTAATGGTAGAGTGATTGATGTGCCAGGCCATGAGGTTACAGATCGTGGTGGAGTACAATTCTGCTGCTGCTGATGGTCCACGTGGATTATCAGTTTTGAGCTGCGAGATCTGTTCTGAATCTATCCCATTTAGCACAGTGGTAGTGCCACACAACAGATTGGAGGGTGTCCTCAGTGTGAAGATGGGACTTTGACCCTACCAATACAGCTATAGAAGATGCATCTGCGACCGTGTAGATTGGCGAGGACGAGGTCAAATAGGTTTTCACCCTCATGTTGGTTCTCACCACGTGCCGCAAGCCCAGTCTGGCAACTGTCCTTCAGGATTTGGCCAGCTCGGTAAGTAGTGGTGTTACCGAGCCACTCTTCATCATGAACATTGAAGTCCCCCACCCAGAGTGCCTTTGCTCCCAGTGCTTCTTCCAAGTGGTGTTCAACATGAGGGAGTACTGATTTATGAGCTGAAGTAGGGTTGTAGGTAGTCATCAGCAAGAGGTTTCCTTGCCCATATTTGACCTGATGGAATTAGACTTGATGGTGTCAATGTTGAGGACTCCAGGGCCACACCCTCCCTCACTGTGCTGTCACTTTTGTTGGGTATGTCCTGCCGGTGGGACATGACCAAGGATGCAGATGGAGGAGTCTGGGGATGTCGGCTGAAAAATATGATTCTGTGCGTATGACTGTCAGGCTGCTTCTTGACTAGTCTATAGGATAGCTCTACGAATTCTGGCATAAGTTGGCAGATGTTAGTGAAGAGCATTTTGCAGGGCCAACTGGGCAGGTTGTGCCTAGGTTGATGCCGGGTGGTCTGTCCAGGTATTCTTATTACGCTTTGTCGTAGCAGTTTGGTAGAAGTGAGTGGCTTGTGAGGCCACTTCAGAGGGCAGTTAAGTGCTGTGCGTCTGACATCATATATAGGTGAGACCAGGTAAGGACAGCAGAATTCCTTCCCTAAAGGACACTGATTTTTACAGTAGTTACAAGGTCACCATTTTTTGTTAGATTTATTTAATTAACTGAATTTTAATTTGCCAGCTATTGTGCTGGATTTGAACTTGTGTCTCCGAATGGTGCAGCCTGTTAAAAGGGCCACACAGCCCAAAAAGAAATTAACGGGAATATTGCTCTCACCTATAAATACAGGGTCACCCTAGTTCGTTTTTTCATATCTCTCCTGTAAGTAGAGAAGTGTATTCATGTTGAAGATCCAATCTAACTCGCATGATGATGGTAACCTTTCAACAGTTGAATGCACAGCATCATTTGAGTGAGTGGTTATTTATTTCTTTGCAGAATGTGTGGTTTTAAGAATTAACTTACTCTTTTTCTCTCATGTTTCCAGATCCCATTAAAACTGCGCAGGGTTCTCTTTCACTGAAGGCATACAGACTGACTCCAAAATTAATGGAAGTTTGTAAGGAGAAAGATTTCACTCCTGAAGGGTAAGTTTGTCCACAGGGAAAAGTTGAAGAAAACTTGTCATTACCCAAAACTTAGCACTGAATCAAAATCCATTTTGCTATTCTGGAACCACCCTTTTACATAGCATTTAGGATCATTCAGAAATTGCAGCCAGAGTTGTTTAGCGATAAAATGCAATTTGTTTGTATTGACTATTTTAAAAGTTTTTATGAGCCATGAGAAACATTCTATTGTATTGAAAAGCCTGTGATCTCTGCATACATGTGTTGTAGTTTTATTATCTGTTTTCTTCATTTAAAATTGTGCTGCTTTTAGTTTTTTCTGAACACCAAAGCAATCTTGAATAGCATCAGAGCATAAACATTAAACAACTTAAATACTATAGTGATGTGGACATTCACATACGTTGATTGCGTTCTCCATTTTCCTAACGTGTGCCAAACTTAGAAATGCCACCATAACTTGTATTACCTGAGTATTCAATGTACATACCTGTATCAGGATTTTGGAAATAATTAAACAGTTCATGTCACTGCTATTAGTTCTCTAGAAACACTACAGTGTTTCTAGATTAAATCATTAATTGACAACCCATTTTTACCTAATTGTGCTCCAGTCAGCAAATTATTGAAATACATGTGCGTTACATCTAAGCTTTGAGCTTAGAAACCTGTACCAAAAAGGCATTGGGATCAAAAAATATTTTTTGTCTCAGGTTGCTCACAATCTAAGTAATGTATTTTACATTTCTTTCAGAAGAATACATTATATTGCCATTATGCCATAAATACTACTATTAAAAATTAATTACTGTAAAAAATGACAATCAAGCGTAGGAGCATTCCTGCTACCCCACTAGGTTTAGTGCCTCGAACTTGCTAGGCTGAAAATATTGCAATTGTGCAGTGCCATCCTGTTTGTTATAAGCAGCTTCTCACAGTCAATGGTTCAGTGACTGTTTCATCAGACAGTGGAGCTGATTTAAAGATAAAAGCTGTGACTACTGGATATGGAATATACTATTATGAATTGAGATATATAAAAAAATATATATGAATTAAAAGTACATTAAACTCAAGCTCACTGCATTTGTGCATAAACTTAGTTGTGGACAATTGCTAATATTTTGAGTTTTTACTAAATTATTCCTGTTGTGGCATATGATAATTCAATCAAAAGCAGTATATATGAAAATATATCAGCTGTAATCAACCAGTATTGTATCAGTGCACTCAAATCGCCTCTTAATCTTAATAGCACAACAGCAGAATTCACAAATTAAGTTTATCTTTAACAAAACCTTTATGGTTAATCCTGATCAAATTGAAGGATCCTGTGTACACAATTGCATCACAAAAGAGTGCCTCACAGATGCAAGTACACTGCTCAATTCATCCAAGCTTTTTTGACTGACTACTTCCTTCCTGAAACTGCCTAATTTGATGTTTGGTTAAGTACTTGACACGTTTGTCTGGTCTCAAGTATGGATATGAAACTGGTGCAAGAGTTTCTGAATGTTTAACAGTATTGCAAGCTGTGAAGCCTAGGGAAGGAATACAAGTGAAATAGGAATAGGTTCTGTTTCAACATGACAATTGGTTATATGTGAGGTACAAAATAGTTTGTCTACTAGCACTTAATTTACAAGGCAAAATTAGAACTAGTTTCTTTATGTTTGTCAGGTCAAAATAATTAACATATAATTTTGTATTTCAACATATTCATAGTGTTTACGTTAACAGCTTTATAATGTGATTGGATCACAATTATGGGGAATCTTAAAGCTTTGAATTGGATTTGATGTGGTTTATAAACTGGGTGGTATTTTTTACTTGAGTAATCAAGTAGGTACCACTGTTTAGGTTCCAAAACATTTGGGGAGGTATATCATCCTCTCTGTACTGTGAAGAAATGTTATAATAGGGTGGGCACATATTCATAGAATTGCACAGCACAGAAACAGGCTCAATATTCGGCCGGTGTTTACGCTCAACACGAGCCTCCTCCACCTTTCTTCTTATCTATCAATAAATCCTCTCTTCCTTTCTCCCTCCTGTACTTATCTAGTTTCCCCTTAAATGCATCTATATGCTAATTGCGCATTCTTATCACTGAGTAAAGAAGTTTCTCCTGAATTCCTTACTGAATTTATTAGTGACTAGCTTGTATTTATGACCCAGAAACAGCATCTCTGGAGAGAGACAGAGTTGACGTTTCATCAGATGAAAGGTCATCGACCTGAAGAGTTAACTCTCTCTCTCTCTCTCTCTCTCTCTCTCTCTCTCTCTCCCCCACAGATCTGCCTGATCTGCTGAGTATTTACAGCATTTTCTGTTTCTATTTCAGGTTTCCACCATCTGCAGTATTTTGCTTTTGTATTTATGGCTCCTAGTTTTGGACTCTCCCACAAATAGAAACATCTTCTCTACAATTATCCTATCCTATCCTATCGAACCCCTTCATAATTTTAAAGACACCTATTGGTCACCTCTCAAGTCTTCTCTCTTCTAGAGAAAAGAGCCCCAGTCTTTTCTGATAGTTGTACTCTTAGTTCTGGCTCATCCTTGTAAATCCTTTTTTCACTTTCTCCAGTGCTTGTATAACTTTTTTGTAATTTGGGGAGCAAAACTGCACAGTACTGTGTGGTCTAACCAAGCTTCTCTATAAGCTTAACATAACTTCACTGCTTTTGAATTCTTTTGAATTGTATGAAAACTTAAGTTTAATTTATGTTCATCAGGGGTATAAAATGAAAGGACGAGATCAGTTGGCCAACAATGGCAACATTTGGTGATGGACAGTAGAATCATTATACATGTACACAATAAAATGCACAAAGTAGAAGTGACAAATGAGCATAGAAGAGATGCTGTCGCACAGTTAATAATTTTGATATGTAGGGAGAACAAAATACCTCACAACAAGAAAGAGGTAGACTGGTGGTAAACAGGCACACTTTTCTGGGGTCCAACTAGACCTCCGAAAGTTGCTATCATGAAACAAAATGGCAAAACTGCCCTAAGTGGAATGTGTGAGGAATAAAAATGAAGTGGGCACTCTGTATGATCACTCAAGTTACGCAATTGGCTGATTAAGTGTAACAACTTAAGAAACACCTTATGCAGTACATAGACTGGGGCAAAAGCTTTAAATCAATACGAGTAAACCTGGACACTGAGGTGAAGGAGGTGACAGGAAGAGTAAAGTAAATCAGAAGTTGCAGGCGAAACTGAAACTAGTCAACTCCTTTGGTTTATATTATGAGGAATTAGATAAGCATCAACCTTATCAAGGAATTAGAGGATTGGTAGACACTGAAACACAGCTCCATGGGAAAGGGGTAGGGCGGTAGTGAGCAAAGGAGGAGAGGGGTGTTTGGAGAAGACGACCCATAATAGGGTAGGTATATCCGTGGATGTGATTTGCAATCCAAAATGGTCTGTTGCCCTCCTGGTTCCAGAGTGAAGTATGTCCAGGAACAAGTTTTGGAAGGACTGGATTGACGGACTTTAGTCACATTCAATATGGATACTCGTAATGTGATAAGACTGAAGAAGGGGTTTTGTTCAAGGAGTATATGGAGCTTGGAAGAAAGCTAAAAAGGAAGACATCAAGGTCTTAGTAAAATTGTGAATACTGTGTGTCATACATGGCAGAGGAAGATTAGACAGCTAAATGCTTAATATAGGAATTGTGATGTAGGGAGGGTTTCAAATCTGAGGCATTCGGTCACTCCTGGAAAAGGAGGTGGCTGTAAAGGAGGGACAAACTCCACTTGCACAAAATTGGCAATGGGAATAATGCTACATGTGAGTTTAAACTAATAATAAACCTGTTGGAAGGTGAGAGATTTAACTTGGACATAAAATAAGTACAGTGAAGGGGGAGACTTTATAAATAGAACATGATTATCTTAAGATAGCTAGAGTGCTTAAGAAATAATTAAAGGATATGTTGCCATATTGAGAATATACAATAGACCACCAATTAGTGAAAAAATATTTAGTATGTTGTTTGTAGGCAGTTTAGAAAGGTTTGCAGTTGTATCAGAGTTGCAATAAAGGGGGACATTAACTATCCTATGGTAGATTAGGATAAGACAAAGGTTTGTGCTCAAATTGGAGAAATCTCCTGAGAATGGGCCCAGGACTATGTCTTTAATTAGTATGTTGCATGTCCAACAAGATGGATACGGTGTTGGATCTGGTTCTGAGTAACGCAGCAGGATGAACAAGTGACCTGAAGTTAGGGAAACACTTGGAAAGCAGTGAACAGAACTTAATTCGGTTTAAGAGGACTCAAAGATAAAGGTGAGAGACTGGAAATTGGCTAATTTCAGTGGAATGAAAATGAACCTAGCCCAGATTGGTTGGCAAGAATAGATCAAACAGCAGTGAGAGATGTTTAAATATGAAATTATAATAAGCTACAAATTAAAAACATTCCAACTAGGATTATAAAAGATGCATCAAAGACTGGAATTATGTGAATAAATCGAGAGATTAGAACAATAATACATTTTTAAAAGAAGCATATGATTAAATACAAGGAGTGTAATCGAGGAAAACTGAGCAATATAAAAGTATGGATGGGAAGCAGAAAGGAGGGATTAGGATAGCTAACAAAGTATGAAAAGATTCTGGGCTGGATTTTCCTTTTAAACCTGACCCACCTGATCCTTAGCGGTGTTCCAGCGGTTGCGTCTTTTTCAACTGCCGGAATGCCGCTGGTGCGCGCTCCGGCGATTTTCGGGTGCTCCATGTCGGCGGCGGCGAAGCGGTGCAGGAGCGAAGTGCAGCGGGCGGTGTGCGGCAGAGGAGGCCTATCGACTCTGGAATCTTCGGCTCCCAAGTTGTGCATGGCTTTGAAGCTCCCCCCCCACCGAGAGGCTAGAGACTGCCGGCCTGAGATCGCTGGGGGGGGAGGGGAAAGAGACTGGGAGGGTGAGAGACGAAAGGAGTGAACAAAGCTTTATTAGACCATTTATATTATTGCCTAACACTAGAAAATACCACAATGCATTTAAAAAATACATCAAACTGTGGAGAACTATAAAGATCTGTGTAATATCAAACAACCTGTCAGATCTGTGTCCATACCACCCACTTAAGATCCAGTAAGACCTGCTTTTTCAGGATGGTATTAAGGTCCGGTGATAAACGGATCTTAATGAAACTTCCAATATGGGCGGTAACATAAGGGCAGACAGTATCGAATACCGCCCGGTGGTAGTGACTGGAATTTACCGCCGGGCGGTAAATGTATTTTTTTTTGACGAAACTTGTAATTCTGGGCGGTAACTGGGCGATTTGAGAGGAAACTCTAGCCCCATATCCCTTAATCTTTATACCAAGTTTCTTACATGTCACCTTATCAAATGCTTTCTGAAATAAAATTTAAAAATCTATATCCACTGAAATATTCAAATAAATATGTCAAGAAAACCTGTTGTTTACAAATCCACACAGATTAGCCACTAATTAGTCATCATCATCATTGGCAGTCCCTTGGAATTGAGGAAGACTTAAAAATGAGTTCTTAGGTGACTGAACAGTCCAATACAAGAACCACAGTCCCGGTCACAGGTGGCACAGACAGTTGTTGAGGGAAAGGGTGGGTGGGACTGGTTTGCCGTACGCTCCTTCCGCTGCCTGCGCTTGATTTCTGCATGCTCTCGGCGATGAGACTCTAGGTGCTCTGTGTCCTCCTGGATGCACTTTCTCCGCTTCGGGTGGTCTTTGGCCAGGGACTCCCAGGTGTTGGTGGGGATGTTGCACTTTATCAGGGAGGCTTTGAGGATGTCCTTGAAACGTTTCCTCTGCCCACCTTTGGCTCGTTTGCCGTGAAAGAGTTCCAAGTAGAGCGCTTACTTTGGGAGTTTCGTGTCAGGCATGCAAACAATGTGGCCTGCCCAGCGGAGCTGATCAAGTGTGGTCAGTGCTTCAATGCTGGGGATGTTGGCCTGGTCGAGGACGCTGACGTTGGTGCATCTGTCCTCCCAAGGGATTCGCAGGATCTTGCGGAGACATCGTTGGTGGTATTTCTCCAGCGACTTGAGATGTCCACTGTGCATGGTCCATGTCTCTGAACCACAAAGGAGGGCGGGTATTACTATAGCCCTGTAGACCATGAGCTTGGTGGCAGATTTGAGGGTCTCGTCTTCAAACACTTTTCCTCAGGCAGCCGAAGGCTGCACTGGAGGCGGTGTTGAATCTCATCTTCAATGTCTTCTCTTGTTAAGAGGCTCCTGAGCTATGGGAAATGGTCCACGTTGTCCAGGGCCGCAGCGTGGATCTTGATTACTGGGGGGGTGGGCAATGCTGTGCAGCGGGGACAGGTTGGTGGAGGACCTTTGTCTTACGGATGTTCAGTGCAAGGCCATGCTTTCGTACACCTCAGTAAATACGTCGATTATGTCCTGGAGTTCAGCCTTTATGTGCGCAGACGCGAGCGTCGTCCACGTACTGTAGCTCGATGACAGAGATTGGGGTGGCCTTGGATCTGGCCTGGAGACGACTAAGGTTGAACAAGTTCCCACTGGTTCTTTAGTTTAATTCCACTCCAGCGGGGAATTTGTTTAGTGTGAGGTGGAGCATGGCAACGAGAAAGATTGAGAAGAGGGTTGGCGCGATGAAGCAGGCGGAAGGATGGTGACGAACTTTTGAGGGCAGCCGAAACTGAGGAGGACGCTCCATAGACCCTCGCGACTGACAATCAAAGGCCTTTGTACGGTCAAACGCGGCCATGTAAAAAGCTCGGTGCTGGTCCCTGTATTTATCTTGCAGCTGTCGCACTGTAAAAATCATGTTCGTTGTACCCCGTAGGGTTCAAAATTCTCACTGTGACTCTGGGGAGGAGCTCCTCGGCTACAGGGAGACGACTGTTGAGGAGGACTCTCGCACATAGTGGCTGATAACAGGGAGATTCCTCTGTAGTTGCCGCAGTCGGACTTGTCCCCCCTTTTAAAGATGGTCACAATCACTTCATCTCAGATCTCCCGGCATGCTCTCCTCTCTCCAGATGAGGGAGATGAGGTCATGCATTCGCGCCAGTAGTGCGCCTCTGCCATACTTCAGTGCCTCAGCGGGGATTCCATCCACTCTTGTAGCCTTGTTGTTCTTAAGCTGTCTTATGGCCTTTTCTACCTCATGCAGGGCTGGGGTTTTACTGAGGTGGTGGCGGGTAGCATGCTGCGGGATGGAGTCGAGGACACTCGAGTCAAAGGCAGAGTCTCGGTTGAGGAGATCTTCGAAGCTATTTTCAGCAGGCCCAGACTGCCTCGATGTCCTTGATGAGTGTTTCCCCGTTCTTGGCCAGCAGTGGGGCCTTGGGTGTTTGGGCCGTAGTTGGCCTTGACTGCAGTGAAGAATCCTCGCACAATTAGTCAATGTCATTTTAACTAGCCTAGTTTCATCCCAGTTCTCTGGTTCCTTGGCACAATTCCCATTTCCAAATATTTTGGGAAAATCATGATTATTGCCTCCTCTTCAACCTCCTTCAGTATTCTGGGATGCATGGCAACAAAGCACCAAGTGAATTATGTACTTTCAGTTCCATAAACATTTTTTTTTAATAGTTTCCTTTTGAAAAATGGGGCCCAAGTTTCTGCGATTTTCTGGAATAAAAAGGGTGCCGAAAACTTACCTTGTGATTCTGCGAGCTCCTCAGGATGCCTTCGTGCTCGGCGTGGCGCAGCACAAGGGGTCGCGGGCGGAACCAGGTCGCGGTGCTGGAAACAGTGCCGGGACCTCTGCACATGCGCGTTAGAGTGAGCGCGCATGTGCAGTAGCTCCGAGGCTGCGTGGGAGGGGGAGCGGGGGGGTGGTGAGGGGAGAGACTGCAGGGGATGAGGGGGAAGAGCCTGGGGGGGACGGTGGAGAGAGACTAGTGAGTGAGAGAGACTAAAGGACTAAACGAGGCTTTATTGGACCATTTATATTATTGCCAACACTAGAAAAGACTACAATCCATTTAAAAATACTTCAAACTGTGGAGAACTATAAAGATCTGTGTAATATCAAACAAACCTGTTAGATCTGTGTCCATACCGCCCACTTAAGATTCAGTAAGACCTGCTTTTTCAGGACGGTATTCAGGTCCAAGGGTAAATGGATCTTGATGATGAAACTTCCATTTTGGGCGGTATTTGGGCAGTAATATATGGGCGGACAGTATCGAATACCGCCCGGCGGTAATGACTGTCGAATTTACCGAGGGCGGTAAATGGCCGATTTGAGAGGAAACTTGTATTTCTGGGTGGTTAATACGCGATTTGAGAGGAAACTCTAGCCCTCTGAGTCACTAAAGGGAAATAATGAGAGCTTTTTATAAGCATATATAAAAAAAAAAAGGAAACGTTGGAATCACTGAGATGAAGTATGCCTTCTGGTACATTAGTGAGTTAGGGAATGACAGGTAATAAATATTTTGCAGTCAGTTTGTCCAGAAGGTGAAAGTAACCATAGAAATATCTGAAAAGGATGTGGACAGATGACTACTGGAGATAATGGGCTCAAGTTTCGGCCTGAGCTGCTCCCATTTTTTTGGAGCAATTAGTTTAGAATGGAGCATCTTAGAAATTGCAATTCTCGGCATTTAGTTTGCTCCAGTTCTAGTGAGTTAGAATAGTTCCATTTTCGAACAGATTTTAGCCACTTAAGCCTGTTTTGCAAGTTTAGGAAGCGAAAACTTACTCCAAACTAACTTAGAATGGAGTAAGTGTAGATTTTTGTACGCTCAGAAAAATTTTGCCTACACTTACAATTCAGGCGTAGGGAACGAGAGATGGGGTGGGGCGGGGGGGGGGGCGGGGGGGGGGTTTACAAACATTAAACACTTCACTTTTACAAATAGCCATCATCAATAATAAATGATAAATAAATCAATCAAAAAAAATGAAAAAACAATTAAAAAAATCAATAAATGAAAAATGAAGTTTCTACTCACTGCATGCTGGGACAGCACCCTCCTCCCGCCCCCCCAGTCCCACACACACAGTGTCTGTCTCTCTCTCTATCAGTGTCAGTGTCTGTGTTCCTGACTGGGAGGGGGGAGGGGGGAGTGGAGAGGAAGGCTGAACGGGCCCCACTGACGAGTGGAAGCCGGGCCATTGAAGACTTCGGGCGGGGACGTCCCCAGCAAGATGCCGGGTGGACGGGCCCCGCCGCCGACGCGGGGTGGGGGGGAGAGGAGGGGGGAGGACTGAATGGGAAGGAGGGAGGGGGTGGGGGGGAGCGGGAGCTGAACAGGAGGGAGGGAGACCCGAGTCTTCGCCCAGTGAGCCCATTTGGCTAGGGTTGGCATGCTTCGGGCCCCTCCCACGCAGCCTCTGGGGCGAGGAGCTACTGCACATGCGCGCTCACTCTAACGCGCATGTGCAGAGGTCCCGGCACTGTTTTCAGCGCCGTGACCTGGTTGCGCCGCCGACCCCTTGTGCTGCGCCACGCCGAGCACGAAGGCATCCTGAGGAGCTCGCAGAATCACAAGGTAAGTTTTCTGCGCCCTTTTTATTCCAGAAAATCAAGGTGCGCCCTTCTTAGAGGGCAGAAACTTGGGCCCCATTTTTCAAAAGGAAACTATTTAAAAAAAAAAAAAAAAAATGTTTATGGAACTAAAAGTACATAATTCACTTGGTGCTTTGTTGCCATTCATCCCAGAATACTGAAGCAGGTTGAAGAGGAGGCAATAATCATGATTTTCCCAAAATATTTGGAAATGGGAATTGTGCCAAGGAACCAGAGAACTGCGATGAAACTAGGCTAGTTAAAATGACATTGACTAATTGTGCGAGGATTCTTCACCGCATTCAAGGCCAACTACAGCCCAAACACCCAAGGCCCCGCTGCTGGCCAAGAACGGGGAAACACTCATCAAGGACATCGAGGCAGTCTGGGCCCGCTGAAAATAGCTTCGAAGGTGGTCTCAACAGAGACTCTGCCTTTGACTCGAGTGTCCTCGACTCCATCCCACAGCATGCTACCCGCCACCACCTCAGTAAAACCCCAGCCCTGCACGATGTAGAAAAGGCCATAAGACAGCTTAAGAACAACAAGGCTACGGGAGCGAATGGAATCCCCGCTGAGGCACTGAAGTATGGCGGAGAGGCACTGTTGGCACGAATGCATGACCTCATCTCCCTCATCTAGAGAGAGGAGAGCATGCCGGGAGATTTGAGATGCAGTGATCATGACCATATTTAAAAAGGGGGACAAGTCCGACTGCGGCAACTACAGAGGAAACTCCGTTATCAGCCACTATGTGCGAGAGTCCTCCTCAACAGTCGTCTCCCTGTGGCCGAGGAGCTCCTCCCAGAGCCACAGTGAGAATTTTGAACCCTACGGGGTACAACGAACATGATTTTTACAGCGCGACAGCTGCAAGATAAATACAGGGACCAGCACCGAGCTTTTTACATGGCCGCCTTTGACCGTACAAAGGCCTTTGACTGTCAGCCGCGAGGGCCGATGGAGCGTCCTCCTCAGTTTCGGCTGCCCTCAAAAGTTCGTCACCATCCTCCCGCCTGCTTCATCGCGCCAACCCTCTTCTCAATCTTCCTCGTTGCCATGCTCCACCTCACACTAAACAAACTCCCCGCTGGAGTGGAATTAAACTGAAGAACCAGTGGGAACTTGTTCAACCTTAGTCGTCTCCAGGCCAGATCCAAGGCCACCCCAATCTCTGTCATCGAGCTACAGTACGTGGACGACGCTCGCGTCTGCGCACATAAAGGCTGAACTCCAGGACATAATCGACGTATTTACTGAGGTGTACGAAAGCATGGGCCTTGCACTGAACATCCGTAAGACAAAGGTCCTCCACCAACCTGTCCCCGCTGCACAGCATTGCCCCCCCCCCCCCCCCCCCCAGTAATCAAGATCCACGCTGCGGCCCTGGACAACGTGGACCATTTCCCATAGCTCAGGAGCCTCTTAACAAGAGCAGACATTGAAGATGAGATTCAACACCGCCTCCAGTGCAGCCTTCGGCTGCCTGAGGAAAAGAGTGTTTGAAGACGAGACCCTCAAATCTGCCACCAAGCTCATGGTCTACAGGGCTATAGTAATACCCGCCCTCCTTTGTGGTTCAGAGACATGGACCATGCACAGTGGACATCTCAAGTCGCTGGAGAAATACCACCAACGATGTCTCCGCAAGATCCTGCGAATCCCTTGGGAGGACAGATGCACCAACGTCAGCGTCCTCGACCAGGCCAACATCCCCAGCATTGAAGCACTGACCACACTTGATCAGCTCCGCTGGGCAGGCCACATTGTTTGCATGCCTGACACGAAACTCCCAAAGTAAGCGCTCTACTTGGAACTCTTTCACGGCAAACGAGCCAAAGGTGGGCAGAGGAAACGTTTCAAGGACATCCTCAAAGCCTCCCTGATAAAGTGCAACATCCCCACCAACACCTGGGAGTCCCTGGCCAAAGACCACCCGAAGCGGAGAAAGTGCATCCAGGAGGACACAGAGCACCTAGAGTCTCATCGCCGAGAGCATGCAGAAATCAAGCGCAGGCAGCGGAAGGAGCGTACGGCAAACCAGTCCCACCCACCCTTTCCCTCAACAACTGTCTGTGCCACCTGTGACCGGGACTGTGGTTCTTGTATTGGACTGTTCAGTCACCTAAGAACTCATTTTTAAGTCTTCCTCAATTCCGAGGGACTGCCAATGATGATGATTAATTAGTGGCTAATTTGTGTGGATTTGTAAACAACAGGTTTTCTTGACATATTTATTTGAATATTTCAGTGGATATAGATTTTCAAATTTTATTTCAGAAAGCATTTGATAAGGTGACATGTAAGAAACTTAGTATAAAAATTCAGGGATATGAGAGTTTCCTCTCAAATCGCCCAGTTACCGCCCAAAATTACAAGTTTCGTCAAAAAAAATACATTTACCGCCCGGCGGTAAATTCCAGAGTCACTACCACCGGGCGGTATTCGATACTGTCTGCCCTTATGTTACCGCCCATATTGGAAGTTTCATTAAGATCCGTTTACCACCGGACCTTAATACCATCCTGAAAAAGCAGGTCTTACTGGATCTTAAGTGGGTGGTATGGACACAGATCTGACAGGTTGTTTGATATTACACAGATCTTTATAGTTCTCCACAGTTTGATGTATTTTTTAAATGCATTGTGGTATTTTCTAGTGTTAGGCAATAATATAAAGTTTTGTTTACTTCTTTCGTCTCACTGACATGAGTCTCACTCACCCCCCAGTGTTTCACCCCCCAGTCTCTCTCACACCCCCCCCCCCCCCCAAGTCTCGTTCACCCTCCCCTTCCCCCCCCCTCCACTCTCTCTCACTCCCCCCCCCCCCCCCCCCCCCGCCTCCCCTCCCCCCACTCTCTTTCGCAGCATTCGAAATGAAGTAAATGAGTTGACTGCACAAATCATTACAAATGGGTATGATTTGGTGGCCATTACAGAAACGTGGTTGCAGGGTGGCCAAGACTGGGAATTAAACATACAGGGGTATCTGATGATTCGGAAAGATCGACAAGAAGAGAAAGGAGGTGGGGTAGCTCTGTTAATAAAGGATGATATCAGAGCAGTTGTGAGAGACGATATTGGCTCTAATGAACAATATGTTGAATCATTGTGGGTTGAGATTAGAGATAGTAAGGGGAAAAAGTCACTTGTGAGCGTAGTTTATACGTCTCCAAATAATAACTTCATGGTGGGGCGGGCAATAATCAAGGGAATAGTGGAGGCATGTGAAAAAGGAACGGCAGTAATCATGGGGGATTTTAACCTACATATCGATTGGTCAAATCAAATCGCACGGGGTAGCCTGGAGGAGGAATTCATAGAATGCATACGGGATTGTTTCTTCGAACAGTATGTTACAGAACCTACAAGGGAGCAAGCTATCTTAGATCTGGTCCTGTGTAATAAGACAGGAATAATAAATGATCTCCCAGTAAAAGATCCTCTCGGAATGAGTGATCACAGTATGGTTGAATTTGTAATACAGATTGAGGGTGAGGAAATAGTGTCTCAAACGAGCATATTATGCTTAAACAAAGGGGACTACAGTGGGATGAGGGCAGAGTTGGCTAAAGTAGACTGGAAACACAGACTAAATGGTGGCACAATTGAGGAACAGTGGAGGACTTTTAAGGAGCTCTTTCATAGTGCTCAACAAAAATATATTCCAATGAAAAAGAAGGGCGGTAAGAGAAGGGATAGCCAGCCGTGGATAACCAAGGAAATTAAGGAGAGTATCAAATTAAAAACCAATGCGTATAAGGTGGCCAAGGTTAGTGGGAAAATAGAAGATTGGGAAAATTTTAAACGACAGCAAAGAATGACTAAGAAAGCAATAAAGAAAGGAAAGATAGATTACGAAGGTAAACTTGCGCATAACATAAAAACGGATAGTAAAAGCTTTTACAGATATATAAATCGGAAAAGTGCGACGAAAGTAAATGTTGGTCCCTTAGAAGATGAGAAGGGGGATTTAATAATGGGAAATGTGGAAATGGCTGAGACCTTAAACAATTATTTTGCTTCGATCTTCACAGTGGAAGACACAGAAATCATGCCAGAAATTGCTGGTCACAGGAATGTGGGAAGGGAGGACCTGGAGACAATCACTATCACTAGGGGGGGTAGTGCTGGACAGGCGAATGGGACTCAAGGTAGACATGTCCCCTGGTCCTGATGAAATGCATCCCAGGGTATTAAAAGAGATGGCGGAAGTTATAGCAGATGCATTCGTTATAATCTACCAAAATTCTCTAGACTCTGGGGAGGTACCAGCGGATTGGAAAGCAGCTAATGTAACGCCTCTGTTTAAAAAAGGGGGCAGACAAAAGGCAGGTAACTATAGGCTGGTTAGTTTAACATCTGTCGTGGGGAAAATGCTTGAAACTATCATTAAGGAAGAAATAGCGGGACATCTAGATAGGAATAGTGCAATCAAGCAGACGCAGCATGGATACATGAAGGGGAAATCATGTTTAACTAATTTACTGGAATTCTTTGAGGATATAACGAGCATAGTGGATAGAAGTGTACCGATAGATGTGGTGTATTTAGATTTTCAAAAGGCATTCGATAAGGTGCCACACAAAAGGTTACTGCAGAAGATAAAGGTATGCGGGGTCAGTGGAAATGTATTAGCATGAATAGAGAATTGGCTAAGTAACAGAAAGCAGAGAGTCGGGATAAATGGGTCCTTTTCAGGTTGGCAATCGGTGGTTAGTGGTGTGCCACAGGGATCGATGTTGGGACCACAACTGTTTACAATATACATAGATAACCTGGAAGAGGGGACAGAGTGTAGTGTAACAAAATTTGCAGATGACACAAAGATTAGTGGGAAAGCGGGTTGTGTAGAGGACAGAGAGGCTGCAAAGAGATTTAGATAGGTTAAGCGAATGGGCTAAGGTTTGGCAAATGGAATACAATGTCGGAAAGTGTGAGGTCATCCACCTTGAGGGTGGGGGGGGAAACAAAAAAAGGGAATATTATTTGAATGGGGAGAAATACAACATGCTGCGGTGCAGAGGGACCTGGGGGTCCTTGTGCATGAATCCCAAAAGGTTAGTTTGCAGGTGCAGCAGGTAATCAGGAAGGCGAATGGAATGTTGACCTTCATTGCGAGAGGGATGGAGTACAAAAGCAGGGAGGTCCTTCTGCAACTGTATAGGGGTATTGGTGAGGCCGCACCTGGAGTACTGCGTGCAGTTTGGTCACCTTACTTAAGGAAGGATATACTAGCCTTGGAAAGGGGGTACAGAGACGATTCACTAGGCTGATTCCGGAGATGAGAGGGGTTACCTTCTGATGATAGATTGAGTAGACTGGGTCTTTACTCGTTGGAGTTCAGAAGGATGAGGGGTGATCTTATAGAAACATTTAAAATAATGAAAGGGATAGTCAAGATAGAGGCAGAGAGATTGTTTCCATTGGTTGGGGAGACTAGAACTAGGGGCACAGCCTCAAAATACGGGGGAGCCGATGTAAAACCGAGTTGAGAAGGCATTTCTTCTCCCAGAGGGTTGTGAATCTGTGGAATTCTCTGCCCAGGGAAGCAGTTGAGGCTAGCTCATTGAATGTATTCAAATCACAGATAGATAGATTTTTAACCAATAAGGAATTAAGGTTACAGGGAGCGGGCGGGTAAGTGGAACTGAGTCCACGGCCAGATCAGCCATGATCTTGTTGAATGGCGGAGCAGGCTTGAGGGCTAGATGGCCTACTCCTGTCCCTAATTCTTATGTTTCATATGTTGTTCCCCCCACTCTTCTCCCACCTTCGCCATCCGCCGCCGCCACTCTCTCTCTCTCTCTTTCTCTCCCTTCCCGTTCCCCCACTCTCTCTCTCTCTCTCGAGCCCCCCCACTCTCTCTCTCTCTCTCGAGCCCCCCCACTCTCTGTCTCTCTCTCTCTCGAGCCCCCCCACTCTCTCTCTCTCTCTCTCTCTCTCGAGCCCCCCCCACTCTCTCTCTCTCTCTCTCGAGCCCCCCCACTCTCTCTCTCTCTCTCTCGAGCCCCCCCACTCTCTCTCTCTCTCTCGAGCCCCCCCACTCTCTCTCTCTCTCTCTCGAGCCCCCCCACTCTCTCTCTCTCTCTCGAGCCCCCCACTCTCTCTCTCTCTCTCTCGAGCCCCCCCTCTCTCTCCTCTCTCTCGAGCCCCCCCACTCTCTCTCGAGCCCCCCCACTCTCTCTCGAGCCCCCCACTCTCTCTCGAGCCCCCCCACTCTCTCTCGAGCCCCCCCCTCCCCCTCGCACTCTCTCTCGAGCCCCCCCACTCTCTCTCGAGCCCCCCCCACTCTCTCTCTCGAGCCCCCCACTCTCTCTCGAGCCCCCCCACTCTCTCTCGAGCCCCCCACTCTCTCTCGAGCCCCCCCACTCTCTCTCGAGCCCCCCCACTCTCTCTCGAGCCCCCCCACTCTCTCTCGAGCCCCCCCACTCTCTCTCGAGCCCCCCCACTCTCTCTCGAGCCCCCCCACTCTCTCTCGAGCCCCCCCACTCTCTCTCGAGCCCCCCCACTCTCTCTCGAGCCCCCCCACTCTCTCTCGAGCCCCCCACTCTCGAGCCCCCCCACTCTCTCTCGAGCCCCCCCACTCTCTCTCGAGCCCCCCCACTCTCTCTCGAGCCCCCCCCACTCTCTCTCGAGCCCCCCCACTCTCTCTCGAGCCCCCCCACTCTCTCTCGAGCCCCCCCACTCTCTCTCTCGAGCCCCCCCACACTCTCTCGAGCCCCCCCACTCTCTCTCGAGCCCCCCCACTCTCTCTCGAGCCCCCCCACTCTCTCTCGAGCCCCCCCACTCTCTCTCGAGCCCCCCCACTCTCTCTCGAGCCCCCCCACTCTCTCTCGAGCCCCCCCACTCTCTCTCTCGAGCCCCCCCACTCTCTCTCGAGCCCCCCCACTCTCTCTCGAGCCCCCCCACTCTCTCTCGAGCCCCCCCACTCTCTCTCGAGCCCCCCCACTCTCTCTCGAGCCCCCCCACTCTCTCTCGAGCCCCCCCACTCTCTCTCGAGCCCCCCCACTCTCTCTCGAGCCCCCCCACTCTCTCTCGAGCCCCCCCACTCTCTCTCGAGCCCCCCCACTCTCTCTCGAGCCCCCCCACTCTCTCTCGAGCCCCCCCACTCTCTCTCGAGCCCCCCCACTCTCTCTCGAGCCCCCCCACTCTCTCTCGAGCCCCCCCACTCTCTCTCGAGCCCCCCCACTCTCTCTCGAGCCCCCCCACTCTCTCTCGAGCCCCCCCACTCTCTCTCGAGCCCCCCCACTCTCTCTCGAGCCCCCCCACTCTCTCTCGAGCCCCCCCACTCTCTCTCGAGCCCCCCCACTCTCTCTCGAGCCCCCCCACTCTCTCTCGAGCCCCCCCACTCTCTCTCGAGCCCCCCACTCTCTCTCGAGCCCCCCCACTCTCTCTCGAGCCCCCCCACTCTCTCTCGAGCCCCCCCACTCTCTCTCGAGCCCCCCCACTCTCTCTCGAGCTCGAGCCCCCCCACTCTCTCTCGAGCCCCCCCACTCTCTCTCGAGCCCCCCCACTTCTCTCTCGAGCCCCCCCACTCTCTCTCTCGAGCCCCCCCACTCTCTCTCGAGCCCCCCCACTCTCTCTCGAGCCCCCCACTCTCTCTCCTCGAGCCCCCCCACTCTCTCTCTCTCGAGCCCCCCCACTCTCTCTCTCGAGCCCCCCCACTCTCTCTCCGAGCCCCCCACTCTCTCTCGAGCCCCCCCACTCTCTCTCTCGAGCCCCCCCACTCTCTCTCGAGCCCCCCCACTCTCTCTCTCTCGAGCCCCCCCACTCTCTCTCTCTCTCGACGCCCCCCCACTCTCTCTCTCTCTCGAGCCCCCCACTCTCTCTCTCTCGAGCCCCCCCACTCTCTCTCTCTCGAGCCCCCCCACACTCTCTCTCTCGAGCCCCCCCACTCTCTCTCTCTCTCGAGCCCCCCCACTCTCTCTCTCTCGGAGCCCCCCCACTCTCTCTCTCTCGAGCCCCCCCACTCTCCTCTCTCTCGAGCCCCCCCACTCTCTCTCTCTCTCTCGAGCC